>NC_081841.1:204810099-205114144 GCF_963259705.1 Myotis daubentonii | reverse complement strand
CCCCTCTCCCCCCCTTAGCAGTGAGGCAGCTAAAGGTCAGGATGGGGTCTGCAGCCTGGTCCCTATTTAGAGTAAGCTGCATCGTTCTAATTGACCCAGTGTCTGTCTGGGAGAAGAGCCGTCATCTCTTTCCGGATCCCTTAATGTCAAATAAAATCATCCCTGCATTTTGAGTTTGTTAATTTAAAAAGTGGAGAGAGTGATAGCTCCTGAGCCTGCTCCGAGGAGGGTGCTGTGAGGGTGGATGGTGTACAATATGTCAGAATGGCTGTTTGGGTCGAGAGAGGGGTAGAAGATTTTAGACTATTGTGTCTTATATCCTTGTTGAACTCTTGAAGCATCTTGGTCATATTTCCCCTTTTTTTAGTATCATCAGAACAAAGGGTATTGAGTTGTTAGTTACTATCCATGCTGGCTCAGTGGGCCACTGTCATTTTCATTAATGATACATTTCTGCTTGCCAGGGCAAGTACCTTATAAGTAAACATAAATCCTATTTAGAGGCAATGAACAAATATTTTTGATGAGCCTTGGACCTCCTGTGTCTGTTTGAATGTTTATAGGCAACCTCTTGTTTATAGGAAATGGTGCAGAGTTGGGGAACTTTGGCCTTAGTAGTGGTGGGAAGTGGGACAAAGCGGGCAGGTCTGTTACTGGTTAGCTCATTTGATTTGAACAGTTATGCAGATGAACCCAAGGTCACTGGACCATCTGCGCGCAGGCCAGCCAGCTCAGCTCTGCTGGGATTCCAGACCTTGGCCGGGAGGCTGGGCAATGTGTGTCACTGGTCACCAAGCTGGAGCAGAAAGATCACCAGACCCAGAAAATGAACTCAAAACACATGCCTATGGATAGTAGACTATTTGTGGCTCTTTAATTCATGGGGATATCATAAGAAATTCTGCATAGTTTTCTTTATATTTTTTCTTTCCATTGAGGATCCTAGGAAAATATAGAGAAGTAATAAGGTAAGAAACAAAAACCTTTTGCTATCCCACTATTGACAGGTTTTGCATTTGGGATTTTTCCATTCTTGACATTCCCGTTCCCTGGATTCCATGATGCCATGGACTTTCCCCCCTCCTTGTCGCCACATTTTCCTTTTCATGTGTTGTCCTTGGGTCCTTAATTGATAGTAATCCCTGCACCTTCATTTCTCATTATCCTGCAGTCCCGTGGATGATGTTTTTTGTTCCAGACTTCTGTTCTGAGCTCCAGATTCAAATGTCCAGGTGTCCACACCACTTCAGTTGGCTGTCTCCCATACGCCTTAAATGTAACACACCCAGATGATTTTATTATCCTTAGGCCTGCCCCCTCCCTCGATGTCCCCCCACCTCTGAGTCACCCTTCCTCCAGGTACCAACTCTTCCCTCTCCCTCCCTTACTCCACTGTGAAATCCAACAAGTTACCCTCCCCCCATCTCCCTGAAATCTGTTGACTTCGGTCCATCTTCCCTGCTGCTGCCCTAGTTCAGGCCACCATCGAAGCTTCATGCATTGCACGAGCTTGGAAACACCTTTCTGTCTCAAGCCTGGCCTCCCCACAGTTCGTGTTCCTCGGGCCAGCCGGGGGGACCTTTCAAAGAATGGAAATATGCTGTCACTCTCCTGTTTATGAAAACCTTGGACTATGTCCCTCTGCCAGATGGCCTCATCCGTGACACTTCCTCCGGCAGACTCTCTGCCATTCACTTCTATAATAATGTGTTGTCTCATTCATTTCTTCCGTAAGCATTTTTACTGATTAACCCTGCCAAGCACTAGGTTTTGGGAACACACTTCAAGGAAATGGGAAGGGGCCAAGACAGACCTGGGAGTGGGCTTGGCCTGGAGGCTGTAATGGCTCTGTCTCTGTGCAAGCCTGGGCTGGGACCGTGTAGTTAACTGCTTGGTGTGTTGGATGGCAGTGCGAGTGCTAGCACAGTGCTTGGCGTGTGGAAATTGTGCAGTGTTTCAGCTTGTTTTTCTGCTGGACTTTGAAGGATGGCTCTTGGGAAGAATTTTGTGGGAAGCACATTGCCCAGAAGGGAGGACATCTGATTTCTTCATCTAAAATAAGTGCTTCTGAGGTTTGTCAGTTTGGCTTTGTGTTAGTTTTATAGTGTATGGGGCTAAGTTTTAATGTAATAAAATGAATCCCTTTTGTAACATTCCAAGTCATGTTACATTGCAATGTGGGAATTTCAGAGTTGGGAAATCCTCTCTGAGCCAGGATATAGAGTGTTGTTTCTGGACGTACTAGTGACTTTTAGGAGTTGGAAGAGTTGTATATAAAGTAGCTTTGTTCCTCTTCATTCTGGGTTTGTTTTGCATTATCCTGGCCAGATATACCAAACAAAATGATAAAGGGTAGAAGAGGCCCTCCATTAGTGGAGTCGATGTTTGCATAAATGTTAAGCCCTAGAAATAGAACGTTCTTCGCTCTTCAGCCTCACAGATCTACTCTTTTACCCTTATTCTGCCCTCCTCATGTTTTTCGTTTGTTTTTCTTTTGGTTGTGTTTGTAATCACCAAAAAGTTTATTAAAATGTTTGGGTATTTTACTTTCACGTAGGAACAAAACACAATAGATGACAGTGACTGGGTATTTAAGCCTTTACCAAAATGTTTGGAATTGTCGATGCCGTCTGTTTTCTTTCTCACTGTCTGCACCTCACAATGAGTCTTCATGACTCAGAACCAAGTAACTGATATATCACCAGTGACTGAAACCAACATGGAGATACTCAGAAAACCTGTTCTTCTATAAACTTTTACAACAGCGGTTCTCAACCTGTGGGTCGCGACCCTTTGGGGGTCAAATGACCCTTTCACAGGGGTCGCCTAAGACCATCAGAAAACACATATATAATTACATATTGTTTTTGTGATTAATCACTATGCTTTCATTATGTTCAATTTGTAACAATGAAAATACATCCTGAATGTCAGATAGTTACATTATGATTCATAACAGTAGCAAAATTACAGTTATGAAGTAGCAACGAAAATAATTTTATGGTGGGGGTCACCACAACATGAGGAACTGTATTAAAGGGTTGCGGCATTAGGAAGGTTGAGAACCACTGTTTTAGAAGGTTGCAGAACCAAAAGTACCTTGGTCCCTCCTTTTTTCATTGTTAAAAAATTACAAAGTAACAAGTATTTATGATTTTTTAAAGATGTAAAAATATAGAAGTGTATGCTGCAAACAGTTTAATTTCCCCTTAAGCTCTTACCCCTATCCTATTCCAGAGGTAAAATCACAGGTAGTGGTTTAATATACACTTTTCTATGTACTTAGATGCAAATAAAAATGTTTTCTTACATGCAATACATATGTTTTGCTCCTTATTTTTTATTTTTATTAATTTTTAGAGAGAGGGGAAGAGAGAGAGAAACGTCAATCAGTTGCCTTCATATGCGCCCTGACTAGGGATCCAACTCACAACCCAGTATGTGCCCTGACTGGGAATCAAACCCACAACCTTTTGGTATATGGGATGATGCTCCTACCAACTGAGCCACCTGGCCAGGGTACTCCCTATTTTTATTTATTTTAACTTGGCAATAAAAATGAGGTCTTCTGTCTCAGAGTGTAGCTCACATTTTTAAATAGCTACATAGTATTCCATTCTATGGATGTATGAAATATAACTTACCATTTCCCACTAACTTGCATTTCAGTTAGTTTTAGTATTTTTGCTGTTACTAATACTATTGCATGAATCATCTTTGCATATTTATCTTTGGACATAGGTGTGCTGGTTTTTCGAATAGTGTATTAGAGTTGCATTTTTATGCATTTAACTTATACTTCCAATTATATATACACTTACCTAGTTAAATGTAAAGTTTTATTTTGTTTTCTGTGTTCTTCATGATATGTATATGATAAATATAACATGTATATTACATACATATTTGAATAAATCAAATATATATGTGTGTATGTGTATATATATATGTACACACACACACACACACATATATATATTCCTGGAAATGGAATTTGTGGATGAAAGAGTTATGTGCATTTAATTTTTTGATAGATAAGGCTGAATTGCCCTCTAAGAGACTAATCAATTTATAATCTCATTTAGAGAGTTCATCATACCCTTTCTAACATTAGATATTATCTTGCTTACTTTGTATTCATTGGCTGGAAGAAAGCATTTCATTATTTTAATTTGTATTCTTCTTAATGAAGTCTAACATTTTCATGTGTTCACTGGTTTTAGTTTTTAAACAACTTGTTTTTTTATATTCTTTATTTTCTATTAGATTGTTTGTTTTATTGATATCTAGGCACTCTTTTTACATCAAAGGTGGGGAAGCTTTTTCCTGCCAAGGGCCATTGCTACTACATTTGGCCAAACATTTAATTAACTCACCCCTAATGCCTTGGCTGGGCCAGACCAAATGATTTTTTTTGGCCTTAAATAGCCCAAGGGCCGGGCATTTTCCCACCCCTGCTTTACATAGTAAACATTGTCTAATGGATATACTTTCTAATATGTATTTGGGAAATATTTACCCCAGTCGTTGCTTATCTTTTAAGGGATAGGGCCAAGCTGTCATTATTTCCTGTCAGTGTAACTATCTGCCTAGAAAATCCAGAATTATCCATTGGGAAAAAATGATCAATTTGAAAAAGATTAGAACTAATAACCATCTTCAGGTAGACAAACAAGATAAACACAAAATTATAGGGCTTTAAAAAAACAAACACACACACAAAAAAAATACCAGCATAGGAAAGCAGTACTGATCAATTAGAAATGATGAATAGACTACCAAAAATGAAAAAGATAACATCCTTGGCAGCAGTAAAAACAAATTTGTGAGAACTACTTGAAGAATACTATATTCTAAAGGTCATAAAAGACCTGAATAAATAAATACTATTTTCCTGGATTGTTATTATATAGTCATCAATTTCCTTCAAATTAATTTACAAATTAAATATAATTTCAATAAAAACTTCAAAGTAATTTTAAAAGAACAAACTAGTACTAAATTTCAACTGGATTTATAGATAAATATAATGCCAAGAAAATTTTTAAAAAGAGGAACTATAAAGGGGGACTTTCCTCACCAGATATCCAAACCCATTTCAAAATGTTTAAAAAGATGTTTTAAAATAGTGTAATATTGTAGTTAAAAGAGGCAAGTCACTAATTGAGGAGACTGAAGGCCAGAAAGGGTAAATGACTACTTAAGGTCATAGAGAACAGTTTTCATACAGTATACAAGTATTTCTCAGTTTCTGAATTCATAAGGTGGGTATAATTCTAACTTTTAGTAGAACTCCACTTGGGAATTTCTCATTTTGTCAACTAAAAAGATCGTGTATTGGGATGTGTGTGTACATGATATATTTATTAAATATAATAATAACATTAATATTTACTAAATTTTTGTTTGAAGTCATGAAATAGCCAATTTTCATTTCCTTCCTGCCTGTGCTTTAAATTTGTGCTGTGTTATGAAGAAGATGAATAAAAAGTGCATGGGTGGGAGGGGATTCAGAACTTGTGATTACTTGTGTGAAAATGTGGCACAGTTTGTTTTGTTTTTTTTTCTTAAGTTTTTTGAGTGTTGCATGAGCTGGTCAGCTGCAGAACCTTCTGTTTAGCAAACTGATAGCATCTGGGGTGGGGCTAAGGGCGGAAACATGTTTAATCACACACTCACCAACTTCCTGGCACTAAGAAAATTATCAACAGGCAGCAGCTACCAGGCTCATTTCACTTTAGTTCTGGACAGACACATCTGCAGCAATAATTTTTAAAGTACTACTACATTTCTTAAAGAAAATGTAGGCATGATCGGGCTTCCTCTTTCTGGTGATGTTTTCAGGAGTCCTGGACAGTCTTTGTTTGTGCATATGTCTTTCCCATTAAAACTTTCTTAAAGTACATGTCATATCTAAATATTATATTTAGTATTCTTAAATTTGAAAGCACAACATCACATAGATTATTTTTTTAGAAATTTTCCAGGTTTCTACTATGTGCCAAGCATTGTAATGCCCTCGATGACTCGTGTAACAGGTAGAAAGTATTTAAACACGAGGTCAGAAAAGGCTCCTAGCCATAACAGAGGTAAGAATAAAGCGGGGTGGGGGGGGCGGGCGGCGGTGTAGAAGTGTGAAGAAAGGTTCTAAGAAGCGGTAGCAGTTGGGCTGGGAAGTGTAGGATTAAATCCTGTTATTTTATACACAAACCTGGGCCTTGTTTAGGCATGAGAATGTTCCGCAGCCCTTTTTTTTTTTTTTTGAAGGAAGTTAATGTACAAGAGAAACCCAAGTATATGCTTCTCAACAAATTTGGACATACCTGAGGGTAGATTTAGAAATCCTTCCACTTTGGGTTCATTGTCCTCATTTTTTTCTTACGTAAACTCACAGTCACCCAAGAAATCATAGGAAAAGTACTTAACAAGTACACCTTCTTTTAAAAATGGAAGTATCACAGTTTTTTTTAAATGAATGGTATTGAAAGGATGTGTTTTACTGAGACAAATTTGCATTTTCAAGGAATACTTGTTTATGTCTGCTGTTGGTGCTAGAGGAATTCAGTAAACAGGAAATCCTGTTTCCTGCAGCCCGCCCCTCTGTAATTTCACAGTTAAGCTTGTAGAGGTCATTTACCTGTTGATTTCAACGATCCGAAGTAGAGTTTGGAGGCAGGACCTGGCTCAGGGACCTGGGAGCAATGGAAGCACTAGAGTCTGTGCCTTAGCCCTGGGGGCTGTGTTCAAAGGACAGCCGTCCGTCCCTCCCTCTGGGAACTGAGTCACCAGGGGCTTTGCTGTCTGGTTTCCCAGCCCAGCGTTCCGGTGCCCTCCTCTGCCCGCCAGTGTCTTTTTATTCTTTCTCAGACTGGGGATCCAGACTCTGCACTATTTGTCCCTTATCTCTTTGTTCCTGTGTTCCGGTCACCTTGCCGATATTTATAGGTCATCAGTTCTGCTTTCGTTTGAAGACCTGTGTGGCAGGGCTTGGCACTGCTTTCCCCTTTGCGGATGTGGGATCTGGTTGCCCAGCTGCCTCTGAGGGGGGCAAGTGAAGTCAGGTCTGGAAGGGGGAGGCCTGGGACAAGTCTGAGTGAGGATTCTCCAGCGCGGTGGGGCTTCAGGGGGCTGAGGGGAGATCTCTCCTGCCAGAACCAGCCACTTCCCTTCCGTTTCTCCTTGCACTCTTTCCCCCTTTACCTTTCCTTTCTCTTTGAGTTCTTCATCTCTGCTTTTACCTCAGGCCCATCGGTGCCCATCAGGGCCAAAGAATTGGCAGAGTTAATTGGTTAGTGGTAGGGGACTTCCTGGAAAGAGAATATCTTAGTTTAGATGTTCAGAGAGACAAGTCACATGGGTGAGCTGAGAAAGGCATGATGGTGAATAGGAAGGGTTTTACACCGGACCTGCGTTTAGAAAACTTAGGGGAGCTTTTAATTTCCTCATGGTGCCGTCAGCTTTGGAGTCTGAGGGGTAGGTTTGGGATCCTGGTTTTCTGTCCTGCCTCTGTCACTTGTTAGCTGCGTTATCTTGGGCAGGTTGCTGGATTTCTCCGAGGCTAGTTCTTCTGGTGTAGATTGGGAATAACAGCGTCCATAGCCCTAGCCGTTTTGGCTCAGTGGATAGAGCATTCGCCCGTGGACTGAAGGGTCCCAGGTTTGATTCCCGCCAAGGGTACATACCTTGGTTGCAGTCAATGAGCCCAGCATTCGTGACATTGGAAATTTACTCATAAATCAGTTGTCCAAGGTACATGGTTGGGTTGGATTCATAATTAGGTTCCCAATCTGTCTCCTTGCTGACAAGGTGAACTTTAACCTCCTAAACCTTAGTTTAGTTTCTTCGTCTATTTTAAAGAAGAGAATGATGATGATGCCTACTTCATGGAATCATAAGGTGCTATTATACATAAAACATGAGGCATCATATCTGGCACAGAATTTGATTGAGAAAGGAAGCTCTTTTACTTCATAGTAAACTTTAAGGCACCGTGAGAGCAGTTAATGCTACAATAACATCATTGTGCTCTCTGTCCTTGGAAATATGGTTGTGTTTCCAAAACTTGACACTCTGCATTATTTTATTTTCCCAGAGAAAACACACACACACACACACACACACACACACACACACACCCCAATAGCATTAGTAACTCCATTATTACTTATGTAGAAATTTCTCTCTTTACAAGTAAGTTAAGACTAGGTTTCTCAGTATAGAATTGCAATGTATATAAGCAAGAGTCCTACTTTGGCAGTATTCTCTGTACCTGTGGTTTAAAGATGCATTGCATATGTAGAATAATTTTAATTTCTTTATCCCCAACATCTAGCACAGTGATTGACATGTGGTAGTGGCTCAATCAATGTCTCTTTAACTTAATTTGATTCCCTGCTTTTTAAATATTTTTTCCCATTAACAGTTAAAATATTTGTATTGTAGCAGTTATTTTTAGTGTTTTATTGAACATTGAACATTGGACAGATTAACCCTGGATATTGGCATGTTGCTGAATATGCCTTTTCTTCTTTTTTGGCTTTGTTGAAATAGCTAATGTCCTTAACCAAGAACTTTTGGTAAGGTTTAGTGTATTTGTCAAACACTAGGATCCAGTGACACTAAACATTTTACAAACATTAGCTTAATGAGTTCTCATAACAATCCAATGAGGATGTACCACTATAGTCCTTATTTTATAGGTGAAGTAACCAGAGAGGGTAGCTGGTCTGAGCTCACCCAGCTCCAGGGCATCGGGCTGGCATTTGAGCCCCTGCAGCTGCCGACCCCACCCCAGCAAGGGTTCCTAACCACCACTCTGTTCTCGGGGCCTGAAGGCTTCTCTCTCTCTCTCTCTCTCTCTCTCTCTCTCTCTCTCTCTCTCTCTCTCTCTCTCTTCTCTCTCTTTCTCTTCTCTCTCTTTCATGAAAAGCTGCTTGCCTTCCCTTGACCTGTGCACTGCTCTTAAGATGGCACCACGGGTTTGAACAGTGGTAGAGTTTTGCTGATTTGACAACAGAGGAATTACGATATGTTGAAATGCTGGTGACGTCAGATGTGATGATCACAGATAGATGTTGGGTCGATATTCATGTTCCACCAGGGGGCCAAATTGTCCATCGGTGAATAAGGTCTCTTGTGTTCCGACTCCTCAGCGATTCTTCTTCAGGGGCAGTCATCCTTTTAATCTTGTGGTAGAAAATTAAAGTGAGTTTTACTGAAGTGTGGTTTATTTTTAAGTTTTCTTTTAAATATTAGTTCAGAGAAGTTAAATTAAGTACCTGCCCTGTGGATCCAGCTTCTTGCATTTCCTCACTGTTTTTACCATTTGGAGGGGAGTTCTCTTAGGAGAATTAATTACAAATCGGAGGGCTTATAACTTATTGGAAAACCTTGAACATTTGGGGTCATGAAGAGGTGGCAGGCTTCCATATTATGACCTGAGTCAAGTTAGGCAAACATAATTATCCTCAGATCTTAAAGGCCCTTTGCACAGTCTGAAGCTAAAGTATTTGTCAGGGTTTCAAGTAAGGGCCAGGGACGGGGGAGAGTGGGAGGGGTATGGCTTTCTCATTTTACTTGTAGTGATTTTTTTGTCTTAGGGTTGGCCCAGGTATTATAAGACACACTGCAGTCTGGCTCTTAACCTGTTTAATAACAGTGATGGTTATTTTGGGGGGTGTCATTGATCCCTAAAATAATCTGCTGAAACCTATGGGCACTCTCCTCAACACACACACACACACACACACACACACACACACACACACACACACACAGAGTTTTGTTCATAACCCCTTAAGGGCCACAAACCTAGGCTTAGAGTATATGGTAGTTCATTGTGGAAGCCAGCTTGCCACCATCCTCTCTCTGCCTGGATAGCCTGCTCCAACATTCAGCTAACTGGTTTATTATATGTACACTAGGGGCCCCAGTGCCGAATTTGTGCACCTTGAAAGGAACTGTGGGCCGTGAGGCTGTGGTGGGCACAGGGGCGGGTCTCAGCCCATCCTTCACACCCCTGCACAGCCCCTCCCGCCACGGCCCGGTCCCCTCTCTGCCAGCAGTCCCCCTCCCGCCGCTTCCGCTCGCACCCACTGAGGCACCAAGCGATTGGGACAGGTGCCTTCAGCGGGTGCAAGCGGCAGCTGCTGCCCTGATTGCCCCTCAGGAGCAGGGGGCGGTGGAGAAGCCCTGAGGGGTGATCGGGGCCGGCAGCCGCTGCTCGCACCCAGGGACAGTGCCGAGCGCTTGGGGCTGGAGCCGGCCGTGGGTGTGAGTGGCAGCTCCAGTGCTGGCAGCAGGTGCCAGCACCAGGCAGGACAGTGGCGCGTGAGAGCAAAGAATTTTTGGTAACCAGCAGAGGCTCGCCCCAATGACAGCAACTGGCACCCCGCCTTGGTCTGGTGCCCCCGCTCACCTTCACCATCCCGCCAAGGCCAACGCCTGCCATGTTCTGCGCTCTGCTGCCTGCTGCCGACACCTGCCGTGTTCCACACGTGCCCCCTGGTGGTCAGCGCACATCATAGCGATTGGTTGTTCAGTTGTTCTGCATTCGGTCTGTTTGCATATTAGGGTTTTATTATATATATAGATTCTTGTTTGTACCCCAGGACTGTTTGCATTTTAAAGTCTTCCAGACTTTGGGGAGGTTGGATCTCAGAAGAGAAGAGAAGAGAACGCATTCCCTTAAACTCCATCAGATATTATCACTATAGGAGACAACAGCGGTCCTGTGGGTTCTGCTTTCTAGCCACCATTAGCCAGCGAGGAGCGGAGGCAGAGAGGGATCCTGTTAGCTCGCCTGTGAAATCTCCCCGTTCTGCCCTGCCTTCCTCTCTCCCTGCTTATGGCCACACTGGATTCCCCGAGCTCATTCACCTCTGTGTACCTTGGCACATGCTGTTCTCCACCTGGAATGCCCTTCCATTCCTCCTGCACCCCAGGAATGCCTGCTCATCTTTCAGTACCCAGCTCGAGTATAGAAGCCTTGCTCAACTCCCCTGGCAGCCTCTCCCCTGTTGCTACAGCACTTTTTAAAGCCCCGAGTTACAGCACACATATCATGTTGTAATTATTTTTTATATGTTTGGCAGACTCCGCTGCCTGTAAACCCAGTGCTGTCTTAATCATCTTTGATCACTCTGCGTGGTGTCAGGTGGTAGACATGTTTGCCATCCAGAGTTTAAACAAGTGAGCTGTGGTGGGTTCAATATTCTGACCCTGTGACCTTGTGATGAAATTACTACATCTCTGTGCCTCTCTTTCCTCATCTGTAGCCTTGTGGGGAACTGAGGGGATCGGTGCATGTTGTTCCTAGGACATGGTAAAATATTCAGCCAGTGCTAACCATTATGCAATCCTATCTAATAAAAGCGTAGTATGCAAATTGTCCCCTCTACTGAGAGTTCATCCGGGAGTTTGACCTGGGGGCGGGGCCGGCCTGCGGTGGTGGCGCTGGCAGGCTGCTGGGGGGAAGGGAGGGAGTCCGCAGCCCACATCTGCTAGGGACCCTACCGGTGCACAAATTTCATGCACTGGTTTAATCATAATGTTGAAGCGGGGCTATTACTGAGTGAGTGAAAAAATCTTAAAAATAATCCAGCCATAACTGGAGACATTACTTATAGTTACAGAAATTTAGTCAATTCTGTATTCTCCAAGCTTTACTCCCAGCATAGATCACAGAAATCAATCTAACATTTGCAGGGCACCGAGAAGCTTGGTAGGACACACTGCCTATAGTCTACTATCCATCTCTTTGTGTTAATGTTAATGGTCATCTAGTTGAGGGCTGCAAGTCAGTTCGAAGTAGGTGCTGTAGAATATGACTTCTTAAAAAAGAAATACAGTGCACACTATTTTGATGTTATAGTTTAACTGTTTTTCAAAACCTTGTGTTTTTCAAATTGCTTTCAGAGGCAGCCTCTGTGAGCTTTGGAAAGGGTGAGGTCCCAGCCCTGGGTGGCCCCAGGAGTAATGCCAGCCTTGGGAGAATCCATAGTGCACTTAATCACCAAGCATTTGCGTCTGCTTCTAAGACAAGTCAAATGTGGTGAGAAGAAATTTCATGGAAGGAGTTCTTTCCTTAGTGTATTTTAGGTGTAGGCAGGCTAGAGGCATCCTGCAAAAGTAAAAAAAATTGTAGTCCTACTGCTTTAGAACTGGAAGGCTTACTAGTCTAGCTTCTTCTCCTTAGATAGTGAGGAAACTGAGGTTAAAAAAAGAAGGTGGGGTGATTTTGCCATGTAATACTATGTCATGGATGTGGGAACAGGTCTGTTGCCATTCGTCCTCACATGAACTTCACATGGACGGCCATGTGGCTGGTGGGGGCAGGGTGGGGCCCGAGTGCCCATGCAGTCTGCTGTCTGCAGAAGCGCCCGTCTTGCTTCTAGAAAGCCTTCCTAGACTCCCCAAGCAGTATCTCCTTTGTTCTTTCATAACTAAATTTTGCCTAAATTAAAAGTAGTGAAATCCAGGCCTCCCGGAAGGGTATTTAGTTTTCCCTTAAAAAAAAAAAAAAAAAAGAAAAGAAAAGGAAAACAATTAAGCTAATGACAGTGTTGGAAGCCTTAACCACCTCATCCAGTGATTGCTACACATGTCCCCACATTTTGGTAGTGAAATATAAAAACAGTCTATAATCTTATTTTGTAATCAAAGTTTAGCCAATTATAGTAGGTCTCAAATGTGTTCTTAGCAATTGGGCCGGCAAGTCACCCAGCAAGATCCCTTTCATCAGCTTGGTGCAGCGATTTCCTTTCCGTTTTGGCTGCTTGGTGTCTGCATAGTTTCTAAGTTCAGCAGTCCAATAAGTTGTACTATTATCTCCAGATTTCCATGTTTTAAAAAAAATGGTATATATTTCCTGTTGCCTCCTTTTACAAAATATAGGTCAGTTTGTGATTTTAAATTATTTTTAAAGTGAAGAAATTAAATAATAGTAACATAAGTTAAATGCCCAAGCTCTAACTTTGGATTTATAGACTAACACTTTAGGTTATAACTGTGTGGTTATAGAATCTGTGCAATTTAAAAAATGTGAAATCACAAAAGTCCCTTGGCTTGCCACTGTTGGCTGTAGAGGAGAGAATTATACCTAGTACACTATATACCTGTAGTCACTCTATAATAGAGAGAAGAAACAAGTTGACTGTTTTGATTGATTCTGTAGTGTCAGGTGAAACAAGGTAGTTGAGAGCTGAAAGCAAAGAAGGTGGCTTTGTTGTGTGTATCCCTGAAATGTACATTTTGGACACACGTTTTTCAGAAAACCAATCGTAGAGTGAGGTATTTAATAACTTCTGATTCATTCCCCCAAAATACATTGCAAAGTATATCCTATCAAAGAACAGGCAGTAATGACATTTTAGAAATCACTGGTATTTAAATGCTGTGTGAAGAGAGTAGTGTTTGAGTTCGTGGGAGCTGTCTCAGTTATTAATTGGATCCTATGGAGGAAGCATGCAGCGATCCTTTTATACGTATTTGGGTGGATATCCTTTGAGGGACACGTGCTAACACCATATTTAGTGGTTTCTCCCAAAGGCCAAAATGATAGCCTGTGCCTCATCTTCATTGACTTTGCTTCCATACAGATGAAAGTTCTATGAATTTTAAAAATGCCTGCTACAGTTCACTCTTTCCCAAGATAAACTAAGTGCCTATTGTATGCAAGGCACTGTGAAAGCTGCTGAAATGTAAAGACAAACAAGGCCCTTCTCTTAAAACAAAAGGCTCTTTTCTTACCTGAGGAGAGTAATGAAAAATGAAGCAGGTGATTATAGTGCAGAAGAGTAATTACCTTATTTGTAGGTATAATTTACTTTTAATATTTAAATTAATGTGAAAGTGAACCAAGCGTGTCTTTTCTTTCCATAATGGTGCATATCAGTATACTTATTACTAATTATACAGTTCTGTTGTATCAAGTAAAAGTTTACATTTTTTAAATTATACTTTCCAAAGACCACTTTTCTTTGAACCAATCTCTTATTTGTTAACATAATTTGAAATAATCCTATAGTTTAAATAAAGTGACTACTATACAGTCAAAAAGTAACTATTTTCCATCCCGTTGTTTAATGAGATGCTCTGAGTCTTTCAGCGGTTCTCAACCTGTGGGTCGCGACCCTTTCACAGGGGTCGCTTAAATACATTCTGCATATCAGATATTTACATCACGATTCATAACAGTAGCAAAATTACAATTATGAAGTAGCAACGAAAATAATTTTATGGTTGGGGGTCACCACAACATGAGGAACTGTATTAAAGGGTCGCAGCATTAGGAAGGTTGAGAACCACTGGGTTAGATAGAAAACTGCAGGCAAGTTAGCCCAGCATCTCACTTGCATTGCTTGTTTGTTTTTTTAGTCTTAAACAGGAAATCTTCAGGCCCTCCGGTGACCTGGTAGTGACACAGTATTGATCACAGAGGTGCTCATGGCTTCAGTGTCCCTTGAGGATGTTGGTGCCAAGACTACTTAAATCCTTCCTGGCGTGAAATGTCGTTAACCCTCGGGAATTATTGCCTTAATCTGTCGTTTACCTGTCTTGCCTTTCTATCAACCAAACCACTTTTTTTGTTCCTATAACTGTGCAGTGACTACTTCCACTAAGGTAGTTACAGTATAGAAGATGGTAATGTGAAAGTCAGGTGAGCTTCAGTAGAGTGTGAGAGTGTGGTGTGTGGGTTTGTACGACTAATAATTTAAGATCAGGGTAGCAACTATTGTAATAATAAAACCAAGTACAGCTTCTGGCTCATTTGTAACTTGGCAGTAATTTGAGTTTATTATTCACCACTTTATTCTTGTAAGAACAAGGCAAAGAATAAACAAACACATAAATACATGGAAAAATATCATTACACAATTGTTTTCTATCTGGTTAAATTGCAACATAGGAATACAACAAAAGAAAAAAAACCCTTTAGCTTAGACATTCCATTGACCCAAGAAAAATCACATAAGCTTTGAGAGCAGCTTTTATTTGGAGCTAGACTTTTCTTGAGTCTTCCCATGTGGGACATTCAGTAGAAATCCACCAGCTTCTGCTTCTCTAAAATGATTGCCTTTTGCCCAAGAATAGACCCTTCTCTTCTGTGTAGAAACCAGATAAGCTGTCCTGCCGTGATTCAAAGAGCTAGCAGCTTCACCCCCAACCCCCCTCCAAACTTGACTAACAACACAGCAATATAATTTTACCGTTTAAAACTTGGCTGACCCAAACATGAACTTTCAAAGAAAACAAGAGTCATTACTAAAAGAGATTCCATTTCTTTCCGGGGCCTAATTTAAGATGACTTTCCAGAACTTTGAAAAAACTTATTCTTCCAATGGCTACTTAATTTGGATACAAAATAAACACCCAGAAGGGAGGCAAAATATAGAGTTCTCTATGTTTGCATTTTAAAAACCTCCCCCCCCCCCCCACGGAGGTGTGTTTTCTTTCTAGGGTTGTCATACATAGTTTGGAATAATTTATCAGGTTCCATCCAAAGATTATACTCTGCTCTGAATTTTAAGGGTGATGATTTATGAATAACTCCTATTCAATAAGACTTAATTTCTTAAAATTTACCCTGTTAAGCTTCTCCTAATACGCTATTCTGTGTGCCTTGATGATTCCGAACCAGTGAGTGATGGTGCCAGGACTCTAACCCTGGTAGGCCTTGTTTTCTAAGCCCTTGCTTGTTGAATGAACTGTACCACCTCTCTTACTGTGAATGCCTTTCCCAACACCCAGAAATGTGGTCCTAGAGAACTGGAACAGCTCTGAGGAACCATAGGACATACTTTTAAGTGTCACAGCAGGGAGTGCACAGACTTTGAAATCAGACAGGCCTGGGTTTAAATCCAGACTTGGACTCTGAGGCTTTGTGTTTGGGCAAAATGAGCCTCATTTGTGAACCAGGAATAGTTATACCTGCCATGGTAGGATCTTTGGGATGATTATATGAGATAGTGTATACATGGGGTTGGGTCACCTATCTAGTACATAGTAGGAGTTCATGAAATGATAGCTGTTCTTATCATTGTCGACTTATTACTATAATTATTGACTTGATTTAGAGCTCCCATGTCCTGATTTTTGCTATTGTATACATGTTATCTAAGTGATGACTTTCAAGTATGAGTCACTTCAAGACTAAAATGACTGTGCAATCATTAATCTTAGGTGGTGCTAAACCAAGGCAGTGACTTCTCTGAGTGATTCAGCCTATATTTTATTTGCAGTTTAAAAAGAAAAAGAGGAAAAACTGTTTATAGTCCTGGACCAACAAGTCACTGTACCTTTCTAAAGCAGTAAAATGAGGGAGCTGCATTAGTTGATCTTAACTATTACTCCCTCATCACACACATTGCCTGCACACAATTTAGTTCTCCAGGTAAAATTGTTTTCTGTTGGGGACTAGCTTATAGAATACTAGTTAACCAGCTGCTAAGGGATCTTGTGTGGCAAGGAAAGGAAGACATTTGCACCCTCAAGGAATTTATAGCGTAAGCATGTCTAAATGCCATAAATGAACAAGGTCGTGGAACATGTTTCTAAGGGATAAACATCCAAAGAAGATGCAAATCCATCTGGTCAAAATGGTTGCTAACTCCTTGTGCTAAGCTAGTACACATGCTCTCTGAAGACCTCTGCTCTGAAGAGTTGGTTAATAGTCTTAGACCTTTGTAATCCAGTGGTACCCTGTTTTATTATCTGACTTTATACATTTGAAGTCTTTTGTTATAATTTAGAATTCCATGCATATCAATAATACTTGTGGGGCAATGAGTACTGTATTGGTGATGTGCACAGGTAATTTGGGGGCTTAAAGAAGAGAGCCAGCAACCAATGGGGATGTGTGTGTGGGGGGAGTGGGGGAGGATGATGAATTAGGGAAGACTCCATATCAAGAATAATCTTGAAGAAGCTAGGCTTCAAAAATAAGTCAGTGACTGGGAGAATAAGAAACAACTTTTGGTTAGATTATTTAAGTCAGCAATAAATTGATCCAAGATATATATATATATAAAAAATTGAAATATATAGGTAAATACAGAGGGAACAACAATTGTTATTACATTTCCTTCAGTCCTTATTTTCAATTTATTTATTTCCTTTTGAAGAAAATAATTGTCCTCTCTTATTAGCTGCCTCCCTCTCAAGTCAGGTGTTCTTTTCCCTTTTCGAAACCTCTAAATACTTCCCGGTGCTGGTGCAGGAGCTTTCTGTTCCACAAGCTAGCCCGTTCACTGTGGACTGTTCCAGTGGTTACACTCTTAGGACTTCCTGTGACTTCTACGCTTAGTACTCTTTCTGCCAAGTTGGATGACTAATTAACCTGAGCCTTGCCTTTTCTCCTTCAGGCCAAGCATCTCTACTTTCTTCAACTATTTTTATATGCTCTAGTTTCCAGTTCTTTTACTGATCCGATTGCTCTTGTCTGGGTCTCCAGCTTGTTCCTGCCAGTCTTCAGATGGGATTTTGTGCTCAGAGCACAGCCCTTCTATGCCGAACAGGTTGGCGCTATCACTTCCCTTTATCTAATGCTACTGTCACTTAGGACATTAGTTTTCTCAGCACATGTCACCCTGTTTTCCTGCTTCTCCAAGGCTGGAGTATGTGGTTTGCCACAGCTTGCTGGTACCCTCGTATTCTTTCGTGCAGTTGTAGTTTGCTTGTGTTTTATTTTAAAAAGATACTGTGTTCATTGTGCTTAAATCATAGGATGTTGCTCACTTACTAGTAATAGATGTTTCCTGAATGTAACTGAATAAGTAATGAAATTTAAATATTTATACTCCTTGTCATGTATTGCAGTTTGACCTAGACTTGTCAGGATTATAGGGCTAACATTAAAATTTATCTTATGAAAGCCTGCCATTTGGATAAACAAGTTCACATCAGGAGCATTTTCTATTTAACTCTTTGTTTGAATGCTTTTTTAAAAAAAACTTGTTTTTATTTAGGAAATTATTTACCTCTTATGCAAGTTTATATTGGAGCATAATTTTAAGATACTTATTATTATTTATTTTCATCTTCCTGTGCTGATCAAAGGTCTGTTGGCTTTTAGTAAAATAAATTCATCAACAGGGTTCCCTAAATAATAATCTGTAAAATTTCTGAGCCAACTGCTTGTCTTACTTTTTTCTTTCCAAATATCCATTGTATATATATAAACTACATTTTGTTGTCCATTAATTTATTGATAGGCACTTTGGTTGCTTTGATGTCCTGCTTTTGTAAATTATGCTGCTATGAACATGGTGTGAAAATATTTCTTCGAGATCCTGCTTTCAATTCTTTTGCATATATACCCAGAAGTGGAATTGCTAGGTTATATGGTAATTTTAATTTTTGAGGAACTATGATACTGCTTTCCATAGTGGATGCACCATTTTGTATTCCCACTAAAAGTGCAGAAGGGTTCCAATTTCTCTACATCCTCAGCCTCTCTATCTCTCTCTTTCTCTCTCTCTCATTTGATAAGTAATTGTCAGTGTGTTTGTTTTGTTTTGTGCCTGGAAGGTGCACAAGTATGTGCAGTCTAAAAAGCTGAGTTTTAAAATTGTTCTCTCTCACTGGTTTTGGTGCAGTGCAGAGTTATCATTGTTTCTTCTTGATTTTCAGCAAAGCCTGTATGAGAATTTTTAGCCTTTGTAGAAAAAATAAGTGGGACATTTTGGTAGCTAAAATGGCAGATTTCAACGTGGTACAACTATTATGCTAACAGAAGAAAGAGTAAAGTTAAGCAGAACAGATTGTGGGGAAACCATTATTCATGTCAGAGAGTTTACAAATAACAGGTGTACACAGTCAGTGCACTGGGATGTTTCTTGCCCATTAATGGAAATGCTCGAGAGACTGTGCAGTCAAGGAAGATGGATAAGGTGGTGGATCTCTTCCACTCTCTCCAGTGTTTCACATTTTCCTCATAAAGCCTCATTTCCGTCCTTCCTCTGTTGCAGGGGCCAGGCAGTACCACAGTTTCCTTGCTGTGAAGTCTGAAAAATGAACACTCCAAAAATATTAAGGAGAAAAAGACAATGTTTTGGAAGTCTGATTTATCAGTCATCGACAGTATTTCTAATTTATGCTTGTATTCTCTTAATATTAGGAGCAACTTTATAATCTGCCTTCTACATACTACATACATTATTAGAGAGTCAAGTAAAGTTGTGTAGAAGAACATGGGAACTTTCTGACCTAAGCGCGTGTAGCGCCTGAGTACCAATTTTAAACAGTACTTTTTTGGACCTTTCGTGTGCAAAGTGTTCCCTCTGGTGGTGTAGACGTAATTAATGTAAAGTAAAACATTTGAGATGCTTTATACTCCGTTTTCTCATTCCCCGCCTCTCCGGGGATCGGTGCCGTTTTCGCCTTTGCTCTGGGTTCTGCAGCACCGGGTCCGCTGCAGGCTTTCCTCCCTCCTCTCCTCTGACTCCGGCTGCTCCCCAACGCGGCTTTGGCGGCGCTGTTTTCTTGTTTCTGTGAACTTAGCAGCCAGTTACATCCTTCGCTCTTTTACTCACATGCCCCCACCCCTGCAGTCTTCCCCGGGGCTCCCTGCCCGGCTCACAGTGGAGCCTGCCCTTCATTTCGGCTGTCTGCTTTTCTCTTCCTCTGACTGACGCCCACTGCTGCTTGGGCGGAAGTCAGCTTGGGCGGAAGTTGGGTCGGGTGCAGTGCTGTACTTCCGGTCACATGGCAGCGCTGGCCGCCATCTTGGCAGGGTTGGAGCGTCGCGGGAGAGCACGGGAGAGCCCCACCTCAGGTGTGGGGTCCGTTCTTGTCTGACGGGAGGAGCCGGAGGTGGTCAGAGGGTGGCGTTTTGGTGGTATTAGTGACTGAACTGGGGCTTTCAGGTAAAGGCTATAATGGAAAGATTTGACCAGTAGCTCCCCTGTTGGTGCAGTGACTTTTTAAAAAAAATTACATTTTTATTACAGTTTACCTTCGGTATTATTTTGTATTCGTTTCAGGTGGACAGTACAGTGGTCAGTAATATGTGTCACAAAAGTGCGCCCCCCCCCCCCAGCATTTCCAGGACCTACCTGACACCATGCATAGTTACTGCAATATTGTTGACTTTACTCTCAATGTTGTACTTTGCATCCCCCGTGCCTGTTTTGTGCCTATTAATTTGTACTTCTTAAACCCTTCACCTTTTACTCCCAGTTCCCCAACACCCCTCCCCTCTGGCAGCCATCACTCTGTTCTCTGTGTCCGTGAGTCTGTTTCCGTTTTGTTCATTTATTCTGTTATCTTGATTCCCATGTACGAGTGCCGTCATACGGTGTTTGTCTGGCTCTGACTGCCTTGTTTCAATGAGCATAATACTCTCCAGGTCCGGTCCATGCTGCCACAGATGGTAAGATTTCATTCTTTTTTATGACCGAGCAATATTCCATTGTATGTACGTACCACGGCTTTTGTAGCCTCTCGTCTGTTGTGGGCACCTGGGCTGCTTCTGTATCTTGGCTACTGTACATAGCACTGCAGTGAACATAGGGGTGTGCATATTCTTTCCAATTAGTGTTTTGGGTTTCTTCAGATAAATACGCAGAAGTGATTCGCTGGGTCACATGGCAGCTTCATTTTTAATTTTTTTTAGGAACCTCCATACTGTTTTCCACAGCAGTTGCACCAGTCTGCATTCCCACTCACAATGCACAAGGGTTTCCTTTTCTCCACAGCCTTACCAACACTTGTTTGCTGACTTATTGATAACTAGAGGCCCGGTGCACAAATTTGTGCACAGGTAGGGTCCCTAGGCCTGACTGGCGATCAGGGCCAATCAGGTTCCCACCTCCCTGCCTCCTCCTTCCCTCGCTCCCTCAGCACCTCGCCGCTGCTGCCACTGGTAGCCCACCATGTTCCACACCGCCCCCTGGTGGTCAGTGCATGTCATAGTGAGCTACCGAACTTCCCGCCTCCCAGGCAAACTCCCAAGGGGACACTTTGCATGTTAGCCTTTTATATATATAGATAGCCATCTGAAAGGTGTGCGGTGGTATCTCATCATGGTTTTAATTTGATGCAGTGATTCTTAATCATTACTTCTTTTTTTACCACGATCACTCCTTTTTTTTTTTCTTTTTAACTGTGGTATAAAGATGTCCCTTGAAACATCCACTTGTGATAAGAGCAATGAAAAAGGCATGTGTTTAGGTACCCTTGTCCACCCCACTGGCTATGGCTCCTCTGTACCAAGAACAGGTGTGACAGAGCCGCTTCAGTCTCCGCTGTTTATCTACAACCCTAATCTGGAGCAGTGTGCTTCATGGAGGCTGCTTACTTATAAGCAAAATGCTGGAATGAGTTTGCCCAAAGCTTGTTTTTTCTTAAAATGCAATACTTGTCATACTTTCTCTGAAGCCTAACTATGATTTTGAAAAGATATATATTTTTTAAATTTCTGCATTAATTCAGAAATTTATGGGTAGAAAATAATAAACCTAATTCATCTGTGTTACATAAAAAGAAAAGGCTTCCTAGCATAAGTCCAGGCTCTGAACTGTTTGAGTTCAAATCCCGGTTTTAAGACTTACCGGTTTCCCTGTGGACAGGTTCCTTAACCCTGTTCCCTCCTTGCAAAATAGCTCCTGTCTCATAAGATTGTGGTAAGGGTAATTGAATTGATACAGGTCCACACTTCTTAGCTGAAATCCTTGGGACCAGATGTGCTTCAAAACCTTTTGGATTTTATAAGGTAACATAGCACATAACCCACAGGTAATAATAACCTCATGAAGTCTAAGGTAGCACCTAATATTAAGCACATGAATACTTCTGCAGCTAAACTTAAATAGTAACACTAAGCAGACTACATTAAAACTGTAAATAGTTATACATCACTTCAGGCTATGTTTTGCCACCCAGTGAGTGGCACTATTACCTCCCTCTCCCATCACACAACTTTAGGCCGTCAGAGCTATTAGATTTTAGAATTTGGAGTATGGTTTGTGGATCGAATATATAAAGCATTTGTAAACACCATATAAATGTTAGTTTATATGAATCCTTTCCATATTTTATGACTTTTGGCTTGTCGTTATTTACAAGAATAGTTAAATCTTTTGGTTTAAAGTGGATATGGGTGAGGGCCACACATAACTATATGTATTTTTCACGTATTATTATTTATCCAGTTGTGTAACAAAAGGAAAGATGGAGAACAAGGTGGAGTAGAAACATCCCTTATTTCTCCTAATTCCCATCTTGCCTCATCTACCAGTTGGCTCCTCATAGGACAATTTTTTTTTATTAGAAGCACATTTATTTCAGAGATTTCAAATAATTTCTGCAATGTTTTCTTTTGTTGTGACTTCTGTCTTGACTTGCCTCTACCCTTATGCGCACATTAAGAACAGAAAGGCCATCCTGTGAATTTGATCTTTTGATCTGCTTTGCTGCCAGTGGGTCATTTCTGGGCCATGATAGTATAAAAAAAATCTTAAGTTTTATGTAACATAAGTGCTCCTAACACTTTAGCTCTCCTTTCCAAAGAGAGTTTAAACTCCTGTGAGACTGTGGGATTAGGACTGTGGGATTAGATATTTTGTATGAATTCCGGGTATGAAAGTCTGGCAGTCCGGTACAGTTTATCCTAATAAAATTCATTAAAAATATATTGTAGCTCTTATAGTAGAAAATAGTTAGAGCTCTAGATTTTCATCCTCTTTCCACTTAATACACCCAGTTGGAATCTGACCAAAAGAAGGATGTGGGAATGTTTGGAAGAATAATGTATGCTTTTGAAAAGATAAACCAGATACTGCAAAGCAGAAACTATATACTCCATGAGGGGAAAATTTAAAAATTTAAGGGAAATGTTACTATCCTTATCTCTGCAAGAAATAGACGTATTGACAAAAGTAACTAAATACATAGTTATTCAGACCCTTCAAGAGAAAAACATATCTTTTAGATTACTTCGTTGGTTTATAGCTAATCTCTGAAGTACTATAAATTCCACTTCTACCCATAAAGCGGTAGTCCATTAGTTCCTAAAAATAATTGATTCTCTGTAGAGGAAAATTGGTATTGTAGTTTTTATATTTTTTCTCCCTCCTATCATTTCTTTATCATTTATCTTTAGTCTGTCTATAAACTTATATTTGTGTGGAAACTTCGTTAAAGAAAGAGGTGATGGATCAGTTAAGACATAACCAATGTTGTGGTACACTAAAAATAACTTGGAAAGTTAGATCAAAATTGCCAAAGATCACCTTCTTGAAGTTAGTCTTGTTTCTTTGTATAAATTTATCTCTCTTCCTGTTTCACATTATAGTGATGTTGGCTAATAATTTAAAAGATGGTTTTATAGTTTATTGTGTATAGTGATTTCTTCTAATTACTTTCTCCTTTATTGTAGTTAATCTGCGATGTAGAGTAGGTCATTTAGTACATTATCTTTAGCTGTCTTACAGTATTTAAAATCGTATATTTTACTCCTTTAACAAGTAAGAATCAAGGCCAGAAATCAGTAAGTGTGAGGCTGTTCTGTTTCAAACTATACAAAACCAAGGAGATTAAGAAAGAAACTAAGATATCTTGGTTCTCCTGCTTCTCTGCTTTCTATACTAAGATTTAATACAGAGAGATTAATTTTTCAGTCATCAGTTTAATAAACTTAGCTTTAAAATGAGTTGTTATTTAGTTATGGCATTAGAATAACTTTTAGGGTGTGTGTGTGTGTGTGTGTGTGTGTGCATGTGCACACACACACACAAATGCATGATATCAACTGCAGCAACATAAAACAAAATGTGGCTTAAACATAGTAGACATTTATTCTCTTTGACATGAAAGCCTGAAAAATGGTCCATGGTGGGTATGGTAGGTCCATATTCATCAGGGATTCTTCATTTTGCTGCTCTGTCATCTTTAACAGGTAGCTTTTATCTTATGGCCTGAGATGACTGCTCTGGTTTCCATGTCGACAGGAAAGAGGAAAGATATACTCCCTTTAAGTGCAGTGTTTCATTAACTGGATACTCATCATCAATATTTACCCCCTCCTAAAAAAAGACCTGCTTCTGTTATATAGCTACTAGGGGCCCGGTGCACGAAATTCGTGCACTGGGTGTGTGTGTGTGGGGGGGGGGGAAGTGTCCCTCAGCCCAGCCTGCCCCCTCTCACATACTGGGAGCCCTCAGGCGTTGACCCCCATCACCCTCCAATCACAGGATCGGCCCCTTGCCCAGGCCTGACGCCTCTGGCAGCGGGGACCCGCAGCTGCAGCAGCCCCACGATCATGGGCTTCGCTTTAGGCCCAGGCAAGGGACCCCTAGCTCCCGGGACTGCCAGCTTCGACCGTGCCCAGCTCCCATCACTGGCTCCACCCCTACTTCCTGCTATCACTGGCCAGGGCGGCAAAGGCACCTGATTCTCCGATCATGGCTGGGGGGCAGGGCAAAGGCGGCCCCAGGGCCGCCTTTGCCCTGCCCCCCAGCTCTTAGCTCCCCCCTGGGTTTCCGATCACTGTCAGTGGCAGGGGGCTTCTTCCTGCTTTCCCTTTCGCCTCCCTGCATTGTGCCTACATATGCAAATTAACCGCCATCTTGTTGGCAGTTAACTGCCAATCTTAGTTGGCAGTTAATTTGCATATAGCCCTGATTAGCCAATGAAAAGGGTAGCTCGTACGCCAATTACCATTTTTCTCTTTTATTAGTGTTGATTGGGAATCTAAATCGCCAGTCATGGATAGCCTTGAAAAATATTTTCTTCTAATGTTTCACTTATAGAGAGAGAGCTCCTAATTCTTCTTCTTATTTTTTTAATTGATTTCAGAGAAGAAGGGAGAGTGAGAGAGAGAACCATCAATGGTGAGAGAGAATCATTGATCGTCTGCCTCCTGCACGCCCCACACTGGGGGTTCAGCCCACAACCTGGACATATGCCCTGACTGGGAATCAAACCATTCATGAGTTCATGGGTCTGATGCTCAACCATTGAGCCACACCAGCTGGGCTCCTCATTCTTAATTTAGGAGAGCCTTTGTAAGGAGAAACTGTTATTGACAAAGTGAAACATGGTTAAAAATCAGTACTTCATGGAGTTAAATATTTTCAGAACTTTACTGGGTCAGTATATAAAATTGCATCTGTGTTGTTACATTCTGTTTTACTTAGCAGTGTGTCTTAGACATCTTTCTATATCAGCAATACAGATCTACCTAATCTTTTAAAATATTAAATAGTATTTATTTGGGGAATTTTTAAACAATGCTGTTAATATGTCACATGCTTCATTTATGATTACATCTTTTGCTAGATGATGAATTCTAAATAGCTCCCCCATATAAACAGGAGATTTCTAAAGCCTCTTAATTCATTTTGTTCTCTTGCCTCTGAAATCTATAGTCTGGTCTTTCAGAGTTCTAAATTTTCACTGTAAGAATACATATGCTATGAGAGAGACAGATAGATAGGCAGACATCAGTTTGTTGCCTCCTGCACATGCCCTGACTGGGGATCGAACCCAGCACCTGGTGTATGTGACGACATTCCAACCAACTGAGCCACACAGGGCAGAGCAATGGGAGGTAACATTTGTAAGAGAAAACACTGATTAGAGCAATGCTAATCCCACATTCTTGGGCTTTTGAACAGTTTACCATTCTGGCATGTATTCCTTAAATGTTTTGTTAAGACTGAGAATAAAAAATAAAGAGAAAGGAAAATGTGAAAGACAACAAACGCCATAGTATTTTAGTTAAAATACTAAATCTCTAACATGATCTTCCTTTTCTGACCTAGCTCCATGTTCTCATACATTGAACCAACTTGATTACTGTCCCCCGGGCCTCAGTCTTAGTTCTTTGTAGGTCTTGAAGTCTGTCCTCCTCACATAGCACCTCCTCTCAGGAGGAGACAGAGATAAGGGCTGTCACCTCTGTCTCACACAGGGAGAAACTAGAGGCCAGATTCCAGGGGGTTTCTGCTCCTCTGATAGTCTCTTAGGCGGTCTTGGGACTTTCAGAGTACTTTTACATTGTTTTGGAAAGAACTCCTTCAGAACCAGAGTCTATAGTTTTATGGGCAGAATTTGGTTTCAACAGAAAATCATGAAAAATTACAATTTACATTTAGTTACACTCCAAGTCAACTAGGATATCCTGTTTAGAAGCAGGACTCCAGGCCTTTTTAAAGAGTTTATCTTTCTTTTAAACAAATGGAGGTATTACAAGGGACACAGATGGGAGGTAGATTGCACATGAAAATAAATTAATACATAGTTTTCTTCTCCTAAATAACTTTCCTCTTAAAATGAAGGGTGGGAGAATGGGTTAAAATTTCACAATTTTAGATTGCTACAGCTAGTCGCTTTACAATCAAGAAGCACCATAGCTAGCCAGCATTTTAATATGTTTAAAAGTAGACTGCTTTAAAATTCCTGGGGGTAGAATATTTAATCACTTGCATGCTAGTCCCTAAGAATTAATAATTAAGCAGCTGAGCATGAAACAAATTGAGGATCTATAAAAATAGGCTAATTTGGGGTTGATATTCTCTACCAAGTAGACTTAGTTTCAGTGTGGTAAGAACTCTGGATAGTTACAACCTGATGTTTGCTTTTATTCCTTACTAGAGGCCTGGTGCATGAAATTCATGCAGGTAGGGGGTGTCCCTCAGCCCGGCCTGCACCCTCTCTAATCTGGGACCTCTTGGCGGATGTCCGACTGGCGGTCATGGGATTGGGCCTAAACTGGCAGTCGGATATCCCTCTCACAATCCAGGACTGCTGGCTCCTAAGCACTTGCCTGCCTGCCTGCCTGCCTGCCTGATTGCCCCTAACCACTTCTGCCTGCCAGCCTGTTTGCCCCCTAACTGCTCCCCTGCCAGCCTGATTGACACCTAACTGCTTCCCTGCCAGCCCAGTCGCCCCCAACTGCCCTCCCCTGCCAGCCTGGTCACCCCTAACTGCCCTCCCCTGCAGGCTTGGTTGTCCCCAGCTGCCCTCCCCTGCCGGCCATCTTGTGATGATGTAGGGATGGCCATCTTGTGACAACGTGAGGGTGTTGCGCAAGAGCATGAGAGCCACCTAGACTTTTTATTAGTATAGATACCTAGAACTAGACTTTGAGGAGGAGGGTTAGGACAGACATCATGGGAGGTTTAGGTAGGGGCTGGAGGGTATGAGCATAACACTATGTCCCTATGTAATATTGGCTGGGAACTCCCAGGTGGTGAGTGAATAGCTCAGGCTTTCAGACCCAATTCTGCCTTGGAGTTCATGACTCTTGAATGGGCAGAAGATATCATAACTGTGAAAAAATAACTGGAGATCTAAAAGTAGACTGCTTTAAAACTCCAAGTCAACTAGGATAAACTGTTCTTTGACCTAGTCTTCTCTAAGTCTTCTATAGCAACATGGGTAAATGTAGCTATTAATTTATCTGTCACTTTTGGTCTTATTTGGTTACCCTCTGCCTGAAAGCAATAAAACTATGTTAAAGTGAAGGAAAGTCTTTCGTTTAAAAATAGGGAAACTTGGAAGTAAAATTATTTTTCCTTAGCCTTTTATGACGATAAAAGGCAGGAGTATTTCTTTAGTAAAAATCCTACTACATATATAAAAATGATGAGAAACATCAATACTCACAGTGACTAGTCAGCATTTTAGATTTTGTTTAAAAGCCCTGGAGGTAGACTATTTAATCACTTGCATGCCAGAAGACACGCTCCAGTTCTGGGGCCTTGAACAGGCCCTGGGTGCTACAGGGTAGCAGTTTTTCTTTTTCACAAGGTGCTCAGAAGCAGAAGTCGACAGTCCACAACACATTTCACTGGCCTGGGCTCATGCGGTCTTTGGATTCACACCTGCCATCCCAGGGCCCTAAGCCTCAGAAGATTTCTTTTCATACCTCCCTAATATTTAATACACTTCTGTAAAATGATGTCTTTCAAGTGTTACTTCAGTCATTGACATAGGGTCTGTGCTCATGGGGCTTTGTTGATTAGGCAAGACTGAGATATCATTCATTATTTATTGGGTGTTTTGAATTGGGTCATGTGAAGGTTGTATGTCAAGCAAAGTAACAATGCTTTGCACAGGAATGAAGTCTAGATTTTGATAGATATGGATTATTATCTCCCCCTTCCCCAAATAGTTTTCTCTTTGGAAATAGCTCGCATTATTTTAGTCTCTCTAGAAATGTGAATGGGGCTAGTGTCTCTTCTCAGGGAAAATTGCCATTTTACTAAGTTTCCCAGCAGGAAAAAGTCTGTTGGTGTTGAATATACTGATAAAAATGAAGAACAAGTGAGAAACTGGAAATTTTTGCACAGATTTTGAAGGCAAATTTTACTTATGAAACAATTAGCCCATTTGATACAATTAACAATTTGATTTTTAAAAACAATCTTTCCCATCTTCTAGAGCAGTGATTTTCAACCATTTTCATTTCATGGCACACATAAACTAATTACTAAAATTCTGCAACACACCAAAAAAATATATTTTTTGCTGATCTGACAAAAAATAAGGTATAATTTTGATTCACTCACATTGGATGGCTATTGTTGTTAGCTGTTGTTGTTGTCATTTAAAATTTGACAGTCTAAGGGAAAAAGAGGTCAGTGCCCCTGACTATATAGGCAGATATTACATGTTTTAAAAATCCTTGCGTGTGTTGGAAATTGCTGTTCTAGGGAGCAAAGAGTAGCAACTAGATGTAGTGTTATCTTAGGAATTGTCATTAGCCCGGAACCACTATATGTAGTGGTTGATTCTCGGTGTCTTTCCCATCATTATTCTAGTTACAGTATTATTTCAAGCACTCTCAGAAAGATGTCACATCCATAGACATTTGTTAGGAATGAAGCAGTGATCAAAGGTCATTAGTACTGTAATACAAAACTCATAATTCCCTGTCAACTGCTTTTCCCCTCCATGTCACTGCCTGGCTCCATTGGGAGCCCCTTCAGCAAGGCTGCATTCCTGTTTCTGAGAGATTATCAAGAAAGTACTGCCCTAGCTGGTTTGGCTCAGTGGATAGAGTGTCGGCCTGTGGAATGAAGGGTCCTGGGTTCGATTCCGGTCAAGGGCATGTACCTCAGTTGCAGGCTCCTGGCCCTGGCTGGGGGCATATGGGAAGCAACCAATTGATGTGTCTCTCCCCCTTCCACTCTCTAAAAATCAATGGAAGAAATATTCTCGGATGAGGATTAAAAAATAATAATAATAAAATAAAAATAAATAAATGGAATCATATGGCATTTGCCTTAATAAAAAGAAAGTACTAAGTTCAACTTAACTAAGCACTGCCGACTGTAAAAAATACATTCTGATCATTGCCTTCCTCTTATTTATTCTGAAACATACTGGCATTCCATAGCGTGTTACCTCTATTCAGAGGTGGCCAAAAAAAAGTTCTTTTAAGTCCAGCCTATCGGAAAGAAAAAAAAAAAAGACTAATTAATGTTTGATGTGCAGAGATGATTGTACCGGGTATTATTACCATTTACAGTGAAGGCATCCAAACCATAATAAACAACATGCTCGATGCCAGGGGAGTGAGAGGTGGAGAATCATGTGCTTGGAGTTAGGTATTCATCACTGGCATTTTGTTTAGACACTAGATACTAGATAAACATGGTTGTTGCAGCTAGGTTTATTAATTCTAGTCACCTTCACTGCCCAAGAATTTTTGTTTTCTTTTAGAGCACAAGAATAATCCTTCTCTCATTTCCTTCAGTATAGCGCCTGTCCTGTCACCTCTGATCTCTGTGATGATGCCTGTGTGGGGGGAGAGTGCCAAACGGATCTTATGCCTCAAATTCCTGCCAGTCAAGTGGGCTGTTTGTAGTGTTTACTATGGGACATATAGCAGGACAGTTGGCTTTAGCATCAAACTATTCATTGTAGCAGGGAGTGTGGGAAACTGATTCCTAGCATTTGTTGTCTAAAAAAATGTCCTTTTCAAACTTAGTGTATGCTAATCAAAACCTCAAAATCCTTTTCCTTCTAAAATCTCAATATCTCCTAACTTCAGAGCAAAGTGTAATACTCTACAGTTGGTATATGTTCTATGGGTTGCCTAAACCAATAGCATTTAGGGCCCTTGTTGAAAATGCAGATTCCAGGGACCCAGCCTTGATCATAATATTAGGAATGGAGACCAGTAATCTTCATTCTGAATAACCCTGTGATCTTTATGCCCATTAAAATTTGGGCTGTCATTCCTGTAAACTAGTTCTAGTATGGTCTGTAGACCTAGCAGCTAGTTAGAAATGCAGAATCTCAGGCCCCACACTCTCTACTGAATGAGAATGTACATTTAAATAAATTCCTATGTGATGATATGCATACTGAAGTTCAAGCACACTACTTTGCCAACTTCTTACAAGTAGTAAGCTCTAGTTAGTTAATCATAGCTATTGGTTCGTTGATCTGCTTCTCAGATAGTCTACTTTTCTAAAGTAACAAAACACCCACACAAACTTTTAACTTCTCAGAAATTTAAGGAGTGCCTCAGGAGAATTGTTCTCTTATTACATTATTTTCAATAAAGAATCCTAGTGTAAGTTCATAGGGGCACTAGTTTAAGCACAGGTTTAAGTGATTTCTTCCTAAATAAACGCAGAAGCACCTCATAAAACAAAATTTGCAAATCTGTTTCTCATACGAAAGGATCTGATTCTTCTCTACCGGTGTGAGATGCACTCTGGGCCCAGCTCAGAAGCCTCTACTCCAAGGTCAAGGAAATCTTCCCAATAGGCCCCATGGCACTTGGCAGTGAGGAGCTTGCAGGGGGGCCCATAACCTCATCTCTGTGGGAGTGAGTATAATTGAATGTTGTTTGTATGTTCTTTTAAAACTAGAACGCCTTGCTGTGTATTTGGTAATGTGTTATCTCAGTGTTTCCCAAATATGACTGATCAGAAAAATCATCTGTGTTGCTCATTAAAAATTCAGTCTTCTGCCCTAACTGGTTTGGCTCAGTGGATAGAACGTCAGCCTGCGGACTCAAGGGTCCCAGGTTCGATTCTGGTCAAGGGCATGTACCTTGGTTGCAGGCACATCCCTAGTGGGGAGTGTGCAGGAGGCAGCTGATCGATGTTTCTCTCTCACCCATGTTTCTAACTCTCTATCCCTCTCCCTTCCTCTCTGTAAAAAAATCAATAAAATATATTTTTAAAAAATTCAGTCTCCTAAGCCTTATCCCCAGATCAACAGAATTAGAATTTCTGGAGGAGAATCCCAGCAATCTGGTTTTTAACAGATACCCCAGACTTCCTTCAGGCATATTTGAGAAATCCTGAATTGTTTAAACTTCCCTTGAGCAGATTATTTTTCCGATTATATTTTTTGGAACTCATAGAATCATCCTTTTGTTTTCTTAAACATATAGTGCCCCAAGCACGGTAGAGAGGCAGCTCAGGATTGCCAGTTTAGTATTGAAAATTGGAAATGTGGATAACAAAGCACTGCATAATATTGCTGGTCAGGGACTTGAAAATACTTGCTTAATAAGTTATTTCTTTTTTATATTTCTTTGAAAATGTCACAAAGGTGACAAGTGTGGAGGAAACAAGATCTAAGATGCAGAAATACTGATACATCAAGAAACACTTGAGGATGTGTGCAAGCATGTGTGTGTGTATGCATGCATATGTATGTGGGGGTGGGGATAAGGGTTAAATATATGAACTCCTTTGTTCACATTTAACTTAAAAAAAAACTTTATTGTTGAAAGTATTACATATGTCCTCTTTCTAGCCTGCCCCGCCCCCCCACCCCCCCACCCCTAGGTCTTCACCACACTATTGTCTGGGTTATACATACGTGCATTCAAGGGCTGTGGTTGTCTCCCCCACCCCCTTCCTTCTGAGAATGGACAGTCTGTTCCATGCTTCTATGTCTCTGGACCTATTTGATCACATTTAACTTTTGAATGTGCTTTACCTTTAGAGATAATCTTTTATTTTACTGTTGTTATTTAGAGAAATGAATTACGCTTCCTTTACCTTGTAATTAAATAGTTCATGTGCCGTTCTTTTTAAACTTTGCAGAAGAAAGCTAGTTTGGGGAAAGAAACATTCTGTTGATCTCTGACTTATAATTAGTGTGATCCTTGTATCTTAAACATTTAGACAAAAAGAGACGTTATCAAATACTAAGGATACTGTCTTAGAAAGTCCTAAATTTATTATTTGTTTCTGTAAATCTGTGGTTAAATGAGGGTAGTGTTACTTAATATGAGATTTCAAGTTTTTGCACTTTATACATGTTTTCATGGGTTAATTTCTTGATTATTTTTGATGGGTAGGTAGAAAGGGAGCCTCTCCTCTTACCATTAAAACCTGACCATTTCTGTGAAATAACTTAAATACTATCCAGCCTTGGCTTTCTTCAAGCGAATGTGTCATTCTCAAGTGTCAGATGCAGAAGGAAACTTAGATCCCTAATCTAAGGAACTTTAGATCTCTAATTCAAGAACATAGTGATAGGTGAATAAGATACGGTGCCTGCTTTCAAGGAATTTATAATTTAATTGGAAAGGACTTAACTAAAGCCTATGAAACAATTAGAGAACACAGTAAGATGTACGACTGTGGTACAAACAATGCAGTAGGAGTTTAGCAACGAAGGAAGGAAAGAAAGAATTGCAGCAGTCATGGGAAGCTGCTTTCTTGGAGGAGGAGACTTGGTTTGGACTTTTAAATCAAAAAGTGAGCCTTCCACGCAAAAAGAATAACCACAAAAGAAAAGGCTTTTAGCCAGGAATAAGCAAGCTATGGGGTTAAGACTGGCCCAGTAGAGCCTGGAGAAGAAAAGTTGCAGAAGAGGAGGGAAGCGTACTTACGGACATTTGAAGGCCATGGACTTAGGAAGTTTGTTTTGATGTATTGGGAAAAAGTGATGGATGTGAGCAGTACTGATAATGAGTTGAGAACAGCAGTAATTTTGTTCGTGTTTTTCTGCATTTTCAAAGCAAGTGTTTATATGTAGATATGTGTATGTGTATCTATTCTGTTTTTATTAACAACTTTGAGCCATAACATGACATTACAAATAAAATATTTAATTGTTGATGAATGTATACTCCAGTTTAGATTAAGGCACTTGGAGAGGAAAAAATGATGCTTGTGCTAGCTATAGAGGGTCACCTGAGGGTTATAAGCCAATTGTTCTAGCCCTGCTTACCCTTCAGTGGTGTTAAAGGGATGAGGTGCAAGGTTAAGGATCCATTTTCATCTTCCCTGGATTCATAGCACCTGTGACACAATTTTAGTTAGCAAAAATGTATATTGCTTGGGATATGTGCTGCTTACCATACTATAAAGATTTTGTTAAAGTCTTGGGTTTAGCATAAGTTCAATATATACATATACTCTTCTCTATTTCTGATGAGGTTTTATATTCTATTGTATTTAGAGTATTTGGAAATTCTTCCATTAGACTCCAGGTAAAATACACTTTAATAAATAGCTTAGATGTGGCTATTTGAAAGAGTGATTGAGAGGTTTTGGCACAGCAGAACGGCATATCTGGGATGTTGGCTGTATCTTTATTTGGTCATATTAGAACACAGACTCTGGCCCTGTGAGATTGTTTTTGGCTGTGCATGTCACAGCCTGTGTTCTGGCCAGAGCCAGGCTGGTACACCAGGCTCAGGGAGACCACTGACAGGCCAAGTCATGTCCACTATGAAAGATCCCTCACATGCCCTCAGGTTCTGACAATTTTGAGAATTCTTCCTCATCTGGAGAAGAACAGTTTTGGAAACTGCCTGCGCTGTTTGGAATTCACAAAATGGAAAACATTGAGCTGATTTCTTTAAATGTATTATTTTGTTTGGGCTCTTTACAAATGTTATATTACTAATGCGTGTTCTCATTTATATGTTAAACCTTGAAAAGCAATTCCAAATTCCTGAAAGAGAGCAGAGATAGTGCGAATAATAGAGTTTCACTCTAGAAATTCAGCATTTATAATGAAATATTTGTCTTTAGTCTTTCTTTAGTCTTACTACCCAGTGGTGGTTGTTTTTTTCTTAGTAGCTAATTTTGAAACATTGCTTTATTATGGGTAACTTTTTAAAGTATCTTTAATTGGGTAAATGAAGTCCTAAGTTTTAAAATTTGAATAATAATTTCATTATTTAATGTTAATTCTGCCCCTGCCAGCAAAAAGTGTTATCAGATACAATTGAGGAGTTATATTTATTTAACTTATTTAACAAAAACTTACATAATGCTTGCTATGTGCCAGGCACTTTTCTAAATGCTTTACATATACTCACTTGTTTAATCCATTTAGCAACCCTAAGAGGTAGATTCTATATCTTTCATTTTGGGTAAGGAAGTACGGCTTTAATTAGTTAATAGGCTGTCCAAGGTCACTCAGCTAGTACGTGTTGGTGCTGGTTTTCAAATCCAGGCAGTCTGGTTCTAGAGCCTGTGTGCTTAAGCACTATGCTCTATGCTTTTCTTTCTCACAAGGAAAAAAAACAAGCAAATGCCTGAATTATGAACATTAGGTCAGAGTGTCTGTGATGAACTGATTTCACATCGGTAACTGGAGCACATTTACCTTGTTTTGCACTGACAAGTTTGCTGAATTCTTCAAATGTGTGGCTAAAGACATAATCTTTCTTTTTTTTTTCTTTTAATGGTTGTGTGTGCTATGGCAGCATGGCAAAGAATCTCTAGATAAGTATCAGTGCACATTTATTTTAGTCAATATCCTTATTCATTGGGAGCTCTAGTCCAACGGAGCTCTTAAATCCCAAATCTTGTCTTACAGACAAGACACAGAACATGTTTTGAACTTCAAGATTGTGAGTTTCAAGTTTTTACTGAATAGCTTCACTTTTATCCTAAAAAATTATAGATTATAAGATGAGAATCAATCCATTATCTAGTTCAGTTTTCGGTAGGCCCTTGTATGTTAGCTGCAATGAAGTTTAACTGTATCAGGGTCCTGAGCAGGCTGTAAATGCTGCTCCCCAGCAATGTCCTTGCACTTGGTAAGTTTAAACACAGTGCTATTAAAACAAGGAACTCTTTGAGGTCAAGAGGTTTCATGCTTATCAAGGATGTGGAGACCACAACTATAGTAATTTTGTAGAGAGCCTGGAAAATTTGGGGAGCCTAACCAAATAAAAATAGCAACACTCAGGTCCTGTGAACTTGTGTTTGTTGAAGTAATTTAAACCATCAGGCTCAATTTAGTGGTCTTTTCCTTCTATTATAGTAACTGAAAAGTTACAGTGCTATGGGAACCCATATTAAATATTGAACAAACTTCTAAAGAAATTTTTATCTAGCCCTGGCCAGTGTGGCTTAATTGGTTGGGCATCGTCCTGTGCACCAGAATGTCACCAGTTCAATTCCCAGTCAGGGCACATGGCCTGGGGTTGCTGGCTCAATTCTTAGTGGGGGTTGTGCAGGAGGCAGTTGATCCATGTTTCTCTCTCACATCTATGTTTCTCTCTTTCCCCCTCTCCCTTCCTCTCTCTCTGAAATGTGTGTGTGTGTATTTATTTTAAACATTTTAGATCTATTTGCAAAGCATATTTTACTTTTGTTAATCTAGGTTATATCTCAATCTCAAACCTCACCATTTTTTTCTGACATTTGTTATGTCTTTCATTGCTCTCAGCTGACACATACAGTCCTACTTGTAAGTCATGCCAAGTCTTTAGAGATCTGTATTTCTTTGCATAATTACACATACATATACATTTAAGTAATATGTGAACTTAATGTTGACTTGATTTATGACCGCATAAATGGTAAATAGACATAAGTACAGGTGGGAATAAAATCAAATATGTCTCAGAGGAAAGTTGATTCCTGTAGTAGGCTGGGGATTAATTGTTTTAGCCTAAATGTATTAGATGTATTCTGGAATTGGAAACTCATATGCCTGGAAAAGCTAAGCAGTGATCTAAAGTTAGAAATGGACATTTGCTTTTTTACTGGAATAATACATTATAAGCACTGGGCTTTGAAGTGTTTAAAATGAACTAGTTAGTTTAGGAATTAAAAGGGAGTATCCAACCTAAAATAGGTTGTATTCCAAAAATTTGTATTTTAGTCATGTGGTATTTTTTATTAATTTTTTAAAATATATTTTATTGATTTTTTACAGAGAGGAAGGGAGAGAGATAGCCAGAAGCATCAATCAGCTGCCTCCTGCACATCCCCCACTGGGGAAATGCCCGCAACCCAGGTACATGCCCTTGACCGGAATCGAACCCGGGACCCCCCAGTCCACAGGCTGACACTCTGTCCACTGAGCCAAACCGGTTTTGGCTCATGTGGTATTTTAAGTGCAAACAAATACTGGAATTTTCATGTAGAGACAGGTTTAGAAAAGTAGATGGTTCTTAGTAGCTTCATGTGTGTGTCTGTGCTCTGGGCTTCCTGGGCTTGATGCTCCTAAGTCATTTCCCTGGTAGTAGATTAAATATCTTAAGTTCATATATTTGGGTGTTTTTGTTTGTTTGTTTTTATATCATGTGAGACATCTGGAATGAAATATGAATGTTAAAGTAGACCAAACTAGGATAGATACCATATATTATGTAGTGATTGAACAAATCAGGAGAATTATAAATTGAGTAAAATATGCTTGTTTTAGAAAAGTCACATTTATTTCATTTTAATGAAATAATACATTTACAATACTGAATCTTGAATCAATTATTAAATTACTAGGAATAGATTAATCTTCTGGTAGGGCTTTAAAATAGAGACGTAGGTGAATTCATGGCTGTGCAGCTTCACTGTCCAGCTTTACCAACTGATAAAATTCTCTTGATTCATGCGTATGTAACTGTGTCAAACATCTTTCTAAATGTACACTTAAGTTTACTTAACTAAACTTTTTTATTTTGAGGTAATTATAGATTCACATACCATCCTAAGAAGTAATATAGAAAGATCCTTTGTGCCCTTTGCCTTGATTTTTCTAAATCTTGTAAAATTATGGAACTGTCACAACTAAGAAGTTGATACTGATAGAATTCACTCATTTTATTTAGACTTCCCCAGTTTTACATGTGTTTTGTTCTATGGATGCAGAACAGCCCCATCACCACAAGGATCCCTGCCATTGCCTTTGTGTCACATGCACCCTCCTATCACCCCCACTTCTCCTTTGGCCCTGACTCTACACACTCCGCATCTGCTTTCCATCTCTATAATTTCATTATTAAATAAATGGAATCATGTGGTATGTGACCCTTAGGAATTCGGGTTTTTCACTCAGCAAAATTCCCTTGAGATTTATCCAAGTTGTTTGTAGTCACAGGTTTGTTTTATTTGGTTTTTGCTGAGTGGTATTCCATGGTGTGGGTGTGCCACAGTTTAACCATTCACCCATTAAAGGACATCTGGCTTATTCCCAGTTCTTGGCTATTATGAATAAAGCATCTACAAACATTTGTGTACAGGCTTTCATATAGTAATTGCATTTTTTTGTTTGATAAGAAACTGCCAAACTGTTTTCTAAAGGGCTTGTACATTTTTACATTCTTACCCGCAATGTATATGAGAGATTTAGTTTTTCTGCATCTTTGCCAGCATTGGTATTGTCATTATTTTTGTTTCATATGAGGTGACACAATCTGGTATGGATATTAATCAAATGAATGCTTTAATTAGTTATGGGTATTGTATAATATAGTTAAAACATACAATAAAAAAGTAGGGATGAAAATATACGGAATATTATAAGATTGCATAACATATACTTTTAATGTACCACAAATGCTAATAGTTAATGTGGAAGTTAATTCATACTTTTAATTTTCTCTTTAATGTAAGTAGGAAGAGGGCAGATGTTATTATTATGTCCACGTTTAATTAACTGTTTTAGAGTGATTATTTGTCGGACACCACTTTAAAATTTAATGCTTTCTTTTTCTTTTCTTTATTCCCTTTTTCTTTATAGGAATGCTCAAACCTATCAGCTTGATAGATTTATTTTAAATCTCAGAACTAGGATGAAAAGAGAAACAGATTTCCCCTATGTGACAAAAGTTGAAAGAGAGAGAAAGGAGTTAAGAATGCATGAAGGTGCAAGAGGATGGGGTGTTGGTCACAATGGGACTGGCTCATGGCCTTGTAAAGAGGTAGCAAGAGATGTTACTGAAGGGACTTTTAGTCACACTATTGGGTTCATAATATGGAAAATACTTCTAGTTTAACTTACTTATGTTAGTTCTTTTTACTATCCAAACTTACTTTTATTTCCTCTCTTGCCCACTTTAAGCCTGTGAACAACAGTTACATGAATATTACCAGTTGCGGTCTCTCTTGTTTCTGAGCTCTTATATGAACTAAGCACTGAACTCTAGGCACTTTATATCTATTAACTCATTTAATCCTGTGACAACTCTGTGTAAGAAATTACTCCCAAATTTAACAACTTAAACAACAAGCAGTTACTATTTCACAGTTTCTAATGGTCAAGAATTTAGGAGTTGGCTTAGCTCGGTGGATATAGCTCAGGGTCTCTCATGAAGATGCAGTCAGGACATTTTGAGCTGGAGCTGCAGTCATCTTGCCTGGGACTGGAAGATCTGCCTCTGAAATGACTCACATGGCTTTTGGCCCCAGACTTCTCAGTCCCTTATCATGTGAGATTAATCAAAGAACTTATATACATATAAGCATGGACATGTTTTAAAACTGCCAAAAATTGGTACCATTATTGTCTCTGTTTGCTAGGGGAGAACAGCCATTATTGTCTCTACTTTCCAGGAAGAACACTTGGAGAGGTTAAGTTACCTGTCCAAGGTGTCTGTCTAGTGAGTTGCAGAACCAAGATTTAAATCCCAGTAGCTTGACTCCACATGAATCTTTTAAAAATTAAAAATAAAAAAACCTATATATGCTTTACTGCATTGAGTACTTAACCTCTTAAATGCATATTAAAATGTTACAATGACTATTTCTTCTCCACACTTATCCATATCTAGATATTTATGTATCATAGTAAAGGCCTGGTGCATGGAATTCGTGCGGGGGGGCGGGGGGGCCCTCTCAGCCCAGCCTGCATCCTTTCACAGTGCAAGACCTGTAGGGGGATGTTGGGCCTAAACCGGCAGTTGGACATCCCTCTCGCAATCCAGGACACTGCATGCTCCAGTGACCATACTTTTCATAGATGTGAAAGGCATCTTGCTGTTGTATGGGCAGCTACATTTTCTTGCCCTGATTATAAAGAAGTATATAACATGGTCCTTCTGAGGCAGTAGTACCATTTTCCCCATCTTATGGGTGGGAAAACTGAAGCAGAGAAAAGTTAAGTAATTGGCTTTGTCACACAGTTATAAGTGTCAGAATCAGGGCTGACCACAAAATGTGCAAGCCAGAGTCCATGCATGTCATCGCTGTATCATCCTGTTTTTTTCAGTGTTAGAGTAGGCTTACCAGTTTTTAATTTTTAAATCTAAGAGACTGTTCCCAATATATAAGGTAGGGTCCCTAGGCCTGGCAAGTGATCAGGGCCATCTGTGGGGCGACCAGTGGGCGGGAAGATTGGGGAGGCCCCCACTGGCACCCACCTTGGCTGGCGACCTGGCGCCACCTTCTGGCCGCCCCTGCCCCACCCCACCCCCCATCGCCACTGCTGGTCACCTCCTTCTGGGGGGGGGGCGGGGCGGGGCGGGGGCAGTGCATGTCATAGTGATCGGTGGTTCTGCCAGTCGTTTGCTGGTTGGTTGATCTGCATATTAGGGTTTGATTACATAGGATGGCTCTTTTTTATGCCTTGTTCCTAGTACTGAGCCTTAATTTTTACATTCACCCATGTAGTTTATTCAACAGTTACTTAGTCACCATCTACTGCGAAGTACTGGGATGCTCACCACTGTCACATGAGGAAGAGCTTTCATTTTGAAGGTGAACTGACCTGGCACCAAAAATTTTAAGGTGTATATTGGGTTGTTTCCCATGGCTAAATATCAGGGAGCATACCTTTTCTCCACATCTTTCTAGTTTTGCAATTCTCAAACCTTCTCTAGTTGTTAGAACCTCTGGTGCATCGCATTGTGATGGTTAAGAATGCATTGTAAATTGAAATTGAGAGTGGGATCAAGCTCCTCAGATGGAGTTTGTCCACTGCTACTATCAGAACCTTTCAGTGCTTAAGATCAGCGATTTTCAACCTTTTTCATTTCATGGCACACATAAACTAATTACTGAAATTCTGTAGCACACCAAAAAATATATTTTTGCTGATCTGACAAAAAAAATAGATACAATTTTGATTGATTTACAAGAATAATATAATAATAACAACCTACCCTTGTTGCTCCAAAGTGACTTTTTAAAAAATCGGGTGCCTACACTTGTATATAAGAATTTCTGGTACTAAGAATTAACCAATCATGCAGTGTGGCCAATAAGATGCAACTCTATTATATGACCTACATATTTATGGTTCAAGACAGGGTGTTCACACCAGATAGCTCTTGTTGTGTTGGCTGTTGTCTTTTTATTTTTATTCATTGTAAGAGTCTAAATCAGGGGTGGGCAAACTTTTTGACTCGAGGGCCACAATGGGTTTTTAAACTGGACTCAGAAGAAGGAGCTGCAGCCGTGTTTCCCGACGTTGCCATGTTAACACTGCTGCTGGTGAAGGAGCGGAGGGGAGAGCAGGAGAACCCTCCGCTCTTTCGGCTCCGCGGGCCTGATAGAACAGCCGAACGGCCGGATCCGGCCCGTGGGCCGTTGTTTGCCCACGGCTGGTCTAAATAGTCAGATATTGCATGTTGAACATAGCTGCTTTAGAGGCCTTGGGAGTGGTGGGTTCATTATCTGCCACTGTCTAATTTTTTTTTTTTTTCAGGTACTTTGATTATAAAGAACTCTGTGTGCTATCTGGTGTAGTTTTCTCTACATAGTTTGGAATGACATTTTTGTTTGAACAGATTTGCTTTGTTAACTAACAAACACTCAAACAATGCAGAAAGAAGGAAAGGGAGGTCTTGGAATTTTGATAGGATCTTTTTCGTATATTATTCTTACATTTAATTTTGTTAGGCCATGGAAAAGTCTATATTGTGGGTAGCCCAGGTGAGTTTTTTAGACATTCAACTTCAGGCTACTCTACAGGATTAAAATTCTAAGGGCAAGTGTACTTTAGGGCATTAGAATGCAAAATTCTGTTTATAATACACTGGATTAATGTATGTCTTTAAATCTTAATGTTTTAGCAGTGTAAGCAGTGCAATTGAATGAAGTGGAGGATTCCACGGCCTAACTAGGGAAACGGAGTAAGCCATCAGAAAGTTGACTAAAGGAACTAAGGGAAGCCAGGGTGGAGTAAGAATGGGGCCATGGTTAAGGGGTAAAGCTTCCTGTCTTTATAAGGAACTTCTTGTTGAACACTGAGAACCTGACAACAATATAGTGTGTTTGACAACACTTAGTGAATTCACTGATAACAAGGTTAAGTTCTCACATGCTCACACTTACATATCTAGTTTCTTATCTAGGCAAATTCTAAAATTCCTGCTTTGCCTCTGGTGCCCACCTCCCTTTGTGTCTGACAACACTAAAAAAATTTCTTTTCTTTTTTTTAAATTAAATCTTTATTGTTCAGATTATTACATTTGTTCCTCTTTTTTCTCCCCATAACTCCCCTCCTCCCAGTTCCTGCCCCACCCTCCACCCTCATTCCCCACCCACTGTCCTCATCCATAGGTGCACAATTTTTGTCCAGTCTCTTCCCGGATCTCCCACACCCCTTTCCCCCGCCAAGAATAGTCAGTCCATTCCCTTTCTATGTCCCTGATTCTATTATGATCACCAGATTATTTATTCACTTGATTATTAGATTCACTTGTTGATAGATGCATGTTTGTTGTTCATAATTTGTATCTTTACCTTTTTCTTCTTCCTCTTCTTAAAGGATACCTTTCAGCATTTCATATAATACTGGTTTGGTGGTGATGAACTCCTTTAGCTTTTCCTTATCTGTGAAGCTCTTTATCTGATCTTCCGTTCTGAATGATAGCTTTGCTGGATAAAGTAATCTTGGTTGTAGGTTCTTGGTATTCATCACTTTGAATATTTCTTACCATTCCCTTCTGGCCTGCAAAGTTTCTGTTGAGAAATCAGCTGACAGTCATATGGGTATTCCCTTGTAGGTAACTGAGTTTCTTTCTCTTGCTGCTTCTAAGATTCTCTCTTTGTCCTTTGCTCTTGGCATTTAAATTATCATGTGTCTTGGTGTGGTCCTCTTTGGATTCCTTTTGTTTGGGGTTCTCTGTGCTTCCTGGACCTGTAAGTCTATTTCTTTCACCAGGTGGGGCAAGTTTTCTGTCATTATTTCTTCAAATAGGTTTTCAATATCTTGCTCTCTCTCATCTTCTGGCACCCCTATAATTCTGATGTTGGTACGCTTGAAGCTGTCCCAGAGGCTCCTTACACTGTCTTCGTATTTTCGGATTCTTTTTTCATTTTGCTTTTCTGGTTGCGTGTTTTTTGCTTCTTCACATTTCAAATCTTTGCCTTGATTCTTGCGCTCCTCTGGTCTGCTGTTGGGAGTCTGTATAGTATTCGTTATTTCAGTCTGTGTATGCTTAATTTCTAGTTGGTTCTTTATCATAACATCGAGGGTCTCATTAGATTTCTTGAGAATCTCACTACATTTATCGGCAGCTTCTAGACAGTTCTTAAGAGACCTTAAAAGTGTGGTTCTGAACTCAATATCCTCCATTGACAGTTTTGTCCTGTTTCTTTGTCTCAGCATCTTTTATGCTTTCTTGGCGCACCCCCTAGTGGTCTTTGTGTGCAGTCTTGTTGTAGTTAAGCCTTGATTGTTGTCGGCAATACCGGGGGTGATTTGACCTCCAGGCTAACTGGCTATGAGAGTCCGCTGTGTCTGCAGTGGGAGCGCTTCTGTGCTGGATCTCTAGGGCGGTGCTAATCTAGCGTTTGCCTGAGGCTATCCGGCAAATGGCTCTGCGCAGGGCTTGGTTGGGGCGGGTCCCCGGGGATCTACAGGGCGGGCCGGAGCGAGCAGTTATGGCTGATCTCAGTTCCGTCCCTAGGGGCTCTGCCTCACAGAGTCCCAGCAACCACTGCAAACCTCGGAGAGAAAGCTGCCTTCAAGTTCCAACCGAAGCCAGACAGTCCCGCTTCTCCCGTTTGAGTCTGGGTCCCTAGAGACTCGCCCGGATCTGGAGCTCAGAGTCTGAAACTCCCTCCCGATTGAAAATAACAACCGCGCCCTCCGCCTCCAGCCTGCTCCGCGTGCACTCCGCACCTTAGTATTTCACTTCAGCACTGCGCCTCCTCTGAGTCTGGGTATGATATTCTCTTTCCTCCTAGTTGTAGAATTTCCACTCAGCCAGCCTTCCTGTGGTTCTGGATGATGTCCGTTCCGTCTTTTAGTTGTTTTTTGAAGTGGTTGTTCGAGGCAGCAATCTCCGGCGTTAACCTATGCCGCCATCTTGGTTTCTCCCAGAAATTTCTTAATAATGATGTTAAGTGCCTACATGTTACAGACAACATCTCCTGGCAGTTTTCAAACTTTAGAAATTTTCTCTTTGTCTCTTTTCTTTTTAGACTAATATATAACAGAGATAAGGGATGGCCCAGATTTGACTTTAGTCTTAAGAAGTCCTATCAAAGTGAGAGATTGAGACCATCTGGTTATAAATCGACATTGGGTTGGGCTGAGATCTGCTCCTCAAAGAATGGACCTAGTTCATTAGGCACGATATACCTAGAACTCACTTGCTATCTCAATTCTCTGGGCATGTTCTGAGCCCTGTGTATATGAGTTGATGGATGCCACACTCCTCCTCCTTCCACATGTGCTCCCACGAGTCTTCCTTCTTTTCCTGGTACTACTGGAAACTTTCTGATCACCTTGGCAAAGGGAGCTGGTTTCCATGGGCCCTAAATCAAGGTATAAATTGGCTTATTCTAAGCATAGGGTCAACCAACTGAATAGAACCCAGGGCAAACGCTAATGAGCACCCTAAAACTGGAGAGGTGTGCATTGTAGGTAATTATGTTGCTTTCTTCCTTTAGAAAGAAAAGAGCAGTTATCACTTTAAAACTAAACCAAACCTGACAGACACCATCTAGGGAGTCCTTGGTGTCTATAGTAACCTGGACTCTTGAACCAAAACATACCTTCCTAGGGCTAGGAAAGGAGTGAATCTTCAAGTCCAGTAGGTGGCCATTGTCAGGAAGAAGAAACTTGACCACCTACTCCAGCTGAAGCTAGTGCCAACAAAAACTGGAGCTTGACCAAAGGCTGATCAGATTCTACTGAGTTGCAACCAGAATTAAATGGGTGACAGTCCATTTTAATGACTGGTAATCTGTTTCCATGGTGGCAAGACATGAATGGGACATCATAGGAGGGCAACAAAGCCACCTTTGGAAGCAAGATGACCTACAGACCTCAGTTTTGCAATATGGTGTTTCAGCTGGTGCTTACAGATTAAGCAAAGAATTGAATCAATGTATACTTTATTTAAAAGAGTGAAGTAATTTAACCAGTGTGTAAAACTTACAAACATGGCTCTGGAACACCCTTTCCCTCCCCTTCCCGTCTCTTGGGTTAAAACACCCCAACCCTATGGGATTTATGCTGCACAGATATAAATCTGCACAGATTTTTTTTGAACTTCTCTGTCCCTGAAACCAAGTTCATATTACGTGGTCTCTCAGAAAAGAGATGACACTCCCTTAGGTGTTGGAGAGTGAGTGATCCCTCTGTTCTTGCCTTAGTGGAAAGTAGGATGGTCACAAAGCAGGAAATACCCTTTGACTGCGACTAGGACGATCCTGCTCCTATGGCCTTATCTTAGAGGCATTGGTGCCCGTTTTAGGTTAGATTTTGTTTTTGGATTAAGTATGAAGAAACCCTGATTTGTGGTCAGAATTGAAATGTGACTCAAGTACTTGAATGTATATTTCTACTAGATCAAGCTTGTTCCTATGGACAAGGATAGGCAGGAAAATGAGAATTTCTAAGGACAAAAGTAGATAGGCAGGACCCAAGGTTTATATCTTCAAAGAAAGGAGGTACATTTGGGCTTGGGCTTGTTCTCTCTTTTTAAAAAGTAAATAACTTATGCTTATAAATATTTAAATGCCAAAGTGTGTAAATATATAAAATGTGAATTCTGTAAATCATATCTACCATCTACACTATAAACATATAGAACTCCCTCCCCGCTATTAACATATAAGGAATTAAGTATACATTCTTTCAGTACTTTTTTTTTTTTACTTGAGCATGTATTAAGTTTTAAAAACACTGAAAAAAATTAAACTGGGATTATGAACAATTTCTGGGGTTTGCATTTTACTGTGCATGCAAGTGAATTTGGGAATCCTTTTTAAAACTTTTTGTGAATTACATACATTTACATACATTTGTTGAAATTGGACTTATTTATACATAAGTATGTTTCAAACAGCAGTTGAAATGTGAGTGATTTTACTAGTAACAGGTATTGATCACCCTGTCCTTGTTAATAGGTGTAGTCCTGAATTTTTTTGTGATCTTTTATGGTTTCAGTCAATTTTTCTTTTTCATTTTTTCCCCCTTGATTCTGGTTGTTTTTATCTCCTTAAATGTTCATCTCTTATAATGTTAATCTCTTTTTGCCTTTTTGTCATGTATGAGTGTTTATCATTTGATATTGTGGTAACTGCACTGATATGATTGTGATAGGAAATGTGATCACCTCATTTTGTTTGCCATGCAGTCACTCACCAGAGGTGTCGAAAAGTAAGCACTTACTGTGTCCCATGAATACACAACATTGTTCTGTAGATTTCTAAATAAATGCAAGAGATATTTATACAGCATACACTCTGGGCCTGGGACTTTACTACCCACTGCAAAAAAGCCTTCAAGTTCTAAAATGTGCTTTGAAAGTTCTTATCTGTGAGTCCACTTGTGTGTTATAAAGAATGATTACTCCAAAAGAATGCTTTAAACACACAGCACATTCGAAAGCTTCTTTTGGAGTCTGTAGTTATATATTTAAAAAGGTGGGTAGATGGAAAGTTTGCAGAGGATAGAAGGTCATAGGAGCACAAACCCATGGGTTTTACTCATTAGAATGTTTCAAATGAGTAGCTATACACACTTATTCACAAGTCATTATAAAAAAATGAGAAATTGCCTTTCCTCATCCTGTGAATTTAAGAGGAACCTCAAGAGGTAAGTTCAGAGCAGATAGAGGATGACCCCTAAGACCTTTTTCTAAACAAGTAAACAGATGTGGCTGCTTACTGAAAAGTGCATGATGATTCTCTGCAATGTACTGAAATTAATAAGCATTGTCTGTTGGTTTTAACTTTAATGTTTAGATTACTTATGAGATCATGCCTGTAATTTATTAAAGGTAGGGCCTTTCCATTTCAAGGCCTGTTTTCGCTTTTCTATCCAGGAAAGCTTAAGACTGACACAATGACTTTACTTACTGAATTAGAGTTTATTAAATTAGAAGTCAGTCACTGAAATGTGGCTTGTCTTTCCCGCTGGGAGCTGGCAGTGCCATTTAAGAACACAACATGTAACTGTGGCGTCTGTAGGAATGATACATAGAGCTGAGCCAAGAAGGCTCTTGCTCTTACTGTTCTGCACAGGTCCACTTCCAGCATTTGTTCTTCAGTCCTGTTGGGATAAAAATGAAGTTGGAGGCACATCCACTGAATTCATTAGGTCCCTTTGGGATAGAGCTGTCAGCAGCTTCATGTCTTAAACTTCTCTGAGGCATGTTGTGTCCTTGACTAAGAAATGTGTTTCCCCATGTGTCTGATAAAGTAAACATCTGTGATGCTGAAGGCATAGTGCCAGGCACATCTACGTCCTTAGACACTGCTGATAAATTAAAGGCTGCCCTGGAGAATGATTGACCTGCCACAAAGTTCATTTGGCGTCTTTCATTTGCTATTTTGGGGAGGGGGGATTTTTTCTGAGTATTTAATCATGGATATACATGTTTCTTAAGTTTTTACCTCACTGTTTGGGTTCTAATGGGTTACTTTGTGAATGAGTTAAGCCTTCTGTTATTACAGAGGTCATTTGCATGTTCTGCTTCCTCCCCTGACTGTAAGCTCCCTGCAGTCAGGAACCATGTCTTACTTTTGTGATTCCATAGACACAGCACAGACAAAACCCCGGGTGTCTTGTTATTCAATGGCTCAGATATAAAGTGTGGTGGTGAAAAGAAAAGGAAACAAATGTTTCAAATATATCCAGGATTCTAGGTCCCAGTTACCTAGAACTTACAGAAAAGCATGAATTACATGCTCAAGAAGAGTTATTTTCCAATTCATTATGCATGACTTTCTTTAAAAAACTTGCTTAATGAACTTTACAAATCTAAAAAAGTCCAGAAAGGATTCCAAGCACATGGATTCCAAGCATTTGGATTTAAGTGACCTTTAGTTGTACTCATATCTCATAATGTAAACGTTTAAAAATTATTTCTCCTAGTCAGTATATCTGTTGGCAGGTTCCTGAGAAAATGTTGGGCTTCACTGGATTCTAAGAAATTTAAATAGTTTCCATGTGTAAATAAAGTGTCAGACATCTTAATTGCCTCTAATTTGATGAACAAAACAGAGTTGCTTTGAGCCTCTTGTCATCTATGAGTGGCAAACATCGTCCTAACAGTCCCCCCCCCCCCCGCCCCTGCATAACAGTTTCCTGTTGAGACACTAAAATAAGAATCTCTTCTATTTCTGAAAGATTTACATCAGAAAAGTTTTTTCCATAACCTGACAACTATTATTATAAATGTTGGCATCATTTATAGTTTCCTCAAGAAAGCAAAGTTTTTATTAAAATTAGACAATTCTTGCCCAGGCTGCTTTGGCTCAGAAGATAGAGTGTTGGCCCACACACTGAAGGGTCCCAGGTTCAATTCTGGTCAAGGGCATGTACCTCTGTTGCAGGCTTGATCCCCAGCCCTGGTTGGGGCATGTGCGGGAGGCAACCAATCAATGTGTCTCTCTCACATCTATGTTTCTCCCCGTCCCTTGCACTCTAAAAAAATAAATGGGAAAATATCCTTGGGTGAATGTTAACAACAACAACAAAAAGTATCTAATATATGCTTACTATAGAAAGATAGAAAAAACAATAATAATTAAAACCATTAAAATCACTTTATCAGTGCTAAACCATATATCTGTAAATATAAACATGTTGGTGTATATATATCCTAAAAGGCATTTTCCCCCTCTCCAAATACATGTGTTAGCTGTTTATTTACAGAATAAAAACAGTGTTTGCATATTACATTTTATGGATGTAGATGAACCTTAATGTACCCCCCTCTCTCCCCCCTCTCCCACCCTCTTTCTAAAAATACATAAATAATTATTACAAAAAATGTGCCTTGGAAATCACTGGCCAATTTGGGGGAGTAGAGGGGAAGCAAAAGATATTTTGAACAACAAACTTGACCTAATTGACATTTATAAAACACTCATCCAATAGCAACAGAAAACACATTTGTTTGAGGTACCAGAACATTTATCATGTTCTGAGCAAAGAACTGAAGGCGATTTTCTAAGAAGTTAAGCATATATCTACCACATCATCCAGCTATTCCACTCCCAGGTATTTTACCCAAGAAAAAAGAAAAATATATGTCCATATGAGATTTGTACAGATTGATGTGTGAATGTTCATAGCATTTTTAAAATATGTTTGTTTTTATTGATTTCAGAGAGGGAGAGAGATATAGAAACATGAATGATGAGAGAGAATCATCAAATCAGCTGCCTCCTGCACATTCCCTACCAAGTATCAAGCCTGCAACGTGGGCATGTGCTCTGATTGGGAATGGAACCATGACCTCCTGGTTCATGACACTCATACACTGAGCCACACCAGCCGAGCTGAATGCTCATAGCATTTTATTTGTAAAAGCCCCAAACCAGTGTCTCATTTACAAGTGAATGGGTAAACGAACTGTAATATACCCACACAACAGAATACTACTCAGGAATAAAAAGACGTAAAATATTGATACTGATGTAACAGTGTGAATGAATCTCAAAGTAATTATGCTACAGGGAAAGAAGTCAGACAAAAAGTATACATACTTTATGCCTCAATTTGTGTAAAACTTGAGAACATACATACTGTTGTGAAGGCAGGTGGTAAGACAGATGGAAGGAAGATTAAAGGGCATGAGGAAACTTGCAGGTGATATATTCATTATCTTAGTCTGATGGTTTTATAGGTTATACATATCAAATTTTATAAAATTATAAACAAGATGTACAATTTATTATGTATCAATTGAACCTCAAAGCTGTCTAAAATATGAATGAACCGCGCCCGGCTAGCTCAGTCAGTAGAGCATGAGACTCTTAAAATATGAATGAATAAGGAAATCCTATATAATAAAAAGCTAATGTGCAAATTGTCCCCTTGACCGCGAGTTCGACCAGGGGGTGGGGCCGGCCAGCTGCCTGTGGCCCCTCCCCCTGGCCAGCCCACCTGATCGGCCCTATCGGGACAGGCTGGCCGGACCCCACCCATGCACAAGTTTGTGCACTGGGCCACTAGTAGTAAAGTAAGGGATTCATGATAGTGGAGCTGTATATATCACCACAGTGGTTCTTAAACCCTTACTTGCAAACAGCATAATATATTTTTTTAAATTCTTTATTGTTGAAAGTATTACATACGTCTCCTTCCCCCCCCCCCCCCATTGACCTCTCCCCACTGCTCCTGTCCCTCAGCACAGGCCCTCACCCCCTAATGTCTTTGTTCATTGGTTATGCTTATATGCATACATACAAGTCCTTTGGTTGATCTCTAATTCCCCTTCCCACTCTCCCCTGCCTTCCCTCTGAGGTTTGATGGTCTGTTCAATGCTTCTCTGTCTCTGGATCTATTTCTGTTCATCAGTTCATGTTGGTCATTATCTTCCACAAATAAGTGAGATCATGTGATATTTATCTTTCTCCGATAGGCTTATTTCGCTTAGCATAATGCTCTCTGGGTCCATCCATGCTGTTGCAAATGGTAGGAGTTCCTTTCTTACAGCAGTGTAGTATTTCATTGTGTAGATGTGCCACAGGTTTTTAATCCACTCATCTGCTGATGGGCTCTTAGACTCTTTCCAGATCTTAGCTATTGTAAATTGTGTTGCTATGAACATAGGGGTGCATATATTCTTTCTGATTGGTGTTTCTGATTTCTTGGGATATATTCCTAGAAGTGGGATTACTGGGTCAAAGGCATTTTTAGTTTTTTGAGGAAACTCCATATTGTTTTCCACAGTGGCTGCACCAGTCTGCATTCCCACCAGCAGTGTACGAGGGGTGGCATGCCATTTTGCCATGTACTGTGTTGGATCAGTGAAACGATCTTGCTTGCTGATTTGCACTTTACAACCAGAGCTAATGGAGAGTGTTAGGATTATAGAAAATATTCTCCCTATTTCTCGGGGGGGGGGGGGGGAGAAGGGGGGAGTGACTCTTTCACATTTATACATGTTAACAATTGAGCATTGAATTTTTAAGTAGCAATATGATTTCTAATGAGGACCTCAATCATATTGTATCAGCCTGAGTAGAGAAGAGGAATAGAAAATATGGGGTGAAGCCAAATCCATAGAAACAGAAAGTAGAATGGTGGTTATCAGGGTCTGGGGAGGGGGCGATGAGGGAAATGGAGAGAGAGATGTTCAGCAAAGGGCACACACTTTCAGTTAGAAGTTGATTAAGTTTTGGGAATCTAATGCATAGCATTGTGATTATAATTAACAATGTTGTATTATATATTAAAAGTTGCTGAGAGTAAGATATTAAATGTTTTTGCCACAAAAAAAAGAAATAGTAATTATATGATGTGAACGGAGGCTTTAGCTAATGCTGTGATAATCATTTTGCAGTATATAAGTATAGCAAATTAACATGTACATCTTAAGCTTATGCAGTGTTATATATCAGTTACCTTTCAGTAGAGCTGGGATAGAGGGACTAAAGGCACACAAAATCCACTAAAGTAAATGAGTAGAAACAAAATGTAGTGGTGGTGATAATTCAGTGGTTACTCCTTGCCAACTGATTGAAGATCAAATTTCTGAGCCAGTGACTTTTAATGTCCCCTGGGGTTTGATCCTACCTGTTCAATTTTCCCCACCTATCTTCCAGAATGCACTGTGCTATCTCCTCTTTATTGCCTTGGTTAGTGCTTTCCTCTGCACCATTCCATCTCACCTTTTATATCTGTGTGGGAAAAGCCTACCTATCCTCCAAGTTCCCACTCAGATGTGAACGTGTTTTCTCCGATCCTCCCAGCTGGAAGTGTGTCATCTGTGAGCTGTGTTTTAGCTGACATTAAGCACGGAGTTTGTACCTTAGCCCTTATAGGTGTAGATCAGTGAGGTATGTCCTTCTGTCTTGGAACTGGGAAGATGCAGAGTTAAGCATTCTGGCTACTGTTTAGATGTGTTTGAATTGTTTGATAAGCTTTCCCATTTATTAAAATGACTGTAATTATCAGTGCAGATAAGGGAAGCAAAAGTTGTGTTGATTTTATTTTTGAACCACATTCTATGTTCATTTGATTAGAGCAGAGGAATGGTAGATTTTCTGTCTTCATGACATTTTTTAAAGCTAACACTTTAATTACATGGACCCTCTCTTTCCCTCACATTTTTAGGACCAGGCAATTGCTAGTTGGGAAGGAAGTCAATTTATGAATTTAAATCAGCTATAGGTGGTTCACTTTGAATAATCAACATAGAAGAGTTGAGTTGACTTAATGGCATCTTAACATTAGAGTATTCTTATGTCATTGAAAGAACACGAATTAGGTAGGATTCACGGAATATTTGAAAAAAGGTGTTTTTGAAGTTTCAAGTGAGAGCTATTATCTGGATTCCACTCCATTGATCACTTCTCATATTTCTTTTCCAGGTCCGGACCCTATTTGTCAGTGGTCTGCCCCTGGACATCAAACCTCGGGAGCTCTATCTGCTTTTCAGACCATTTAAGGTACCTTTTCTATCTTTCAGAAATTGTAAAAGGAAACAGAAAGCTTCATGGTGTCTTTTTGGAGGAAGAAATGAAATGCTTGAGAAAGTACCCTATAAAGTGATATTTTTAAAAGGTTAATAAGCAATGGGAATTTAACAACTCAACCCTACCTTACAGTGTTACTTACAAAAGATGGAAATGGCCTTTTGTCCTTCTAATAGCTAATCGAGACAAGTATCTTCTATTAACTGATGTGGACTTGTATCTGTCTCTTCCACATATAACAGCCTTAGTGTCCTCCGGCAATTGAGGATGTTTTTCTAGGTAGAGATCACCAAAAATATTACCAGTTGCTCATTATGTATTTATATTTCAAATGCAATAATATAAATCAAGCCCTATCCCTAGGAGATTATTAGTTGAAATAGTTCTATTAGTACTAGTCTTTGGAGGCAGAACTAGGCTTTTATGAATTAGACTAGGAACCTAATACCATATTTGTTTCATGAGAAAAATATCCTAAGTTTCAAATAAAGTAAAAACAATATTGTAAAGTGTTGTTTGGCATAAGGGGAAGCTTTCCTGGTGCTTGAATATTTAGTGCAGTGTGGCTATTGAGATATTACTACTTTGGAGATACTGAATGAATCTGGAATTGAAAACTTAACAGGAAGTCAGACTAAAGCTGAAATAACCATGTTGCCTAGGCAAAACCTTGAAGGTTAGCCTGTGGAGGATTGGAGAAGGCTACACTGGGGCAAACTGTGGGCTGGAGGCCTTCGCCCTCAAGGAGTGAATCTGGAAGTCATGAGAAACTCAGGGCTGTGTCTGAGCTGGTTGTTGCTGACATGTCAGCCAGTGATGCCAGCTGGGGCCATACTTATGATTAGGCAATGGACCATCTTGATTTTTGGTTAAAGATCCATCCCACTTGAAGCAGGAGTCCAGCCAAGACAGGTTGAGGAAAAGTATCTAGTTTTTTTAGGCAGAGGGAACAGGATGTAACAGCTGAAAACAGCTGTGTAGGAAAGGAAGAGAGAGGATCCAGAGGGCAGCCAGTTAAAACCAACAGAGATAAAATAGAGTCTAGCTTATATGCCAAGAAGGCATCATACAATGACATAATTCCATTCTGACAGATATCCCTTAATGCAGCGATTTTCCGCCTTTTTCATCTCATGGCACATGTAAACTAATTACTAAAATTCTGCGGCACACCAAAAAATATATTTTTTGCCAATCTGCCAAAAAAAATAGGTATAATTTTTATTTATTAACACTAGGAAGCTATTGTTGTTTTGTTTGTTGTCTTTTTTTTTTTTTTTTTTTTTACAATCTAAGGGAAAAGAGGTTAGTGCTCCTGACTAAATAGTCAGGTAGTACATGTTTTAAAAATTCTTACAACACCGGTTAAACATCACTGTCTTAATGCAGTAATAAATGTTGACAGGTCAGAAGAAACAGAAAGCTTAGACGTGAGGTTGACTGAGAGGAAGTGGGAAAGAAAGAGATGTTGTAGGAAGAGAGTGCCAACTTGATAGAATTTCCTGACTTTCTTCTGCAGGGTTGCAATTTTTACTATCCCTTTTGTAGGATGAGGACATTTTAAGCTAATTGGCCTTCTTAATGGACAAAATACTATTGTGTTTATATATGTGGAGAGAGAGATTCATCTAGCAAGCCCCTTATATGAATTATCTCATTTAATTCTCATCATAATCCTTTACAGTGGGTTGGCCTCATTTATTCAAATGAGGAAAATGAAACTTTGAGCAGTTGAATAAATTTTGCTCAAGTTTACACACACAGTAAATGACAGGGCCCGGATTCGAACCCAAGCAGTCTGACTGCCGTCCTTGCTCTGAACTACTGTGTGGTACTAATTCTCTTCTTGTGACTTGAGAGCACAGTATAGTCCTGCCAGTGGTTTGTACTTGAGTGAAATATTCATTTGTCCTTTGACGCTGAGGCCTTCAGGGTGTTTAAGCCTCTGGGTTTTTCAGAGAAAGCACCTTGAAAAGGGAAGAGGCAGGGCTGTGAATCATGACCTCTTTATCCAGAAGAGCTCAAGGCCTTTGAGGTAAAATGTTTACAGTAGCTAATTGGTCACATAGTTCTATGCTGGGAAGATATGAGGATGAATCAATCCCAACATTCTACCCAGAACTGCTTCCCTAAAGTCAGGACCCTGCTACATTCCTAACAACCCTCTTTTAATTGAAGTCCCTGAAGGTTGACACTGGTCTGCAAATCTGTCTCTACACTGATATGTGCGGTGGTCAATCATGTCAAGTGGTGTTTTTCCCTCTCTGTGTCATCCATCAGTGCAAGCCACCCGCTATTGATTATTTTCAGAAATAAACACACTTTGTTGTCCTTACCCTGAGAAGCCAGGGAGGGGTGAAAGAAGGTTTAGAAAGGGAGTGTTTCTATCTTCTTTGAAGATGAGCTCAAGTAAAAACTCAGTAGGGCATTTTTGTATGTCCCAATCAGAATACCAACATGAAAATTGGCTGATTCAATAAATAAGCAAAAGAACTGAAAAAGAAATTTTAAAAACCTCAACAAAATTTAGCATCACTACCTGCTTCACCTTTCCTGGCAGTTTTGAAATTTTGACGAGTAGGTTCTACCCAGTGCATTCTTTTTTTTTTTTTAAATAATTTTTTATTTTATTTTTCAATTAGAGTTGATATACAATATTATATTAGTTTCAGGTGTACAGCCATGTTGATTAGATATTTATATAACTTACAAAGTGATCACCAAAATATAGTACATTCTTAATGTTTCATTATTGTTATTTTATAGCAAATACATGACCAAGTTATCACATACTCTTACCGTCCTATCTTATTAAATTTACCTCCTTCAATCTCCTAGTTCTATAAAACAAAGAGATCTGCTATACACAGACACCAATTTTCCTGCCATTGCATAATTTCATGGAAAAAAAAAAAGGAAAGAAACATAAAAATGCATGAATTTCAGGGTTTGGTTTCTTTTAGGCCCCAAGTCTGCAAACAGACATTTGTACACATGGGTGTGTGCATGTGTGCCTGTGTACAGTTTGCTCTCCTGGTTAATTTAAAAGGCATTTGTGAAAGAGGTAGTAGTCAATAGTCATAAAGGATAAAGAACTTATTTTTACTTGAGAAGATGCTATTATAATTCTCCCCCCGCCCCCCTTTTTTTCTTTCTTTCTTTTTTTTTTTTTTGGTCTAAATGTGGTTCTTTTTTATTTTCAGGGCTATGAGGGTTCTCTTATAAAGCTCACATCTAAGCAGGTAAGCATTTTAAACTTGCATATTAATGATCACTTCTACAATAAGTTTGAATTGACTTTCTTCAGGAATGTTGCTAGGGCTCAACATACTTTATTCCCATTAGGATTTTATTTTGTTGTAGCTTTAAAAGATAGGGTGAGATTGGTTAGGAATTAGCACAGGAAAATGGCTTGTAATTCCATAGTCTCCAGCTAGGATGTCTGGGACTAACCCCAAGGAAGACAAATGTAACGCATCCAGCATAGGTATATTGGGGTTTATTTGTATATTCAAAAGTAATTATTATCCAAATTCACTTTTATTCCCAATTCTTTCCTGTTTGTGTGTGTGTGTTTTTAATAAGGTTAAACAGGCAGCCTTTCACAATCGGTATGCGTATCTGGTGATGAAGAATCATGTTCTCTCTCAAACCCCGAATGGAGGTGGTAATCAGTAACCCTGGTAGTTCCTGCAAACTTCTTAAATTTTTCAGCTGTATGCTTTTTCCCCTCTAATGCTGAACACTCAGCATGCTCACCTCCCAATCACTTTTTGACACTCAGTGGGGTTTTCTCTGGTTCATCAGGAATAAGCTATGTTGCAAGTGTCCTTCTGGACTAAAAGATACTGAGTCCAAAGGGATTATGACCCCTTTCTCTTTAGTTGGAACATTATGGGATTTGCGATGAAAATGTTCATCTGTAATTTTGATCATGCAGTGAGAGTACGGGCTTTTATCATTGTGTCATTGTAGTCCTTGCACTGATTGTGTACCAGAAGGTGATTCGGTTCTCTTTCTACTTAAAAAGATGAAGAAACTGAGGGACATTGAATTAATTTAGAAAAGTAGAGTCTCTTGACCCAAGTTTTCCTCTATTCCCTTGTTCACTGCTGCTCACCTTCCAACCCCTTCTAGATTATTTTATGATTCTCTAACACCCCAACTATATGCCCTTGAAGAACCACACTCACAATCCCTTTGATTCATCTTAGAAATTTAGCTAAACCACTGAGTCATGATTCTTCTGGACTGGCTTTCTTATTTCTACACAAATGCCTGTGGTCATTTCTTTATCTTAGCTCTTCACTTTGACATCACCTCTGACCCAGAAAAATAGATATCCCCTGATTTTTTCCCCCTCATATTTCTTTTTCTTTCCTCAGCCCGTAGGTTTTGTGAGTTTTGACAGTCGCTCAGAAGCAGAAGCTGCGAAGAATGCTTTGAATGTGAGTACTTGTGTAATCATTGAGGGGTTTCCTTATGAGGTGGTGGGAAATAGCGGAACCTCAAATGGAAGGAATATGACTTCATAATCCAACAGGAAAGGATTCCTCAATTTGATGAGCCCTCTAAAGAGATTTTTTTCCTAGAATTGTGGTCAGATGTGCAAACTATTCAGTAATTTGCTCTTCTCTAGCTTTTGCTATAAGGCTCAAAATACCTGATAATGTCTTATTTTAGTTCAGCCCAGTCATATCCCATGGTGGTGTACAGCTTAGTTTGGCCATCACTGTGCTCTCAAAGGTAAGCCTAAGCCAAGAAAACATAAAAAAAACCTTGGCTTTTATTATTTCATGAGGTTTTATTTTAGGTATGTGGCTTTTTGTTTTTAAACAGGTCATTGTCATTATCCTGACTGATTAAAAACTTGCATATATGGCTTTCCTGAAAGACATGCTGCATTGGGATATAAGTGAGAATAAACTGTGATTGAATAGAAATAGCTGTATTTGGTTTGTTAGGTATCTTGTCTGCCATATGTTATGAAGTGTTTACCAGTTTTACCTTGGTAAATACTTTCCCCCTTTGGTATGTTGAAAAACAAAACAACTTAAGGGAACCAAGCTGAGAGAATGTGGAAAGAAGCCAATTTAATTTAGTCCAGATGCTGAGAGCAGACCCTCAGGTGAGGAGTCTCAGTGAAAAGCTTGGCTCCATCCTGCTCCAGGCACTTGGCCTAAGCAGCTGTGGATGAGGGTTGATTAATGTGGCCAAAAGTATCTAGGGTGCTTCTTGAAAGGAAAGTAGTAACTTAACTAGTTGTACTCTGGGTATCATGGTGAAAGCTTCTGTGAGCTTATCACTGGCCTTTGTGTTGCTTTAGACTAGACCCGTGGTTGGCAAACTGTGGCTCGTGAGCCACATGCGGCTCTTAGTGTGGCTCTTCCTAAGCCTTAGGAGTACCCTAATTAAGTTAATAACAATGTACCTACCTATATAGTTTAAGTTTAAAAAATTTGGCTCTCAAAAGAAATTTCAATCATTGAACTGTTGATATTTGGCTCTGTTGACTAATGAGTTTGCCGACCACTAGACTAGAACAATACCCCTGCCAGTTGCTCTTCTGAGCTCCTTGATGCTAAGACACACCATGCTGAGGAGGGGCTGTAGAAAAGACCCGATGTCCCATTGATTTGCTGACCCAAGAGAAAGGGGTCAACATAACGGTGTCATTGTGACAAAATCTTCAGAGGTCTTGTGCTTTGGGAAAAAATTAATACATTCCCAGAAGAAATAATTTGCTTGTTATTGTTGGATTTTCATGAAAACATACAGGAATGTCTTCGGAATCCAAGAGTTCCAAAGAGCTTAGAATTTTTCTGGATTTGTGTAAATGACCTTCTGGTTTAAAACAACTGCTCACTTACCCTGTCCTCTCCTGCAGAACAAAATGTAAACCAATTATTTATTGATTACCAGTGGTACACACTAAAGCAAAGTGTATAGCTGAATATTTTTACTTAAAAGTTATTTCATGATTTTTGTATTACATAGATACAACCAGAATTTTCTCATAAAAAAATTTTAAACTCAAAAATTAAACCACAGTTTCTATTTAAGCAGTGTTTTCTTTCATTCTAACCAGGTGACATCTTTCTAAATTCAGAAATATTTTAGGTCCTTCAAAGTTATGTTAGATGACATTTTTACCAGGTTCTTTTCATTGTTCTTATCTACACTAATAAAAGAGAAACATGGTAATTGGCGTACGACCGCTACCCTTCCCATTGGCTAATCAGGGCGATATGCAAATTAACTGTCAGCCAAGATGGCGGCTGGCAGCCAGGCAGCTTGAAACTAACATGAGGCTTGCTTGCTTCAGTGACGGAGGACTCCAACGTTCCCCAACGGCCGCTGCAGGCCTCTGAGCCTGCAGTTTCAAACGTAACAAATACAGACGCTAAAAAAAACTCCAGAAACCAGCTTTCAGCCAGCTGGGATCTCAGAGCTGAAGTTGATACAGAGTTTCGAGAACCGAAACAAACCAGATACCTGCTTTCAGGAGCGGAGGCCTAAGAGCTGGAACCTCAGAGCTAAAGCTGGCCCAGAATAAAAAAAAAAAAAAGAAAGAAAGAAAGAAAGAAAAAAAGGAGCAGTTGGGAGCTTCAGTCCCAGCCTGAAAACAGCCCTCAGCCCCTCACCCAGACTGGCCAGGCACCCCAGTGGGGACCCCCACCCTGAAGGGTGTGTGACCAGCTGCAAACAGCCATCATTCCCTCATCCAGGCTGGCCAGGCACCCCAGTGGGGACCCCCACCCTGATCCAGGACACCCTTCAGGGCAAACCAGCCGGCCCCACCCATGCACCAGGCCTCTATTCTATATAGTAAAAGGGTAATATGCCTCCCAGCACCGGGATCAGCGGAGCCGCGAGGCCTCCCAGCACCAGGATCAGTGTGACAGGGGGCAGCGCCCAAACCCCCTGATCGCCCTGCAGCTGTGTGTGTGTGACAGGGGGCAGGGTGACAACTTCCCTATCCACCCTGCTCTGTTCGTGACAGGGAAAGGTGCCCCAATCCCCTGATCAGCCCTGCTCTGTGTCTGATAGGGGGGAGCTTCCCAACCCCCTGATCGCCCTGCAGCTCTGTGTGTAACAGGGTGCGGCGCCCCAACCCCCCCACCCCACGGGCCCTGCTCTGTGTGTGATGGGGTAGAGCCATAACCTCCCCATCGGCCCTGCTCTGAGTGTGACAGTGGCGGCGTCCCACCCCCCTGATCGCCCCTGCAAGTGATCAGAGGGAGATGGGGGTCCCCTGCCCAGGCATGATTCGTGGGCCAGAGGCCTCAGGCCTGGGCGGGGGACAGAGCCAGTGATCGGGGGGAGATGGGGGTGCCCTGTCCAAGCCTGACACCTCTGGCGGAGGCGTCAGGCCTGGGCAAGGGGCCGATCAGGCGATCGGAGGGTGATGGGGGTCGACTCCTCTGCCCGAGGCATCAGGCCTGGGCAAGGGGCAGAGCCAGCAATTGGAGGGGTCTGGGGGTCCCCTGCCCAGGCATGATTCCTGGGCCAGAGGCATCAGGCCTGGGCTGGGGGCAGAACCAGTGATGGGGGGAAATGAGGGTCCCCTGCCCAGGCCTGACGCCTCTGTTAGAGGCGTCAGGCCTGGGCAAGGGGCCGATCCTGGGATTGGAGGGTGATGGGGGTCAACGCCTGAGGGCTCCCAGTATGTGAGAGGGGGCAGGCTGGGCTGAGGGACATTCTCCCCCCCCCCCCACACACACACCCAGTGCACGAATTTTGTGCACCGGGCCCCTAGTCTTATATAATAAAGCCTAATGTGCAAATCAACCGAACAGCGCTATGATGTGCACTGACCACCAGGGGGCAGATACTCAATGCAAGAGCTTCCCCCAGCCTGCAGGCCCCAGGCCAACCAAGATGAGTGCCAGTGGGGAGTCTCCCCCTCGATCGCCCCGCTGGTCGCCCTGCCAAGGGAAGTGACAGGAGGTGGTGAGGGGGGGCAGGCCGGGCAAGCAGGCCAGCACCCCCCCCCTCGCCCCCTCATCACCCCACCTGTGGGAGGTGACCAGTGGCCGCAGGGCGATTGGGGGGTGGGGCTGGCCGGCTAGCAAGCCCGTGCCACCCCCCTATCACCCTGCAGGTTGTCTCCAAGATGGGTGCCAGCAGGGGCCCCCCAATTGCCCCACAGATCATCCCTGATCGCTGGTCAGGCCTAGGAACCCTACCTGTGCACAAATTTTGTGCACTAGGCCTCTAGTAAAGGAATTAACAGCCGTTGAAACTTGCTCATAGAATGGAGCCTACATTGCCTTCCTTTATCTTTGCTAGGTGTATGAAGGTGTCACTGACCCTCTGTCTGGAGAACAGCGGGCTTTTATAGTTATTACCTCTCTCATCTGACGAAGGCAACATTCTCTTATGAGCTAGGTTATTAAATGGTCATAGTCGTAAGCTGTGATTTCTTGCGTTCTAAGCAAAGTATAGCAATATAAATGCAATTTTTCTTGGTGCCTGAGGGTTATATAATTTAAAATATCAGGTATTGAGCTATACTGTAACATAATGATAGAGATATTTAAGCCCACCCCTATGCCAGATGGCCCCAGCTCATTGGCTTTCTTGTCCTGAGGTCTGGTTTTAGGTTCTTTGTGTGCTCAGCTCTTCTTCTTTTTCACTGGCAGTAAGCTTTCCTTTGGCACCATCCTCTCGCTAATCATTAGTTTTGTTTGTTGCTCATATATTAATAACTTGGAAAGAACTCCAAGCAAAGCAGGTCTAATTCTGTCCTGTTCTGTGGACTTAAGGGTAACTGTTAATATTTACCTGAGGAATATTGAACTTTAGCATTCTTCAGCTTCAGAGGCTGTCTTGTGAGTATAGGGCATATTTAAGCTCCTAGTTGACCTTTTTCTCAATGTTTTAAACTTTTAAGCATAGAGTATTAGAGGTCTTTGTACGTTAGATATCACCTTATTGTTATAGTTGGGGGAACTGAGACCTAGAGAGAATGGCTGCTATCAAAAGAAGTAGGCCTCTTGCTTCTTAGTCCTGGTGGCATTGACGGACTGTTTAATTCACGCTATCCAGGATAAATGGCCATGGTCATGTTTGGTGTGTGACTATGGAGCAAGGCGGCTTCTTCTCTTTGGAGAGGGAATGGGCCCATCTATATATGTAAAAGCCAAGCGACTGTTCGACCAGTAGCTGTGACGTGCACTGACCACCAGGGGGCAGATGCTCAATGCACAGGCATATAAACATGGAACAGACTGATGAATCTCAGAGGGAAGCGGGGAGTGGGGAGGGTGGGAAGAGATTAACCAAAGATCATATATACATACTAGAGGCCTGGTGCACGGATTTGTGCACTGGTGGGGTACCCTCGGCCTGGCCTATGGGGATCGGGCCAAAACTGGCCCAGTGCACATGCACCAGTGGGGTCCCTCAGCCTGGCCTGCAGGGATTGGGCTGAAACTGGCAGTCTGACATCCCCCAAGGGGTCCCGGATTGTGGGAGGGCGCAGGCCAGGCCGAGGGACCCCACTAGTTTAGGATAATATACTGTATCATGAAGCTGACACATCTCTATGGCCCAATATATTATGCTTGTTTTCAGGGTCATCTTTTCTAATTAGTGAATTAAGAACATATGATGCTAATAGCTATTATATTTTCTCCTCCTGTCTTTTGTGCAGGCAGTTCTCTTAAATGCTTTTCCTCAAATTTCTTTGGGGAAAATTCCATTTTGTAATGTTTTGTTTGATTCTCCTATTAAGAAACCTAACCCTCAATTCAGTAAATCCCTCTATATGGAATAGTTCATAGTGTTATGAACCACTTCTCATGTTGGAGAGATTCTTTTCTTGTTATGATTTCTGTCTTGGTTACTCTCTGATCCAATTATTAGTATTAGTAATTAGTCTTTTCCCATAATGACTGATTTTTGAATCCATTTATTTTCTTTCATTTTTGTATTATGCTCCAGTCAATTTGATAATTTTATGGAAAAGCTCCGATTGAATTGAGAGGCAACACTGAACTTGTATAGGTGATAACTCCTAGCTTCTAAATTAAGTACAGTATATTTTGGTTTTATAGCAAAAATTCCCAAATTAGTCCTAGCCGGTTTGGCTCAGTGGATAGAGCATCAGCCTGCGGACTGAAGGGTCCCAGGTTCAATTCTGGTCAAGGGCATGTACCTTGGTTGCGGGCACATCCCCGGTAGGGAGTGTGCAGGAGGCGGCTGATCGGTGTTTCTCTCTCATCGATGTTTCTAACTCTCTATCCCTCTCCCTTCCTCTCTGTAAAAAAAATCAATAAAATATATTTTTTTAAAAATTCCCAAATTAAGCTAAAAATAACCCAAACCCAGGCTTCCCTTCAGGTTATCTGTGTTATTAATCCTCATGAATAGAAATTCTGTTCATTTTTTTAAACTGGCAGCAAAGTATCTGACCTATTCTTCATCCTCCACACACATTAGTAATTTCTGTACCAGCAGTTTTCCATTTTCCATACTAATGGGAGGGGGAGATGAAAACCTAAAGTATTTAACTATTTTTAGGATTTGTTTATAATTTGGGAAGGTAGATTAAATATACAGAGTTAACCTGGTGAGTAAAAATTTGATTTGTGAAAATTTTAAGAAGAAACACAGGAAGCAGGGTAGGTCTAAGGATAAAGACCATGAGCAGAGGTGAGATTAAGCCATCTCTGGCTAGTCTACCAATTGTGAAGACCCCATTATTGCTGTTGTTGCCTAGCTGAAATCATGTCTTAATATAAATAAAAATGATTAGTAGTTACCACTTCCGTTCAGCAGGCTCATCGTGTTCCTTGCTTGTGTACAGTTTCTTAATGAGCATTCTCTTACACCGGTGCTTGGGAGCTGCTCATCTGAAGTACTTGAAAAGATTGTGTGTAGATTCTTGTGTATATGTGCCAATTGTTTTATATCCCTCCTTCCCTATTTTTAAATAGTTGTTATGGGGGGGGGGGTGAGTTTTATATTAGGACCAGAGAAGTCTGATGTTATCAAACTATGCACTGCAAATTGTCTTAACTAAACATTGCTTAGGATAGCAGTACTTTGCTTTACTCTCAAACTAGACTCATTGATCTAAGTCAACAATTTTTCAACCTTTTTCAACTCATGGCACACCTAAACTAATTACTAAAATTCTGCAGCACACCAAAAAAATCTATCTTTTTGCTGATCTGACAAAAAGTAGGTATAATTTTGATTTGTTCACACCAGATGTGTTGGCTGTTGTCATTTTTATATTTGACAATCTAAGGGAAAAGAGGTCAGTGCCCCTTACTTAGTAGTCAGGTATTACATGTTTTAAAAATTCTTACAGGACACCAATGGAAAATCGCTGATCTAAGTCATCTCTAGTTATCATTGCACCCCAAGTCCATTGAGTCCATTAACTCACATACTATAATTTGCCCTTTAAAAAAATTTTTTTCACTTACAGTTGACATTCAATATTATATTAAAGTGTACAGCACAGTGGTTAGATATTTATATAATTTATGAAGTGATCCCCCCGTTAAGTCTAGTGCCCACCTGACACCATGCATAGTTATTACAATATATATATAGTTTGCCCATTTAAAGTATACAATTCAAAGTTGTTGGTATGTTACATTATTTTTAATTGCCATTTTAATGATTTTTAAGTGTACAATTCATTGGCATTAATTACATTTGCCATGTTGTACAACCATCGCCACTATCTATTTCCAATACTTTTTCATCACCCCAAACAGAAACTCTAACCATTAAGCAATACATCCCCATTTTTCCTTCCATCTAGCCCCTGATAACCTCATTTTCTTTCTCTATTAATTTGCCTATTCTAGATATTAAAATATTTGTCCTTCTGTATCTGGCTTCTTTCACTTAGCATAATATTTTCAGGATTCATCTATTTTGTAGAATGTATGAAAATGACATTCCTTTTTTGGCTCAGTAATATTTCACTGTATGGATATACCACATTTGGTTTACCCGTTCATGTGTTGATGAAATTAGGAGTTATTTCCACCTGTTATTGGTTATTGTGAGTAGTGCGTTGGTGAACATTGGTGTACAAGTAGCTGTTTGACTAGGGACAATTCCTTTGGCTATATACTAGGGGAACATGAGTCATATGGTAATTGTATTTTTAGCTTTTTAATAACCTTCAAACCCTTCCATAGTGTCTGCACCATTTTATATTCTCACCAGCTAAGTTATGAAGATTGCAATTTTTCCATATCCTCACCAACACTAGTTTTCTGTTTTTGTTTTTATTATAATGAACCTAGAAGGTGTGAAGTGATCACTGGGTTCTTGATAAGTACTCCTGACTGATTTCAGTAGTGGATTTGAGTTCTTCTCATATCTCATATGACTTAAAATGTTACTAACAAAAAGAAACATTTAGAACTGTGATGGCAGTTCTAATTAATGGAACTGTTGACCTTAAATATTTACCTGTTAATAAAAGAAGAGAGGGAAAAACCCAACCCAACCATTGGATGATACTTTTAATAAGACTTGCATGCTGTATGTAAAAGAATGCAAAACTTAAGACATCAGGGAAAGGTATTTTCTCAAGGTCTATGTAGACTTAGGAATAAAGAGATGAAAGCAATTGAAGAAGAAAAAGCAACACAGCCTTAATAGTAAGTGGAAAATGAAGAAGAATTGAGGATATATAATATTAAATTATTCCTTGATTATTGGAGAAATTTATTGATTCAACTATGTGCATAATAAAAAGAAATTTTAGAAACATATTTAATAATTTGTAAGAAAGCACATTGAAAAGATACTTGATAGTGTCACATGTTGAAAAAAGACATATAATCAGGAAAACTTCGCTTTTTTCATTTCCGTAAATTCCTGGCATTGAGGTAAACACTATAGTTATTTATATCTCACTGATTCCAACCTTTTATATAATTTTAGTTTTGTTGAATACTTTGAGCTCTCCGACTACTGAGTTTCTAAACAGTTGGGCATAATTAACTCATTACTATACCAGGTTCCTCATCTGTGAAATAGGGGTATTGTTCACTTCCAAAGGTGTTAAAGGGAAACTACCAAGCAGAAACACTTGAAAGTGCTGTAAATATGAACCTATGCCATGAATACACTTTCTTAGTCCCAAGATACAGCCATAAAGTGCTGGTACAAACTCTTGGGTACAGAGGGACGACAGGGCAGTTGAGACAGGTACTGGCCACACAAAGACGTTTGGCTTTGGTTTGACAGAGGTCTGGACAATAGTCTCTGTTTCCCGTATTACAGGTTTTCCTGGCAGGTTGTTCAAGTTAGGACTTTTGATCTTAATATTTGTACAGCTTGTGAGTTAGGTGAATTATTTCCACTAAACAAAACCTTTTCACAAACATAAGCATCAGATGGCTTACCTCAACTTCCCCCTCACCAGGCATCATGTCAGTATGTATCTTACCAGTTTTAAAATTTTCTCCCTGAATTTCTCTTAGCCTGTTGCTCAGAGTGGTTGAAGAGGCCTAATTAGTGTGATCCCAGCTGGGACTTTTGGATGGGAAATATGCAGGGCTGCCAGATGAGATCATGAGTCTGATCTAGTGTTTATCTGTTAAATCTGTTTATAACTGCTTACTCTTGACTCGCAGAGTTTTAAGGCAGCCATTTGACGTCACCGGGCTGGGGGCTGTGCCTGTGCTAGCAGAGTGGCGCCATGATGCAGGGTTGTTGGACTCCTCTTTTTCTCAGCAATTGCATGCCTTTTGGGGCTTGACAAACAGTTCAGTCCAGCTTGAAACAGGCTCCCCCACCCCCCGTGCTCTGCTCTCTTTGTGATGGTCTTGCATTTTTGGATAGTTATAAAACTTCCCTAGGAAAGGTGCAGCTCATAATTTTAGTTTTTCTGAAAAAACAAATGAAGGTGAACGTGAGGTATTTGCTAAAATCCTAATTAGTTTCTTTGCCTTAAGAAAAGTATGTTATTTAAATCTGTTAAGCATCCACATAGGAAACTATAAGGTACAATGCTAGTAGAAGAAATCCTAAGGAAGTTTGGAGAAAGAATAGTAGCCAGAAATGTTAGCATCATCCTTTCCCTCAGGAAATGGACAGAAAGAACCACAGGTTCTCACACATAAATCGTTGTGTATTCCAGTGGCATGTATATGTGGAAATCTCAAGTTCGCCCAGCTCTTCTCTAGGTAAAGTAGTTCATCAAATATTACATGGCTATGTGAAACTGCAGACTTTGCACTGTGCCTTTTTTTGAAGGATCTACTTGTTTAAACTTACCTAGATTCCCTTTTTAAAGGGAATCTCATATTGACCCTGCCCTTTTTCCATTTTTCTTCAGGTATTTCAGAAATGCTGAGAATCTATTTGCCCCTATTGTAAGTGAAAGTTGAAAGTGTAGTTAGTGTTTGTGGAACATGAAGTGCAAAGAAGTGACTTATTTGCTAGAATTCCTTTTGCTAAGAAGCCAAGCCACTTCTTAAAACCAAAGATCTCCACTCTGTAGTTCATTCACATTACTGACTGATTGCCCTGCAGTGCAGCACATGGTGGCTCTGTAAACTCACTGTCTTTGTTGTAAAATCAGTCTTTTACTCTTTACTGAATGATCATAACCATCATTACGACGAGGGCCTAGAGAGCTTCCTCCCACATTGGCCTAATGTTTCTGATTATCTATTTGATTTGAACTTGTAGTCCACAAAGCTGAAACTCTTTGTCTTACTCTGTAATTGGAATGAATTGGAACATTTTCAAGTCTCCTTAGAACAAGTCTTGAGGAGTGGGAGTGGGACTTATCCCCTTAAAGTGGAATAGGGTATATTGAGAGGACATACATTAATTATTTTACTCTTATTTCTTTACAAGTATATACAGTATGAGGTATTTTCTTAATTTATACTTAAATGTAAACTTTTATTTTAATAGACATTTAATAAATAGTACATGGAGCCTTAGCCAGTTTGGTTCAGTGGATAGAGCATAGGCCTTCGGACTGAAGGGTCTCTGGTTCAATTCCAGTCAAAGACACATGCCTGGGTTGCGGGCTCTATCCCCAATGTGGGGCGTGCAGGAGGCAGCCAATCAATGATTCTCTCTCATCATTGATGTTCTTATCTCTGTCTCCCCCTCTCCTTTCCTCTCTGAAATCAATAAAAATATATTTAAAATAAATATTACATAGAAATATTTAAAAAAATTTTAAATGAGAGAATCACAAATAGTTAAGGATTTTTTAATATGCAAAAAAGGAAGAACAAATGGAATAAATGCTTCTATAATAGAAAAATATGTATCTAATGCATTGTAAATATGGGAAAAGGAGGAATAAAAAAATGAAACAATTCTGCCCTAACTGGTTTGGCACCGTGGATAGAGCGTCGGCCTGCGGACTGAAAGGTCCCAGGTTCGATTCCAGTCAAGGCATGTACCTTGGTTGTGGGCACATCCCCAGTGGGGGGTGTGCAGGAGGCAGCTGATCGATGTTTCTCTCTCATTGATATTTCTAGCTCTCTGTCCCTCTCCCTTCCTTTCTGTAAAAAAATCAATAAAATATATTTTTTAAAAAATGAAACAATTCTAGTGAACATAATTTGATTAATCTAGAATCTTAAAAATAATAAAATTTGCTATAAAAGGCCAATACTTATAGAATATAAACCATGAGATATATTTTTAAGACAAACTTCATCTTCTAAAAATGTATAGAGAACATTTTGAAAAATTGAGTGCATACAAGAGTTTAAGTTTTATTTTCTAGCTGCTGTGGAGCAAGTTAATTTAACATTTTTTTGTTAGTGCTCACCCAAGGATATTTTTCCATTGATTTTTAGAGAGAGTGGAAAGGAGGGGGAGAGGCAGAGAGAGAGAAACATTGATTGGTTGCCTCCCACATGCGCCCTGACCAGGGCCGGGGATCAAGCCTGCAACCGAGGTACATGCCCTTGAGAGGAATCAAACTTCCAGGCCAATGGTGTATCCACTGAGCCAAACCAGCTAAGGCCAAGTTAATTTTAAAGACTGATATTTTTTGTTTTGTTTTATTTTTTTTTAAAGATTAATGTTTTAAAATTAAAAGGTCAACATAATTTTCCCAGAAAATGTAGTTGGGTCAAAAATTTCTGGTGGAAACTCAAAACTAATGGTTCTCTTGTAATCATTTTAATTAATTTTGTCCTTTAGAGTAAATCTGGAAATGTATTATAGGAAATGAAAATAAGTTTAAAAAGAAAGGCATTCACATCACATTCTCAAGCAGAAATTTTATAACAAATGAGCAAAAACAGATAAAGTATAAAGCCATTTTTATACTTTTAAAAATCAGAACAAAATTTAGAATTCTCACAATATTACAGCATAATTTTTCATAGAATTTTGATTTGCATTTAGAAGGCCAATGTAATGTACAAATAAAGGACCACTGACTAGAAGGTAGAAATGACTATTCAAGGTTACAGGTCATGGATACACCTCAATGAAAAAATCAACCAGGCTCTTTACACATCTTAGAATTCTAAATAAATGAGTGACAAAACTAATGGAGGGAAGGCATTTAGGCTTAGGGACATCCTAGGTAACTATAATAGAAAGATGTTGACTTTTCCAACACTCTACTGTGTCTTGTTGGTTTTGTCTGTAGCAGTGGTCACCACACTCTGAAAATATACCTTAATACAATCCTAAAAATCACTGATTCTAAAAATGCACTGTATATTTTACGTATTAGGGTAGTTTTATGTATTTGTACATAACATTAAGTGTTAGTGTATTTGTACCTGTGAAAAGGTATTAAATCTCTAACTTGAGCCTAAGAGGAGAGAAAGGAAAATGTCTTCTTGGTAACAAATTGTGTCTAGGGGGCTTTCTAGTCAAAAGCAAGATAATAATGGTGTTACAGTCAGGCTGCTCAAGTTCACATCTAGGTTCTGCCACTTACTGATTTTTTCATTTATTTAATTTACACTTATTTTATTATGAACTTTTTATGTTTATTAACTATTTGTATTTTCTCTCTTATGAATTATCTTCTCACTAGGGGCCCAGTGCACGAATTCATGCACCTTGAAATGAACTGTGGGCCATGAGGCTAAGTAGGCACAGGGGTGGGTCTCGGCCCATCCTCCGTGCCCCTGCCCGGCCCCTCCCGCCACAGCCCCTGGTCCCCTGTCTGCCTGCAGCCCCACTCCTGCCACCAGTGCTGCCACACACTAATGGCGCTAGCCCTGCTAGCACCCGCTGAAGGCGCAGAGCAATTGGGGCTAGCATCAGCAGCTGGTGCAAGCAGGGCCGGCACCGTCAGCAGGCGCGAGCTGCAGCTTGCACTGGGTGGAACTGTGGTGCGCGGGAGCAAAGAATTTTCAGTAACCACCAGAGGCCCACCCCGATGACAGTGACCGGCACCCTGCCTTGGTCTGGCACCTCCGCTCACCTGCCCCACCATCCTGCCGCGGCTGACACCCGCCATGTTCCACGCACACCCCGTGGTGGTCAGTGCACATCATAGCAACCAGTTGTTTGGTGGTTCCGGTTGTTCCGCTGTTCGGTCTATTTGCATATTAGCCTTTTATTATATAGGATTAGCATTGTAAATATTAACGACTTTTTCAGATTTTCTTCTTTTTAATTTTTAAAAAACTTTTATTTTTGTCCCAGCTGGTTGGCTCAGTGGTTGGAGCATCATCCCATACACCAGAAAGTTTGCAGGTTTGATTCCTGGTCAGGGCGCGCATATCTAGGTTGCCGACTTAGTCCCTGATTAGGGCTCTGAACCGGCAACCTAGAAAGCAACTGGTCAGTGTTTCTCACATCTCTCCCCATCTCCCTCCTTCTCTCCTCCTCCCCTCCCTCTCTTCCTCTCTCCCTTCCTCTCTCTCTAAAATCAATATGCATATCCTTGTGTGAAGATTTTTAAAAAATTATTTTTCAATTACAATTTACATTCAGTATTTTTATATTAGCTTCAGGTGTACAGAATAGTGGTTAGACAGTTATATATCTTACAAAGTATTCCCTCCAGTATTCCTAGTGCTCACTTGGTATCATAAATAGTTTTTACAATGTTAATGACTATATCCCCTATGCTATACTTTACACCCCAGTGACTTTTTTGTAACTACCAATTTGAAATTAAAAAAATAATTATTTATTTTTCAATTATAGTTAACATACAATATTATATTAGTTTCAGATGTACAACCCAGTGGTTAGACATTATATAATTTACTAAGTGATCATCCTGATAAATCTTGTACCCATCTGACACCATACATCACTATTCCAGTATTATTGACTATATTAAAGTCATGAGAACTTTATATTCTCATGACTATTTTGTGACTACCAATTTGTTCTTCTTAATCTTTCCACCCTTTCACCCCATCCCCCCAACCCCTCTGGCAACCATTAGTCTGTTCTCTGTGTTGATGACTCTGTTTCAATTTTATTCTTTTATTTTGTTCTTTAGATTCCAGGTATAACTGAAATCATATGGTATTTGTCTTTCTCTGACTGACTTATTTCACTTAGCATAATACTCTCTATGTCCATCCATGTTGTTGCAGATGGTAATTGTCACTGATTTTAGGCTCTTCTCTGAGCCTCAGTTTTCCTCCTATTGATAATATTTCAATGGTTAAGAGGATCAAATTAATTAAGTATTTTTAAATTGATTAGTACTCATTAAATGGTAAAAATTCTGATAATTGATAGTGATGATGACTTTCACAAAGGACTGATTTTTATTCCTAAATCCCCTTTCATACAGACTGATTACATGTAAAAATATAGAGAATCCCAAGTTCCACTGGGTTCTGAGTATTTCTAAACATTGATTTGTATTATAATGTAATTAATAGTAAATTGACTAAGTTCTTTCTTAGAGCTTTTCAGGGAAACAAAGTTATAAATGTCCTTAATAGTCTCAAGTCTTCTAAATATTGTAAGCCCAACAAACACACCTGCATCTCTCATTTATTCTATCCAGTTAATCATGCACCTGTCTTTCTCCCTTTCAGGTTCCGTTTGAATTGACTTAAAACCAAAGACTCCTACATCCATTCTGTATAAGTTATTTTATCAGCCAGTGAGTTTCCTTAGAATTTATCGTCTAAACAAGCTTTTTTGTAGAAGGAGAAATTCAGCCTCAGCTTTGTAAGTGGCTTAGAGGTGATGTATTGGAGCGGAGGACGAGTGCTGATTGAAATTGCTCAGAGGTGAGATCCATTTTGACTCACTTTGTTTTGGCTCCTTGTGAAGCACAGGAAGTACTTTGTAGTGAACTTCCAAAGTTTAGACATCACTGTTTACATTCTTTTCAAATAACTTGTATCTGAGCCCCAGATTTTTGTTTGGAAAGAGCTTGCAAGCCATGTGATGGTCTGTCCTAGAATTTGTTTAAGGAACAAATGCTACCCCTTTTCCTTATTTCTATATATTTAATGCATTCACCAGAGAACGTATTTCCTGTCCGTGGGTTGATTTATCTGTAGTGATGTTAATTATTGACTTGAGGACCAAATAAATATTTTCTTGGTGTATTTGGCACTTGTTTTTATACTCGGTAAAGTTGAGGATATAAAGCAGTTGACATCTAAAATATTTTTAATTTTTTAAATTTAGCACTTTTTTTTTAAAGAATTGCCATTATCCTGTTATGCAGATTAAAAGTCAGTAACTAGAATACACATTCTTTTTATTTCCTCTTGGCATTTAACTTAGCACTAACTTTAATATTAAGTTTTGACATTAAGATTACCTGAACTTGATTATGCATGCACAAGTGTGGGAGATTCCACTAGATTCTGTTGGGAAGAGGGGCATTCAACACTGAAGAGCTGGCAAGCAGAAACAGGGCTGTTAAAATATACTTGGAGGCTTATTGTGGCCTGTGTCTGATCTATAAATGGAAATCTTTTAAAAATGGTTTTGGAAAGTTTAGGCAACTGTCTTTTTTTCAATTGTAGTGTCTGTTTATATCAGCACTGTTTTTCCTCTCCTCTCTGCCCCCCATATCTTCTTCCTCTTCTATACCAGTCACTAATAAAGACTCCAAGTAAACTTTGCAAAGCGATCCTTAAAGCATATACAGAAAGTTAAGGTAGGTCCTCATGGTCTAACAAACACTAAATGCTAAAAGAAGAGTGTGCTAAATGCACTTTCTTAGCCTGTCTATATCACAAGTAGGACTTATTCTTTGTATGCTTTTCCACATAGACACCGAAGTACTTGGTTTTATAAATGAGACTTTATATTGCACAGTGTTAATCATTCAACATATCTCAGTTCATTTCGTATTTTCACACATACATGCATACATACATACATACATTGTCTTACTTTGCCTGGCACGTACCTAATATGTGTTGAATAAAGAAGTAGGTCAGTCGCCTTATTTTCAATAAGATGAGTGTGTAGTCTTTTCCTTAAAGTGCCAACACAATCCTTGAAACTTTTAAGTTTCAACATCAGTAATCTTTTTGTTTTTAAAGGGCTTGTATTGTCATCTACAAATGAGCTATTGGATATGTGATTAATAAGTATCAAAAACTCATTTCTTCTCAGTTTAATCTTGAGTTTTGTACATTACACAAAACTGTATGAGCACATGCGTGGCCTTTATGAATGAAAGTGATGTTCTCAATTTTGCCATCCCTAGGAAAAGAGATTTAAGTGAATTTTGTTGTTGTAATTGATAATAAACAACCTTGCCTTTTCATTAGATACGCTCTGTGACTAAAGATGTATATTATCTACACTGGCTTGATTTAATAATATAGACTATAGCTAAGAATAGGATTGTGATTTCTTATGTTAGTTTTCTTGTTTAATTTTCTTTTTTCTCGGTGCCAACCTAGCTGATATAAACCCATAATCTGGACTTTACAAAAGAGCTGAACCACATAACCTAGAAATTATTCACATGTTCACATTGACAGAACATGTTTTATTTAATTTTATTTGTTTTGTTAATCTTCACCTGAGGATATTTTTCCATTGATATTTTTAGAGAAAGGGAAAGACAGAAAATCATCGATGTAAGAGAAACACATAGATTGGTTGCCTCCTGCATGTGCCCAACCAGGGCCCAGTCCGGGGAAAGGCCTGCAACCAACCTGCTAGCATGTGCCTTGACTGGAATCGAGACCAGGACCGTTTGGTCTGCAGGCCGACGCTGTAGCCACAGAGCCAGACTGACTAGGGCCAGAACGTGTTTTATATTCGGCACTTCTTTAGACTGTCAGTTTAATGTCTGAAAGTTCTGCTGTGAAGCCACATGGCTTTGGACAAGTACAGGGAAGTACTTGGTTGTGGCAGACCTTCTTTCTTTGTTGATTTCCCAAGTAAGTGAAATTAGCCACCAAATTCTGGGGTTTCTCTGGTGCCCATTGGAATGACAGACATCATACTAGACTAGAATGTCATGAGTCAGTATCAGGCAGATGAGGACCATCAAAAGTTGTTTTGTAGGTCTGTCCCATATTACCCAAAGATCTCTTCAGGGTCAAAAACTGTTGCTTAGGAATCACTTCCTCTTAAGCTTTCATTGTGAGAGCTATTTGTTTGAGTACCTTTATTCGGCAGGAAGCAGGAGTATAAGGCAGGCATGCAGCTGCTACCTTTTATCCCTGAGAAGGGGGGTGCTTATGGGTACATTCACTGTCAAAAGATGAGACCTGTGAGGACTGTATAATGAAGGGACCGCTGGCTGCACCAGCCACGTTTGTTATTTGTGTGTTAAGGATTCTAAGAGATTCCTTTGTCCTTACCAGAACTGTTGAGTCCTATTTACCTTCCAAGTCCTTGGAGTAAAAAGGTGAACATCAGGATTCCTGAATGAAAGAATACCTTCTGCACTCTGACCTGTTTCTTTCCACATAAGACCATCTATTTCAGAGCAGCACTATGAAATACTGCTTTGATGGGTAACTGACCATGCTTGAAGTGGAGACATCCCATACCCTTCCTAACATTGTCAGGACCCAGGTCTTTCAATCATTCTCTGAGGACAGTTTGAGAAAATGGTGCAGAAGTTTAAATAACCATGCCCTCGCAACCTTTTGGAAAATAAACTCTGTTTGACTCCTATTCTGTTGACATGTTAAAGACTGAGTTTATAGCTGCTTCAAAGCCCCTGTCAGGAATTTATAGTCATCCTATACAAAGCAGATTCTCCCAGGGCAGCATGGCTGTGTACACAGGGGGTGGCTGGCTAGCAAAAAGTATATTTTAGTATATTATAATAAAGTATAATTTATTTAGAAATAAATTTAGCTGGGGTGGATGGGCAAGTCAAATGAAGACCCAGATAGTTCTGAAGTACTTCTCCCTAATTCTCGTACAAAGTGGATCCAGTCTCTGCCATTACCAGCCAGTCCCCCTAAGAGCTACTCAGACTCTGCGAATCAACAGAAGTGGGTGGGAGAAGTGTGACATGCTTCAGTTCCCTGTGGGGGCGATGAAACCAGGTTTAATAAAAGGATTCTCTGAAACTACGTAGCACCAGCTCAGACAGCAGCTCCAGGGGCCTACTGCTTCAGCACTTCCGTCTGGGGGATTCTCAGAGCTGAGTATTAATCTCATCCTTCTCTTTCACAAGTGGTAGAAGCACCTTTCCAGAAAGTCCAAAGGTGAAACCCTTATCTCAGTTCATGTTTGATAAGCAGCTCCTTAGCTGATGAGCACTGGACCACAGGAGTATTTGTCACAGGTCAACCTTAATCTAACCATTGGCAAGAAGAGGTCATTCAATCCTGTGAGGTATAGACTGTTACCATTTCTAGTTTATAGTTGAGGCTACTGAGGCACAGAAGGGTTAAAAAAACATGTCCAAGATTTACCATGGAGGTAGATTTGATTGCAGGCATGCAGACTCCCAAGCCCACACTTGTAATTGCCACAACTTAAGCCTCTTATTTGGGGGGAGCTTCCACTTAAAATTGGTTGTGACCTTGAGTTGGGGTGTCTCCTTTGTAATCGTCACTTAATTAACTACAGTTGATGTACGTCTGGGGAACCCGTTTCCTTGCTGCCTTCACCAATAAGTAAAAGAGGATCGATCCACCATCTCCTAGGTGTTTTCCTAAGCCTTCTAGATTGCCGGGGCGGGGGGGCGTAGAAACAAGGTTTTCCTCATTTCATTAGGGCAAATAGTTTAGGTTTCACCATAGGTGTCTGGCTTGTTGGTGAGAGGGTGTCAATTTGAGTGCTAACATTTGTTCACAAAAAAAGTGAAGCCAAGGCTAAACTATTTTAGGAAGTGGCCTAGTCACTAGGAAATATTATTAAAATCCTTTTATTCCAGACCCAAGATGGCTAGTGAGAGATGATAATGGGTTTTGCAATTATGGCCAAGCTGATTCTGTTACAACACTCAGAGACGTGAGCTTGTTATAAAATATTATCAGAGGAGAAGCTATGTAGGCTTGAAGTCAAGAATAAACCTCGGGAGACATTCTAGGCTAGACGTGGTCGTGCATTTGTCAGTAAAACTTTCAGAGCAGGATAAGCTTGCATCGTGTTTTATAGAACATCTGGTTTAGAAACAAACATACTTTTTTTAATTCCAGGGGCTAAAAACAAGGGGCTATAAGACATCAAGAAACCTAATGGTTCTTGGAAGACTGTTAAATTAGGCAATGGAGCAAGGAACTGCCTGTACTTACAGCCCAGCTTCAGCCCGTATGGCCACATAGACCCACAGAGAGCTCTTGGACAAGGGTCTCTTTCTTAAACTATAATCTAGACATCACCAATGGAGAAGGACACATTCTTTTCAAAGGACTGCTTAGGCGAGGAGGACAGTGAGTAAGTAGATTATTCTAAGATAAATCCAGGGCAAGCACTTGGAGGTAGTTGAATAAGAAAAAGAACAAGGCATAATTAGTCTGATAGTTTCTCAATGGGCAGTGACCCAGCAGCACAGGCTGTTGTATTAACAGTCCTGATGTTTCTGCAAGCAATGCCCTTATTTAGGAAAAGTATGAAATACGGTTTACATCTGACGGATTCTTCTCCTCACTTGTTCATTCCTTGTTGGAACCCATGTCTACCTAAATTTCAGCACAGTGGAAACTGAACAACGACCTCTATTATTATCTGAAAATAATGTAGTCTTTGTAAAATAATGAATTTCACAGAACTGTCACGTACACACACACTCGCACAATCACAGGAATAAAAATTAAATTCTGGATTTTCCTCAGTTAACTATGAATTTAGCTGGATTACTTGACTTTTCTGGATTTTAATGTCTTCCTCAGTTTTGGGGAGTCTATTGGCATTTTGAATGAGATCATTCTTATTTGTATAAGAATGTCTTTCTTGTTGTAGGACTTTAACATCCTAGCCTGCCCACTGAATGCTGGTATGGCCCTTAGTCTTATAACAGCCCCAAACACCCTCACACATTTTCAGATGTCCCTAGAACGTGTGGGAGTGGTGGGAGGGGAGAGTGAGGACAGCAACCCATGGTTGAAAACACTAGGCTTGGAGATCCCAAAAATTCAGTAATAAATCCTGTGAATTTCATGCTTTATGTAGATAACCCTCTACTACTTAGCAGCAAGGAATCTAGTTCTCTGCCAGCCTCCCACTTCTGTCATCTTTACTCACAGATAGTTTTGTGTGTGTTTTTTAAAAAATGTTTGGGCATCACAAGTTTTTACATATGATACAATGATATGTTTGTAGATGGCAGAAGGTTTCTACTTGTTCATTTTCGGCAATAGTATTGAGTTGGGAGGAATTTTTGAAATTGCAGCGTTGACCACCCCCCATTTCTTTTCCTCCCGTCACCTTATCTGTTTACATGTGTAACATGCAGCTCTTCCTTTCACTTCCCTCCACTCTGGTGTCGGAATAAGCCCCATCCACTTCACTGCAGCAGTCAGATTACCCAGATTCAAGTTTCTATTTGGCGTGCCACTGAGTCATTTTAAGGTTCCAACTGAACGTGACAATTGTTTTCAGACTCCTGGGGAAACTTCTGCATATACCTTGCCTAGAGTCTGTTTCTCATTTGATTGTTGTTTTATGCTGCCTGTAGAAGAGAAGCTGACAGTACACAGAAAACTGTAACTATAATTTGGTCCCCTGAGACCTCAGACTATCTCTAAAGTATGTATTTACCTACGTAGTTCCTGATAGGAATGATGATGTCTATCAATTTTCAGAAAAAGTTTATATTTCTAATTTATGTTTTTAACTTCTAAAAAGTACAAGTTCCTTCAACGTCATTCCTTTATGTTGAAAAATTTGTGGTTCCCAAGTTATTTCCTTGTGATCAAATGCTATTTGAAAATAGAAGGCTTGTATTCTTAGCCCTCTTTAACAAAATGTTTTCAAATGAAACAGCATTGAGAAATGCAAATCAGAACCACAAGGAGATATACCACTTTACACCTGCTAAGATAGCTAAAATAAAAAAGGCAATAATAAGTGTTGGCAAGATGTAAAAAAATTGGGATCCTCACAAACTGGTGATGGGATTGAAATGGTATAGCCACTTCAGAAACCAGATCCACAGTTCATTAAGAAACTTAACACAGTCACCATGTGATCCAGCAATTCCACTCCTAGAGAATTGAAAATACATGTCCATGTAAAAACTTGTATCCAAGTGTTCTAAAGATGTATAGTGGTGATGGTTAATAATTCTGTTACTCTACTCAGCATAGCCGCCTGCCTGAGTGGCAGGGTTTTTGGATGTGCTGCATTCCTTAAAGCAGAAGTGGGTTTTCATTTGTAATTGGGTCTGTAGAAGGGAGCAGTAAGAAGCTTATAAGAATCTCAGCATATTAAGTTGAATCTTACGAAATTGCTGCTACTTTATATCTTTAAGTTTCATTTTATGCCTCAGAGCCCCTGGATTAGGGTATCAGGACAGGGTCTGTATGCAATGCCAGGAGATTTTGATAGGAAATTTCCTTCGTTCTAAAAGAGGTGGGAGACTTATGACCATCTGTCAAAGGAGAGCAGAGTCCACTGACAGTGGAATGAATGATTCCAGTAGTTTCATGTGGTTCATCCAAATGGAGTAGTATTCTTAAACCTTTTCCATTTGCCCGTATCGTCACTTTGTAAAGGTTTTTGGTCCAGGACTCACCAGAAGCTCTGCATCAAGCACAGCTCAGCCTTGAGAATGTCCCATTCCCCCCGGGTTCAGGCCACATACTGAGCTGTTCGTTTACAGCAGTGTTTATCTTTACCCCTTCTCCCCCTGTTTAATTTTTTAAAAAATATTTCAATATATTTCAGTCAGAAATTTAAAACTTAACTAGAATAAATGACATTAAAAGCCTTTGGTTATTTAGAACTAGATGCCCGGTGCACAAAAATTTGTGCACTCGGGGGGGGGGGGTCCCTCAGCCCGGCCTATGCCCTCTTGCAGTCTGGGACCCCTCGGAGGATGTCCACCTGCTGGCTTAGGCCGGCTCCCTGGGGAATCGGGCCCAAGCTGCCAGTCAGACATCCCTCTGTCAGCCCGGCAGCCCTTGGGGGATGTCCACTTGCTAGCAGGGAGCAGACCTAAGCTGCAGTTGGGCATCCTTAGGAGGTAGGAGAGGCTCCCACCACCGCCGCTGTACTGGCAGCCGTCAACCTGGATTGTGGCTGAGCAGAGCTCCCTCTGTGGGAGCTCACTGATCACCAGGGGGCAGCTCATGCATTGAGCGTCTGCCCCCTGGTGGTCAGTGTGTGTCATAGTGACCAGTCATTCCCAGTCGTTCTGCTGTTAGGATCAGTTTGCATATTACCTTTTTATCATATAGGCCTGGTGCACGGGTGGGGGCCGGCTGGTTTGCCCTGAAGGGTGTCCCGGATCAGGGTGGGGGTCCTGCTGGGGTGCCTGGCCAGCCTGGGTGAGGGGCTGATGGGTGTTTGCAGCTGGTTACACCCCCTTCAGGGTGGGGGTCCCCACTGGGGTGCCTGGCCAGCCTGGGTGAGGGGCTGATGGCTGTTTGCAGGCTGGTCAAGCCCACCCACCCCCAGTGGGGACACTCACCCCATGGAGGTTTGGCCAGCCTGGGTGAGGGGCTGAGGGCCGTTTTCAGGCTGGCCAAGCCCTCCGGTGATGGAAGCTCCCAGCCTCTTCTTTTTTTCTTTTCTTTTTTTATTCTGGGATTTATTTATCTTCTATAATTGAAACTTTGTAGCCTTGAGAGGAGCTCAGAGCCAGCCAGGGCAGGCAGGAGGGAAGCCTCCTGCTCGCTCCAGCTCCGTGGCCACGGCCAGCCGAAAGCGGGTATCTGGGGTTTATTTGCCTTCTATAATTGAAACTTTGTTGCTTTGAGTGGAGCTCAGAGCCAGCTGCGGCAGGCGGGAATCTTGGCTTCCTCCATCATTGGGGCAACCAAGCCTCCGGCTTGCTCCAGTTCTGTGGCTGCCGGCCGCCATCTTGGTTGGGTTAATTTGCATATAGTTGCTCTGATTGGCTGGTGGGCATGGCATAAGGTGTAGCAAAGGTATGGTCAATTTGCATGTTTGTCTTTTATTAGTGTAGATCTTCTTTCAAAAGGTTCAATGTCAGTAAGTCTCAGCAAGTTGCTGTTAAAATTCTGGGTCCTCAGCTTTTAGTCAAATACATAAAGTTAGTCATAAGTGAGTAAACAAAGATCAAATGAGTTGATGAATTAACCTTAACTTTTTAATGAGTTGATGAATTAACCTTAACAATTTTACCTGCTGTAAATACATAGGTAGAGAGAAAATAACGTGAAGACAAGGATGGAGAGGGACCCTAAACTGAGTATAAATAGAAATAGATGAATCTATTTCAAATGAATAATACAGCTACACTGAACGGGGGGGAGGAAGGTCCATGAGAACTAACCCAAATAATTCTTAAATGTACATATTGACTGCTACCTTTAGGCTATAGACAAAAGGAACTGTAAATGAATAATGACAATTAGTTGATTAGTTTGGGGCGGGGGTTGTTGATATTGTTTAGCAATTCTGAAACTACTTTGTTTACATTCCTGTATTGAGCAAATAAATAAATAAATGTATAGTCAATAATGTGAACTAACATTCAGAGAAGGAGTTACAAATACAGAAAGAGAAGGTTAAAATTAACCAGTCGTGTTGGGTTTGAATTAGAACTATCAGTACAAACTTGTGTTTTTAATATATTGAAATAGATGTAGATGGGAAAGTGTGTGTGTGTGCGCGCACACACGCATATACATGTAAATCTTAGAAAATTTTAGCACCGAAACAAGTGCTAATAATAACTTATAAATCCTAGAATAAATTAAGCTATGAATCACCACTGATGTATGAATGAATTAATGAACAAACTAATGAATAGATAGTAAACGAAGCAGAAGGGTAAGCTTTTCCTTAGAGGAGAAAAACTGATAAATACAGAAGGAATGATTAGCAAATCATCATTTGGTAACCACAGTAGTAGTGATTGCTTTAGGTAAGAATCATCAACAGATGATAAAATTTGTGGGTGAAAGTTTATTGAGAAATAAGATATTTATATAGTCTCAAAATATCTGCCCTAACTGGTTTGACTCAGTGGATAGAGCATCGGCCTGTGGACTCAAGGGTCCCAGGTTTGATTCCGGTCAAAGGCATTTACCTTGGTTGTGGGCACATCCCTAGTGGGGCGTGTGCAGGAAGCAGCTGATAAATGTTTCTAACTCTCTATCCCTCTCCCTCTCTGTAAAAAATCAATAAAATACATTTTTTTTTTAAAAATCTCCCTATATGAGATACTTACTAATTAAAAAGGGAAACTAGTTGCCTTACAGTGAGAAACTTGACAAGTGATTAGTTATTGCTAGTAATAAGACAAAAATGATATCATGATATGCATTGAGATTGATACAAATCTCTTATTCCAAAAATGCATAACCTGAATCTAATTAAGAAGTCAGATAAACCCAAATTGAGGGTCATTGTACAAAATAAATAGCCACTGTACTCTTCAAAAATGTCAAGTTCATAAAAGACAAGGACTGAGGAAAATATTTCAGGAGACTGAAGAGATGACAACTGAATGCTATATATGAATCTGGATTGTATCCTGGATCAGGAAAACAAAGATGTTTTTAGGAAATCAAACTACAAAGCAGTGATTCTCAACCTTCCTAATGCCGTGACCCTTTAATACAGTTCCTCATGTTGTAGTGACCCCCAACCATAAAATTATTTTTGTTGCTACTTCATAACTGTAATTTTGCTACTGCTATGAATCGTAATGTAAATATCTGATATGCAGGATGTGTTTTCATTGTTACAAATTGAACATAATTAAAGCATAGTGATTAATCACAAAAACAATATGTAATTATATATGTGTTTTCCGATGGTTTTAGGCGTTTCCTGTGAAGGGGTCGCGACCCACAGGTTGAGAACCGCTGCTATATAGGGTAAAGGGGCATCATCCTTTCAACTTATTCTTAAACCTATTCAAGGAGGGGGAAATAAAAGTTTGTGTGGCAAATCTGGGCAAAGAAACTCTTTATACTACACCTGCAACTTTTTTAAAAGTCTGAAATTATTTCAAAATAAAGTATTTTTAAGAACTTAACAAAAAAATACCAACCTAGCTGATTGAATACTCTATGCCTGGTTGTCTACATATCTACTACTTCTAGATCTGCTCTGGCTCTACTAGTACTCCAGAGGAAATTACTTATTCTGGCTCTCTCACACTTTTTAAAAAATCATAAATTTATAAATTATACACTCTAGTAAGTTCAAGCAATACAAAATTAAACAGAATAGAAGTCATGGTGTCCCGTTCCCTCTTTCTCCTATCCCCACCACCACCACCAAAGTTTCCACTGTTAACAGGATGGTTGTCACATTATAAACATTCCTGGGCCTACACAGGTAGACTAATGTGTTCATACACACACATATATACAGAGTCCCCCCAAGACTACTAAACATTGTTAAGTACCTTTTTTTAAACATAATATTACCACGGGCATAAATACATATAGCCTTGTTTTATTCTTTTTTTTTTTTGCCTTTTTATTTTTTTTAATTAAATCTTTATTTTGCCTTTTCTTTTTATTTTTTTTAATTAAATCTTTATTGTTCAGATTATTACATTTGTTCCTCTTTTTTCCCCCATAACTCCCCTCCTCCCAGTTCCTACCACACCCTCCACCCTCACTCCCCACCCACTGTCTTCATCCATAGGTGCACGATTTTTGTCCAGTCTCTTCCCGCATCTCCCACACCCTTTTCCCCCCCAAGAATAGTCAGTCTATTCCCTTTCTATGTCCCTGATTCTATTATAATCACCAGTTTATTCTGTTCATCAGATGATTTATTCATTTGATTCTTAGATTCACTTGTTGATAGATGCGTATTTGTTGTTCATAATTTGTATCTTTACCTTTTTCATCTTCTTCCTCTTCTTAAAGGATACCTCTCAGCATTTCATATAATACTGGTTTGGTGGTGATGAACTCCTTTAGCTTTTCCTTATCTGTGAAGCTCTTTATCTGACCTTCTATTCTGAATGATAGCTTTGCTGGATAAAGTAATCTTGGTTGTAGGTTCTTGGTATTCATCACTTTGAATATTTCTTGCCACTCCCTTCTGGCCTGCCTAGTTTCTGTTGAGAAATCAGCTGCCAGTCATATGGGTGTTCCCTTGTAGGTAACTGAGTTTCTTTCTCTTGCTGCTTTTAAGATTCTCTCTTTGTCTTTTGCTCTTGGCATTTTAATTATAATGTGTCTTGGTGTGGTCCTCTTTGGATTCCTTTTGTTTGGGGTTCTCTGCGCTTCCTGGACCTGTAAGTCTATTTCTTTCACCAGGTGGGTCAAGTTTTCTGTCATTATTTCTTCAAATAGGTTTTCAATATCTTGCTCTCTCTCATCTTCTGGCACCCCTATAATTCGGATGTTGGTATGCTTGAAACTGTCCCAGAGGCTCCTTACACTATCTTCGTATTTTCGGATTCTTTTTTCATTTTGGTTTTCCGGTTGGGTATTTTTTGCTTCTTCGCATTTCAAATCTTTGACTTGATTCTTGCGCTCCTCTGGTCTGCTGTTGGGAGTCTGTATAATATCCTTTATTTCAGTCAGTGTATGCTTAATTTCTAGTTGGTTCTTTATCACAACATCAAGGGCCTCATTAGATTTCTTGAGGATCTCACTATATTTATCGGCGGTCTCACTAGTCTTTTCGAGGGCCTTGCTAAATTTATCGGCGGCTTCTAGACAGTTCTTGAGAGACCTTAAAAGTGTGGTTTTGAACTCTATATCCAGCATTTTGCTTTCCTCCATTTCTGTCATTTGTGTCCTGTTTCTTTGTCTCCGCATTTTTTATGCTTTCTTGGTGCACCCCCTAGTGGTCTTTGTGCGCAGTCTTGTTTAGTTAAGCCTTGATTGTTGTAGGTAACACTGGGGGCGATTTGACCTCCAGGCCAATTGGCTGTGAGAATCAGCTGTGTCTGCAGTGGGAGAACTTCTGTCCTCTAGGGAGGTGCTAATCTAGCCTTTGCCTGAGGCTATCCAGCAAATGCCTCTGTGCCAGGCTTGGGCAGGGCGGGTCCCAGGGGATCAACAGGGTGGGCGGAGCGAGCAGTTATGGCTGCTCTCAGTCCCGTCCCCAGAGGCTCTGCCTCTCAGTGTCCTAGCAACCGCTGCAAACCTCGGAGAGAAAGCTGCTGTCGAGTTCTGACCGATGCCAGACAGTCCCACTTCTCCTGTTTGAGTCTGGGTCTCCAGAGACTCACCCGGAACTGGAGCTCAGAGCCTGAGACTCCCTCCGGATTGAAACAGACAACCACGCCCTCATCCGCCAGCCCGCTCTGCACACACCTCCGCACCTGAGTATTTTACTTCCGCACTGCGCCTCCTCTGAATCTCAGTGTGGTTTTCTCTTTCCTTCTAGTTGTAGAATTTCCCCTCAGCCAGCCTTCCTGTGGTTCTGGGTGATGTCCGTTCCGTCTTTTAGTTGTATTTTTGAAGTGGTTGTGAGAGGCAGCAATCTCCAGTGTTTACCTATGCCGCCATCTTGGTTTCTCCTTGTTTTATTCTTGACTGGGTTTTTTTTCTCTCTCTCTCTAATGAATGCTTCCATTGTCCCTAAAATAATTGTCCAGGATTAATAAACCAACTTTAACGGTAGAACCATTCATAAGGACACTAGGATACCTGATAGCTCATAGAATTGAAGCATGTACCAAATTAGCAAGATTCCATCAGACATCAGGACAGCTCTGAAGACCTCAGTAGCAGGAGTTCAGAGATGTTTTCTCTAGTGGAAGACTATTAATGTGACTCAGCTCCAACCACCTTCATTTTCTATAGCTCTGCATTCACAGTTGAAATCTTCAGAACAGAAAAGCATTTTTGGTCACTTTGGGCAGCATCTGTCCCTTAAATAGTCAGCTAGTGTCATGGGAGTAAGGGCACAGAACCTAGACATTGGCCTCTGGTACCCTTCCCAGGACCAACAGAAAAACCATTCCAATCAACGTCTCTTTCCAGGGAGGCTCTGGTTGCTTTATGTCTGGCCTGTTCCAGTCTCCTAAGTCCAGAAAATGGTCTTTTTTAACCTTTCTATTCACAAGTAGTTCTTGAGCTTTATTTACATGTAAGTGAAAAAAGATTTTTTTTAAATTCCCTCAACAGTCTTGAATGCAATAACTGACTTTCTTTGAGTTTAGAGCATTGTAGTGTGGATGACTCAAACAACAGAGATTTAATTTTCTTAGTTCTGGTGGCTAGGAAGTCTAAGATCAAGTTGCCAACAGATTCAGTATCTGGCAAGGGCCCCCTTCCTTGCAGACCACGGGCTTCTCACTATGTGTTCACATGGCCTTTCCTTGGTGTGTGTTCTTGGTAAAGGGGATCCCTGGTGTTTCTTCTTCTAAGGGTACTGATCCCATCAAAGGGGCCCCACCCTCATGACCTCATCTGAACCTAATTCCTCCCCAAAGGCCCCACCTTCAATTACTATCACATTGGCGTTAACATATGACTTTTGGGAAGACACAGCATATGTATTTGAAACTGCTCTTGTGTGCTCTTAAATATACTAGACTACGTAGGATACCGTATTTGTCAACAGTGTCTATACCTCCCAGAGTTGGCCCTAGGGAGGGAGTTCAGCTCTTGAGGATTATAATGAACCTCTGTTGGTTTGGTCACAATGCTTTAGGCCCATCTTGAAGATTGTCGGCTGTCCCTATAGCCTGTCAGGTTGGGTTGTTTCTAAGTAACTGTTCTCAAATTGATATCATAACTGCTGTCCAGAAACTGTCCTTTCTGCTCACCTTGTAAAGAAGACAACATTTACACGTGGAAAGTTTCAGTTCATTATAAGGTGGGCTTTGGTGTGAAGTATAGGCAAGAGAGTAAAAAAGTTGATTTTGAGAGGCACAGATTTGACTTGGCAGTCATCTTATCCTGACAGCATTTAATGTGAAGTCACTGTGGCCAGAAAATAATCTTGTTAGGCTTTAATTAAAAGCACAAGGTATTTTTCACGTCTCCTCCTTATCTATCTCCCTCTTTTAAATCTCTTCCTCTTCCATATTCTCCCTACCCACCCCCTCTGCCTCCTCTTCATCATCTTTGAACATTTAAAATGTTTTGGGCTTGGCTAATCCCTATGGATAGAAACTGAGCTGAGCAGGATATTGATTACCAAATATGGTATTGCTGCTAAAGATACCAGAGGAATGTGGCTTGTATTCTAAGCCTCCAGCCTATGAAAAAGCTGCCAAACAAATTAGGTCATTTTAACTTCTTAGCTTTTTTAATAAGGAGCTGGAACTTTGATTTGGAACATGATGGTGGTGCTATTTTCTCTCAGTGGAGGAGGGGTGTAAAGAGGGGGGGTGGGAGGTGGGGGAGACTCCCTTTGGTGTGTTTTAGGACCTGAGCCACCAGCTTAGGTTATGTAGGAGGCAAGCACATGTGTGGAGCCTCAGCTGACTCTGAAACACCAGTGAAAAAGCTGAGGCATCAAATTCAGATATGCAGCCTCATTACCTGAGGCTGGAAGCTCCGGAGGACTGACCAGTCCCAGGATGTTCTCCTCGCGTTGCCGTGGCTCAGGCCACAGTGCTCAGGTTGATGTGGCTCAGGTTTAAGAAAGTTGCTTCTTCATAAAGAGGTTCATGGTGTTTAGTGCTGGTGAGGACATACTGAAACTGGTGGCAGGTTGTCACATGTGTGCCTGAGGGTGTGTGGTGTGAACATGCAGATTCTATCACAGGATACCTTTAAGTGACACAGGGACTGCGCTTGCCTCCCAGAAAGACCACAGCCTTCGGGTCCATGTTTAGAAATGTTTCTTCTGTTGTGATATTAGTGCTCATAGAGTAAAATGCTCTTAAGTAGAGTGGATGGGAGTGAACACTGCTTCAGAATTTTGCTTTGTTCTTTTTCCTTACACTGTATACGTTTTTAGCAATATAATACTAAGGTTTCCCAGATTAAAACAAAAACTGAGACCAGTTAAAAGAATTTCTTTTTCTGTCTCATATAACTCACTTCTTTTCACTTTTTGTTGTTGGTTAGGGCTGCACAACTAGAGTCCCTTTCTTTCCCTCCCCCTGCACCCCACACACACCTGTTTGCCACCTTCAGTTGGTTTCAGAGAATCTTAAATCAGGTCCATAGAGAAATTCCACCCACCAGGACATCTGGGTCAGGCTCTGGCCTTTGTTGTACCTCCCAGAGGACCTGTCTTCCCTCTCTCTCCCCCACTTTATTTCTCTTACTGTTGTTTCCATCCACTCACAAGCTCTTCTTCCCATCTTTGGAACTAAGCCTGTGAAATTCAGTTGTTCATTCTGATCAGCAGAGTCAGAGATTCTTACTAATTTCCTGTGGAAATTGCTCTTGTTTTTCTTCAAGCTAATCAAGGAGAAGAGAGGGGGCTTTGGGGCCCACAGGCCTACCTGTGTTCTTTAGGATAGTCATTTTCAGAACTTCTTTCCCAAAACATATACAGACAAACCCGGGACCTAAATCTGATTTCGGTGCATATTTATACACTATACTGGGGTATCTTTTTGATGCTATAGTTTGGGTTCAGAATGCCGGTTATTGGACATAGGTGTCATGAAATGATTTGTTATGCTTAGCAATGGAGGCATTCTTGAATGGTGGTCGGGGGGGTGCAGGGGGCAAAATACACTTATGTTGCCCTAAATCAGCAGTTCTCAACCTGTGGGTCACGACCATTGGAAAACACATATAGCATATCGGATATTTACATTATGATTCATAACAGTAGCAAAATTACAGTTATGAAGTAGCAACAAAAATAATTTTATGGTTGGGGGTCACCACAACATGAGGAACTGTATTAAAGGGTCGCAGCATAAGGACAGTTGAGAACCACTGCAAATCTTGTATTTTATAGTGTATGTGATTTATTTCATTGAATGTTTTTGTTTTAGGTAAACTGAAATAATGTGGTCAGGGTAATTGAAATGACTATCCTCTCTCTGGCCCATATAATCTGTTATTTCTCTGTGTAGCTAATAAGCCAGCTATAATCAAGATCAGGACTTAACTACATCAAGACATTAGATTTTATATAAATTTATAAGGCAACTGAAATTAAATGATACTTGTTATAGTGAAATCTTAAATTCCTGTCTTAGTAACTCTGAGCACACGTGTCACTGTTATGAAAGCTCTCCAGTTAGATAGGGATGGGAATTTCCCTCTGTAAGTTGAGGCATTGAAGAATCGCACTGTTTAAGTCAGTGTCAGTGTCAGAACGCGGGTCAGGCCTGGGCCTTTTATTATATTTCAGGAGTTAGACTTTCTAGTATTGCACAGGGTTTTACATTAATCTCTTTACTCTTATTGCTAACCATTAATTGAAGTGTTTATCTGTGCTCATAATTTGCTGGTCTAAGTTTAACACTTGAATTTGAAAGTTTTTGTTCAAGAGGAAAAGCCATGAAGAAGAGTTGAAAACCCAGGTAACGAAAAAAGAAGTAATCGAAATCTCCCTGGCTTTCTGGACTTGTTGGGTTATGAGTTTTCATGCGTTCTGTGCAAGTAGCGGGAATGAGAGCTCTTGATGACTTTTTTTCTTTTTCAGATAGGCCAGGATTTACTGGTGTGTTTATTTTGTCATCATTCTGGTTTGACTCTAAGGAAATGAAAACATCTTCCATTTGTTCTTTTATTTCCAAAGGGCATCCGCTTCGATCCTGAAATTCCGCAGACACTACGACTAGAGTTTGCTAAGGCAAACACGAAGATGGCCAAGAACAAACTAGTAGGGACCCCAAACCCCAGTACTCCTCTGCCCAACACTGTACCTCAGTTCATTGCCAGAGAGCCATGTAAGTGGATCTACTTTTCATTTTTATGGAAAACAAAAACAAAAAATGGATCACTAAGACTAGCTTATGTGCTGCATGTGAGAGCACACCACGGGACGGAGCTGGCTGAGGGTGATGTTCAGTTCCGTGGAGAGGCTGCCTATTCTTGCTGTCCGAACTCCAGATACCGCTGTCTTGTTTGTGATTGTCTCTCTCAGATGATGGTTTGGCTAGATCAGAGCTATAACTACAAAATTTGGATGTGTTGTAGATTTCCTTAATGGTCTTGACTTTATTGTGAGTATTCCCTATTTGCCTTGGAGTGTGAACCCTTTTTTATTTCCCCATTCTTGGACATGACAGTTAGTTCTCAGCAATCACTTTATTTCATTTGTTGGAGAACATCAGTTCTGCGGTTTTAGGAAAATACAATGTTAAAAGTGAAAGAAGCGGATATTAAGAAGTTTATTCTATTTTTGAGAACAGTTTGGTCATAAATCTCAGGGGGAAAGGAAACACAACAAAGCATTTATATATTGGACCAGTCAGTTCCAGCAAACCAATGCCAGTAAAGATTTAAGGAAATCTGGGGCTTTCTGTTTTAAATTAATTGGGTATGAACACTTGACTAATTGCTAAACAAGTATTTTACCCCACTTCATGAGCTTATATCCTTAAATGGCCAGGCTACAATTTCTGTGTTTGATTGAAAAGATTGCCTTAATTTTCTTTCTCAAGCTCAATCACTAGCAGAAGTGAGGCGTGAGATGGCCTCAACTTGTCCTTTCATTGCGTAGCTGTGTGTGATTAACTATGGCAGGGCATTCAGGAATCCCAAATGACTTGTTGTTATTTGGAATATTCCTATACTCTCGTTCTTCATCTTCTTCTCAAACCACATGATCTTCATCTCCTTCCTGCGCTCTCTGACAATATGTTTCAACTTTTCTTATTGAAATTGAAGATCACATGGGCTCCTTTCTTCCCCTGTCATGTGCCTGTCAGATTTAATCAGGTTACTTTGGAAGTTGCAATCATTCTGTAGCTCAATCACTCTTGAGAAAGCTGCTGCTTGTTGGTGGAAACTAACAGATGAAAGACTTTCCCCCCCAGTGTGTTCTAGAATTTTTCTGTGAAGCCGCAAAATAATAACAGGAAAAAAAATTTGTTCTTCCATGTCCTAGGGCAGTGATGGCGAATCTTTTGAGCTCGGCGTGTCAGCATTTTGAAAAACCTAACTTAACTCTAGTGCCGTGTCACATATAGAAATTTTTTGATATTTGCAACCATAGTAAAACAAAGACTTACATTTTTGATATTTATTTTATATATTTAAATGCCATTTAACAAAGAAAAATCAACCAAAAAAATGAGTTCGCTTGTCACCTCTGACACGCGTGTCATAGGTTCGCATCACTGTCCTAGGGAAACGAAATCTTTGTTTATTTGGAAAGGAAATCTAAAAGAAAGTTTCATTTTAAGGTGTAGGGGCACTAAATGTATAGACATTTCTTACATAATTCTGTATCCCTACAGCATCTAGCTCAGTACCTTGTATATTGCATAAATTTATAAATATTAAATAAAATTTTTTAATTTAGCTACTTGCAGAATTATTCCATTTGTATGACTTTTTTTCTGAAAATTTTTTTCTCTTAATTAAGGCATCAGAAAAGAGTATTTGTAGGATACTTTGATTTAAAAAAGATAACCTAGAGCAGTGGTCGGCAAACTCATTAGTCAACAGAGCCAAATATCAACAGTACAACAATTGAAATTTATTTTGAGAGCCAAATTTTTTAAACTTACACTATATAGGTAGGTACATTGTTATTAACTTAATTAGGGTACTCCTAAGGCTTAGGAAGAGCCACACTCAAGGGGCCAAAGAGCCACATGTGGCTCGCGAGCCGCAGTTTGCCGACCACGGACCTAGAGTAACTCTTTACTTTTTGGAGAAATTGCCTGCCTCAGACAGGAAGTGGAATGCTTGCCATACTTGACACTTTCAGTTCTTTATACAGTGCTTTCTCTGAGAGGTCAAAATGTTTTCTAAGTCTGCTACAGCAGCTCTATGAAACAGGTAGCCAGCAAAGTGATAGCCAGTTCACAGCAGGGTACACGGAAGCAATGGAGATGAACAAAGCGAACATCCACAAATCCCTGAAGTCACAGGAGAGCTTAGCTGAGTTCAGACACTGGTTTGGCCCGCTCTGCCTACCTCCCTTCACTGTGTACAGGACAACTCAGAAGCGCTCAGATAGTTTCTATGGTGGGGTCAAAACTTGCCTGTCAGCCCAGCTGGGGTGGCTCAGTGGTTGAGTGTTGACTCATGAACCAGGAAGTCACTTCCTGGTTGGTGCACTTGCCCAGGTTGTGGGCTCGATCCCCAATAGGAGGGAGCGTGCAGGAGGCAGCTGATCAATGTTTCTATCTCTTTATCCCTCTCCTTTCCTCTTTCTCTAAAATCAATAAAAACACATTTTTTAAAGAAAAAACAACCCCTGCCTGTCTGCTCATGGCACAACAAACGAAGCTAAAAAAAAGAAATCCAAACAGCCGTATATTCTTGAGAAAATAAAAGTTAGCATGATTTTTCTTAATATAGCCCCTTTTACAACATAGAGGCCTTGACAAACAGCAGTTCCACTGTGACTCAGATCGACCTTATCATCTATTACCATTCCCTCTTGAACTGGTAACTTCCCTGTCATATTCACAGAATTGTCTCTTTTCCAGAAGCATTCTGCAGACTAAGAACAGTGGTGGTTCTGAACTGGCGAGTCCAGTTATATTTGCACACAATTGGTGCTCTAGGTGAGCGGTTTAATTGCCTGTCAGGAATAGACTTGCCATGGAATCATAGACTTTGGGAGTTGGAAAAATGCTATAGGTGTCTCTGTGGTAGGCCATTAGGGAGAGGTTTTTTATAAATGCTTCTCTAACATCAATAAAAAATATACATATTTTTTTAAAAGCTGTCAGCCCAAGGGGTTGGTGATAGTTGTCAGGAAACTCAGCCTTTACAAGGGCTGTAGAAGATTCCTTGCAGCTTAGTCTAGATTGCTCCAAATCAAACCATCATATTTGCTGAGCACTGGCTCTGTTTGTGGTAAGCGTGAAGATTGAGAAAACCAGGTATTGCAGCTTGCCAAGGCAGAGATGGTGACCTCAGTGGAGAACCTTGGTCTTAGACTTGAAGATGTCAGTGAGAGTTCTGACTTTGCCAGTTAATCGTCAAGCTTTGTGACCTTAAAAAAATTAACCTTGTTATGTTCCTGTTCCTTCAACTATAGAAGGGGAATAATACCTTTTCATGATTATAGAGCTAAATAAAACACCATATGATTGTGTTGCAGATTAAATGATTGTAATATATGTAGAGTACATTTGTAAAGTACAATCTATTTTTTTAAAAATATATTTTATTGATTTTTTTACAGAGAGGAAGGGAGAGAGATAGAGAGTTAGAAACATCAATGAGAGAGAAACATCGATCAGCTGCCTCCTGCACACCTCCTACTGGGGATGTGCCCGCAACCCAGGTACATGCCCCTGACCGGAATCGAACCTGGGACCTTTCAGTCCGCAGGCCGACGCTCTATCCACTGAGCCAAACAGGTTTCGGCTAAAGTACAATCTTTTTTTAAAAAAAAAATACTGGTTTTAAAGAAAGAGGAAAGGAGATAGAGAGAGAGAAACATCAGTGTGAGAAAGAAACATCAATCAGTTTGATCCCCAATAAGGATCGAATCTGCAACCTAGGTATGTGCACTGACCAGGAATCAAACCCACAATCTTTTGGTATGTAGGATGATGCTCCAACCAACTGAACTACTCAGCCAGGGCAATCTTAATTTTTTTTAAAAAGCACTAAGTTGTTTTTCTTTTCTAATAGCTAAAAGTAGATATTGATCATATGAGGTATCATCGCTGTATGACTGTATCCAATTGTCTTTGCAAATTAGGAGAAAGGATTAATAAAGTTCACATACAATCTCAGGAAAGTAGTACATTTCCCTAACTAAATTTTTATTAATTTGAGCTTCCCCTTCTCGTACTCTTTTGTATATAATAAAGTAAGGAAAATACTAGAAGAAAGAAAGTAAGAGATGTAGAAAAGTTTTCCTACATAATAAAAGGCTAATATGCAAATCAACCAAACGGCAGTATGACTGGTTGCTATGCAGGAGCTGCCCCCTGGTGATCAGTGTGCTCTCACAGGGGGAGCATAGCTTAGCCCGAAGCCCTGAGCCAGGCTTATGGCTGGTGAGTGCAGCAGTGGTGGTCGGAGCCTCTCCCGCCTCCACAGCAGCGCTAAGGATGTCCAACTGCCCTACGGGGAGTGGGCCTAAGCTGTCAATCGGACATCCCCTGCGGGCTCCAGGACTGCGAGGAGGGCACAAGCCGGGCTGAGGGACCCCCCGTCCCCCGCCCCGAGTACTTGAATTTCGTGCACCGGGCCTCTAGTGTTATATAAAATTCTTCTAGATTATCCATTTGATTGTACATAAAAGTCATGTTCTGTAGTGTAAGTACTCAAGAGATGAAAACAGGGCAACTCACTGTCACTCTGAGTTTTGTTTTTCTCAACCATATAATGATAATACTCTGTGCCAGACACTCTGTTAAAAATTTACATGAATTATCTCATTTGATTCTCAATAGCACTATTTTACATTTGAAGAAACTGAGACATAGGAAGGTTCAGTAACTTGCTTGAGATTACATAGTCTTCACGTGTTATGGATTGAATTGCATTCTACCAAAATTCGAATGTTGAAGTCCCAACCTCCAGTAGCTCCACATGTAACCATATTTGGAGGTAGGCCTTAAAAGGGGTGAGTAAATTAAAATGAGGCCATTAGGGTGGGCTCAATATGACTGGTGTCCTTATGAGAAGAAAAGGAGATACCTGGGATGTGCTCACAGAGGGGAAAAGCCATGTGTGAACACAGCAAGCCATGTGTGAACACAGCAAGTAGGCACTGCAAGCCGTGGGCAGAGGCCTCCAGAGAAGCCAAGCCTGCTGACACCTTGACCTTGGACTTCTAGCCTCTAGAGAACTCTGAGAAAATTGATTTCTATTGTTTAAGCCACTCAATCTGGTATTTTGTTACGGCAGACTAATACATCAAGTGATAGAGCCTGTATTTAAATTCTGGTCTGTCACTTCATTAGTTTTATAACTTTGGTCTAGTTACTTAAACTCTCTGTGTCTCATCTATAAAATGGCAATAATAATTGTATCTCCCATAGGGCTGTGAGAATTGAATTAATTGACATATGTAAGTTAGAAGACGGGCACATAATGAGTACTCAGTTACTGTTAATATGTGCATGTCAATATCTGTGCCTTTTGTCCCTCATAGTTGTGAGGGTGGAGGTAGCCAGCACTCACAGAGCCTTTACTCTGACTCCATAGAGTCCCCCTTTCAATTCAAATTTTATGGAGCAAATGTCAGAAAGCTCTAGACCAGACCCATAGAATCAGAATTCCTGGCATTGGACTACAGGAATCTGAATTACTGCCAAGTTCTAGAGCTTTCTGACATTTGCTCTGCATTTTTAAAAGCTCTTTTGGTGATTCTGATGCACCGTCAGGTTTGAAATTACCAGCAAGGAATTTTCAAGTTAAGTTGTCCTTTCTACTCACTCGTCTCCTCCTCCATTGCACTCCTCCCCCCCCCCCCCCACACACACACACAAAAATCAAAAACATGCTCTATTAAATGGAGACTCTTTAAAAACTTATAAGCACATAGCCATTTATGACTCATCAGACCACTTCCTAGTTTTCCTGCGACATCACTGGAATTTCCCATTTATCCAATACTGACCCTGGATGGGAGGGGAGCCCAAAGTGTGAAAAGGAAGTTCTGGAGAAAGATGGTAATAGGGACTCTGGGCAGTCAGAGACCTTGGGCAATAGTAAAGGAAAGAGGTCAGGAGAGGGACACAGTGGGGAGGCCAGAGGCAGCCAGCTGCTGAGAGTAAAGCCGATGAGTACATCAAAGTATGGAAGCTGAGCTTACAGGATTGTACACATTTGACTTATGCGCATTCCCTCTGAGGCACCTCCACATTGGGGACTGTCTAGGGGTTCTGTGCCTGTGGACCAGTGTGAAGCTACCAGAAATGATGTTCACAGAAACATGCCAATGATTTCCATTCTGCGTATCCAGACTTCCTTTTGATTGAGTAACCCAGTGAGTGGTCTCTGACCCCCTCTCGCCCATTGTCACATCACAGAAAAGCCCACAGTCAAGAGCTAGGACACATATGCATTTGCCATTCAGGATATGCATAAGGATATCTATCATGTGCTTCGACCCCAGGCATTCTGAGAAATACATAAAAACATGAAACAAAACTGCAGTCAATAAAGACAGCAAAATACTCTTAAAAAACCAGAGGCCTAAACTAATGTTGATTTCCATATATGTCCCACTCTGACAAAGCAAAAATATTGTTTTCCTTTTATAAAGAAGGGTCAAGCATTTACTGAGCCAACCAGTATTTACAGGCCTACTTTCATTCACTCTGTCTTCAAACCTGCACACATTCCTAGTTTTTCCTTGATGTGTGTAATTTTGATAATCTTTAATAATAATTAAATTTAAAAATATTAAAGTAATATTAGACAATGGAGGAGAGGAACCAAGATGGCAGCATAGGGTAAACACCTGAACTTGCTGCCTCGCACAACCACATCAAAACTACAGCTAAAAGACAAAACATATCATCCAGAACCACGGGAAGGTTGGCTGAGTGGAAATACAACAACTAGAGAAAAAGAGAAAAGCGCATTGAGACTGGGAGGTGTGGAAGTGCAGAGGTACACAGGCGCACTAAACGAGCTGGCAACTGGGTACCCCGTGGTCTTTTTCAGTCAGGAGGGAGTCTCAAGCTCCTGGCTGCTCTGAACTCGTTCCAGGTGAGAATCTGGGCACCCAGACTCATATGGGGAGAAACTGGACTGTCTGGCATCAGGCCGGAACATGAGGGCGGCTTTCTCTGAGGTGCTCGCAGTGATCATTGTTCCTGCACGGGGCCATGGGACATAGAGACCCAGGGACCTCTTCGAGACAGGGCTGACAGGCAGCCATTGCTGTTTGCTCTGCCCTGGTGATTCCCTGAGATCCCACCCTACCCAAACTGTGTGCAGAGGCTTTTGCATATGAATGGCCTGGCTTTTCAATCTAAAACCTAACAAACTGCAGCTGGGTCAGAGAGCCCCAGAACTTCCAAAAGAAGGCCCAAAGCTGGATAGCAGCCTGCATTGCTTCACAGCTGCACCTCATCTGGGCACCTCCAAACCTCAAACAAAGAGGCAGATCTCTCTGTAGCTCCTTCTGGGTGGCCTCAGGCAGTGGCTGACTTTGCACCTCCTTGGAGATCCAAGAGCCAGTGTACCCAGTGGTCAGAGTGAGACCATACCAGATTACAACTCTTCAGATCCATAAGAGACACACTCAAGGGGCAGACTCAGTAAGCACCAAAGCCCCACTGAAGCAAGTCCTGCCCCATAAGGGTGTCTCCAGCACAGCAGTTCTCCCATTGTAGACACAACTAGTCCTCACAGCCAATTGGCCTGGAGGTCAATTCCTCCCAGTGATACCAACAACAATCAAGGCTTAACTACAACAAGACTGTGCACACAGCCCACAAAGGGGTGCAACAAGAATATCCACCTCAGGTAATTGGGGAGGCTGAGCCACTGGGCCCTATGGGACACCTAGCACACAAAGCCACTCTGTCAACACAGGGAAGCAGCCAAAATGCGGAGACAAAGAAACAGGTCACAAATGACAGAAATGGAGGAAAGCAAACTACTGGATATAGAGTTCAAAACCACAGTTATCAGGTTACTCAAGAATCTCCTAGAGACCTCTGAGAAATTTAGTGAGACCCTCGAGGATATGAAAAAGAACCAACTAGAAATTAAGCATACACTGACTAAAATAAAGAATAATATACAGAGATCCAACAGCAGACTAGAGGATCCCAAGAATCAAGTCAAAGGTTTGAAATACGAAAAAGCAAAGAACACCCAACCGGAAAAGCAAAATGAAAAAAGTATACAAAAATATGAAGATAGTGCAAGGAGCCTCTGGGACAACTTCAAGCATACCAACATCCGAATTATAGTGGTGCCAGAAGAAAAGAGAGACCAAGATATTGAAACCCTATTTGAAGAAATAATGATAGAAAACTTCCCCTACCTGGTGAAAGAAATAGACTTACAAGTCCAGAAAGCACAGAGAACCTCAAACAAAAGGAATCCAAAGAGGACCACACCAAGACACATCATAATTAAAATGCCAGGGGCAAAAGACAAAGAATATTAAAAGCAGCAAGAGAAAAACAGTTACCTACAAGGGAATACCCATAGGACTGTCAATTGATTTCTCAATAGAAACTATGCAGGCCAGAAGGGAGTGGCAAGAAATATTCAAAGTGATGAATGCCAAGAACCTACAACCAAGGTTACTCTACCCAGCAAAGCTATCCTTTAGAATTGAAGTTCAGATAAAGAACTTCACAAATAAGATAAGAAAAAGCTAAAGGAGTTCATCACCGCCAAACCAGTATTATATGAAATGCTGACGGGTATTCTTTAAAAAGAGGAAGAAGAAGAAAAAGGTAAAGATAAAAATTATGAACAAGGAAGTGACAACAAATACGTATCAACAAGTGAATCTAAAAATCAAGTGAATAAAAAATCTGATGAACAGAATAAACTGGTGAATATAATAGAATCAGGGGCATAGAAAGGGAGTGGACTGACAATTCTTGGGGGGAAGGGGGTGGGGGGGTACGGGAAGAGACTGAATAAAAACCATACACCTATGGACAAGGACGGGGGGTGGGGGTGCCTGTAAGGGCATGGGGTAGGGTGGGAACCGGGTGAAGAGGAGCTATGGAGGGAAAAAAGAGGAACAACTAATAATCTGAACAATAAAGATTTATTTAAATATTAGACAATGGGTTTGGTAAGAATAGTTTTTATATAGACGTCTTGTTTGATGTGGGAAGTAAGTTATTGCAGCATCATGTAGATCTACTAATCTGATCCACTTTATTTACATTTTGATTTCATGAATAGTCTGTCTTTGATTAGCAATGGGTATTAACATTTTGCTTTGATTTTGTTTCTTGTTTATCTAATCATTGACCAGCTATAAATAAATCCCTTAAGAACTCAGGAAGTGAAATCACAGAATTTTTTTGTAATGCAAATAACTGTCCCAACTGTAGTGTTTTGTAAACTCCAATTATTCATTACCTCTGCAGAGAAATGAGAGAATAAAGGAGTTAATTTACGGGGACAGTAAATTTTAAATTCAGAAGAAGCCATAGACCTATTTTTTAATGCCATGTTCTCTCCTCATCTGCTCATTAAAAGGAAGGCATTTCTTCCTCAAATAAAGAGTTGCTTTTTCTTGCATAGCAGTTCTCAGAGTATTTGTCTGCCAACCCCTGGTTTGTCTCCAAGGTCCTTTAAGGGAGTCTGCAAGGTCTAACCTGTTTTCATGAGAACGGCTTGTTTTCCTCAGTGTGAACAGTGGGCACAAATACTGGCACCATATACATGTCAGGACAGTGGCATCAAACCGTGTAGTAATCACTGTATTCTCATACTCTGTTTTCACAAAACCCAGATTCACCTAAGACTTTTGTTGATGAAAAAGTGAAAATTGGAAAAAAAAAAAAAAAAGTGAAAATTATTGCCCTGGCCAGCATTGCTCAATGATTAGAGCGTCTGCCCAAAGACCAAAGTGTCTCAGTTTCCATTCCTGGTCGAGGGCACACACCTGGGTTGCATGTTCCACCTGTCCAGGTGGGTGCAGGAGGCAGCCAATTAATGTGTCTCTCTCACATTGGTGTTTCTCTCTCCCTCTCCCTCTCCCCTTCCCCCACTCTCTTTTCTTCTCCCTCCCTCCTTTCCACTGTCTTTAAAAATCAATGGAAAAAATATATTCCAGTGAGGATTAACAAAAACAAAAAAAATAAAAATTATTAATTTTGTTTCATCTCAATTTCTTGAATACAAGTCATGTTGTTATTCTTTTTTGATAAAATGGAGAGTACACATAAAGCACTCTGCAGTTAAATTGTGAGTTGAACTAGCTGCTTTCTTCATGAATGCATTTTTAGTTAAAGAAAAACTGATAGGCAAACTGGTTATTCAGACTTACATATTTGGCAGACATTTTCTTGAAAATTGATTAAATGAGCATGGCATTTCAAGAAAAAAACAATATTGCCCTAGCTGGTTTGCTCAGTGGATAGAACGTTGACCTGCAGACTGAAGGGTCCTGGGTTCGATTCCAGTGAAGGGCACATGCCTGGGTTGTGGGCTCAATCCCCAGTGTGGGGCATGCAGGAGGCAGCTGATCAGTGATTCTCTCTCATCATTGATTTTTCATCTCTCTCTCCCTCTTTCTTCCTCTCTGAAATCAATAAGAATATTTATTGCAATAATAAAATTTGAGCTTTAAAGCAAAAATTAGATTTTTTAAAAAACTATGAATCTCACAACTTTCCAACACAAGGACTTTTCTGATAAATTGGTATTGATATTAAAAAATTTTTATTGAATAAAAAAAGAAGTCAACATTTGTATCAGCATAATTTATTGGACCAATATTTTCCAAATGATCAATGCATCATATTATAAAATCATGCATGGGTAAAAGATCCATCTAAAGTATAAAATGGAATTTAATGTGACAGCATGAAAAGTTCATCGGTAAGGTTTCAGATTCCATACTGCAACAAATCTTTTGGTGTAACAAAAAAGGAATAGCCACAATTCCTTATACAAGATATTAAAATACTCCTTTCTTCACAAGCTACATAACTATATGAGGCAGCCAATACAATACATTGCAATAGATTGAGTTAGAAGTGAATATGAGAATCCAGTTGCCTTCTCTTAAGCCAGATACAGTAGTGTCCCCCCCTTACCCACCGGGGATATGTTTCAAGGCCTTCAGTGGATATTTGAAACTGCAGATAGTACTGAACCCTATATATACTATATCTACCTATGATAAAGTTTAATTTATAAATTAGTCACTGTAAGATTAACAACTAATAAAATAGAGTAATTATAACAGTATACTGTAATAAGAGATGATATGAGATAGATGATACAATGCCTGCATGATGAGACAAAGTGAGGTACTCAGAATGGCATGCAATTTAAAACTTATGAATTGTTTATTTCTGGAATTTTCCATTTAATATTTCTGGACCACAGTTGACCGTGGGTAGCTGAAACTGCAGAAAGGGAAAATGCAGATAAGAGGGGATTACTAATGTTTGCCAAAATGTACAACTAAAGTTTTTCCTTGTTTATTTTGGAATATGTAGTTGTTTTTCATGAAAACATATGCTATTTTAATATGTAATGGGTTTGTTTTTTTAATGAATTAAATATATTTTTAACTTTTTGTTTTAATTTTTAATATGGTACATTATTACCAACTGATGTAACCTACATAACCAAAATTTCTTTGGTGTGTTCAATAGGTTTTACTAAAATCCACTGGTGTTAAACATTCTTAAAGTTATTTTGTTCCTGGTTGAATAGGATTGGCATAGAGATTTGGGGCTACAGGTGATTTAGTTTGGCTACTGCAGCTAAAGTCATTCAGAGCTAGACTGGAGGAAAACAGTGTCCAGGACCCTGCAAGCTTGTGTGCTAGCCTCACCTTTGATGAGGGGCATCTACTTATGCCACTTACCACTTTCTAGAGACCAGCCCAAGAATGATTGCATGTATGGTGGTTTGGGGGAATGTACCTGGATGAGTACCTTTCAAGAATGCCTAATTCTCCCCTACCACTCCACCACACCCCTGTTATATCCCCATTACACCCCCATTACCAGATGTAACAAGTTCATTTTAAGAAACTTGGAAAAAATATAAAAGGGGGAAGTTAATGCTTATACCTTCCTAAACCTAAAGGCATGCATTATTAAATTCTATTGTATTTTCTTTGTATTTTTTAACATACAGTTTTACAAATAAAACATTTTTAGATACAAAGGTTTAAGGCAGTTGAACACAGTTTTAAAAATAAACACATGTAGTCTTTCTCTTTCAGTGCTTTCCTAACATGACTACTATTTTTATTTAACATATTATCTATATATTTAGAAAGTTCTCACCCACCCAGAGATAAGCATTTTAACATTTGTGACGAACAGCCATGCAAGTGTGCACACACACTGATGTTTGTATGAATGGGGTTGTCTGTTGCATGCTGCTCTGATGGTACCTGCATTCGTTCTCAGCTCTAGGCCTCACTTTTGCAGATCAGTAAATGCATACCTGATGTACAATGATAGATTACCCTGTAATCAAGGCTCTTTTTCTTGGGGAAAAGACTAGAAGTGGTGGTTGATTGGAGAGTTAAAGTGAAAAATCTCAGACTTGAGGTGTAAGGTAGTCAGTGCAAATGCAGGTCCTCTGTCATCCTCCTTTTCATTCCCTAGTTTGTGCAGCCCCTAGGATTTTAGAGAAATGACGGAGCTGGAACCAAAAGAACAAAGTAGTCTAATTAGTGGCTGAGGCTTGAGGAATGTCGGTGTGTGTGTGTGTGTGTGTGTGTGTGTGTGTGTGTGTGTGTGTGTGTGTGTGTCTTTTTATTTAAATACCTCTCAAGAGGTCAGGGAGATGAACCTCATCAAACATTAACAGGTCAGGATATTATGGTGACTTCCTGTTCACTTCTCTCTTGAGTTTAGCAAACATTTGAGGGGAGGGGAGTGATAAAAAGCTGAATGAGGGTACAGTTCCGCTCTTGAGTATTTAGTAGGGAAAATGACTACAATAGAAGGCAGAGAAAGTACTAAGTTGAAGGTATAGATAATGATGAAGCTGGTAACTATGGAGAGCATGAGAAAAGACCTCCTGGAGGTCCGTTGACCTACTAGCTGGAGAAGGATTTCAGTAATGCCTAGGAGGCTGGCTGACATGAATTTCAAAACTGAAAGAGCTGTGATCTGGTGAGGCCAAAGAAGTGCACAGAAGGAACAGAAGGCAAGAGCACTGACAGGGATAATGTGCCAAAGAGAGGGAACCCAAAGATACCAGGTAATGGGTTTTGTTCTGTGAATAGGAGGAAACTGGTTCACTCCCATCACAGACTACCTCTCACCAGCATAGGTAGTCACTCAGATAAGCACTTAGGAAATAAGCAAACTGGTAAAGGAGGCTGGGTTTGGAGGGGGTGTATTAAGAAGACATCCATTTGTTATTTCACAGATTGTAGAGGTCAGATAGAATTCCAGGCACAGGTTAACTGGATCCTCTGCGCATGATCTCACAGGCTGAAATAAGTGTGTTGGTTGGACTGCAATTGCATCTCATCTCCCCAGCCCACATGGTTGTGGTAGATTTCAAGATTTTGAGGTTGTTGGCAGTAGGATAAGGAATATGATTTTTTTAAACTGTCTTTTAATTGAGCCACTGCCATGTGCCAAATACAGACACAAACTTACATGCATTATCGGCTGACCCCTAATAACAACTGTACAAAGCACTATTGTCCTCTTTTGACAAATGAAGAAAAGGGCACAAAGTGTACATGGAATACTGTCTTTGTGTGTGTTTTTTTTTTTTCTCTTCCTGGTGAGCAGAGAAAGATTCCTGGTGGTTTTGCTTGCTTACTGTCTTACCCCCAGAAGCCTGAATTTAGATGGAGAGGAAAGCCTATATTTAAAAGTCTCATTGTCGCCGGAACCGGTTTGGCTCAGTGGATAGAGCGTCGGCTTGCGGACTGAAAGGTCCCAGGTTCGATTCCGGTCAAGGGCATGTACCTGGGTTGCGGGCACATCCCCAGTAGGGGGCATGCAGGAGGCAGCTGATCGATGTTTCTAACTCTCTATCTCTCTCCCTTCCTCTCTGTAAAAAATCAATAAAATATATTTAAAAAAAATAAAAGTCTCATTGTCATTCCTCCATGACAGGAGGGGGGCATATTTGCATAACAAAACGCTGATGAAAACATTCCCTGGACAACTTAAATAACCTACAGCTTAGGACCCCATCTCCTCATGAAGCAGGTGTCTGCTTGGCAGCTTTACAGAAGAAACATGTTTTGGCCACAATACAGAAGGTATTGGTGTCTCGAAGTTTTGCTTTTTTTCTGCTTAGGGTTGAGTGTGTCTCTTTCTGTCTGTTGTTTTCAAACATACCAAAATATAAAGAGAAGAAACCATCATTCATATTTAACTTACCAAGATTTTAGCACAACTAGTTTTTCCCCTCTTTCTTCCCCTCCTCTTTAGTCTTTTTACAGTTGAATTGTTCCTATGAAGTCGATATATTTAGTTATGTCTCTTAAGTGTCTTTTAATGTAGAGTAGTTCCCTTCCCCCAGTTCTCCTTTTTTATGCCATTGATTTGTTGGGGAAAGTGTCAGCCTTCCTGAGAACAGACCCTCCTGGGTTTTTCCGTTTGCTTCCTTTAGGGCATCCTTTCACTGTTCCCATGTCCAGTACTTACTTCATTACTCTGCTTGCAGCTGAGTGAAAGGCATGAGTTGATTTGAAAGGTTGGTTAAATTCAGGTTCACCTTTTTTGTCAAGAATATATACAAGGTGGTGCTGTGTGCTTCATGAAGTAACTAAAGGTTGGGTTATTTTAAGTTAGGCCATGCTAAGATGGACCAGTGGATTCAGGCAGTGATGGCACAACGCCTCCATTTTAAGACACAGACCTTCATTTTCATGGTTTCATCTATTGATCTTTTCTATTTCTATTTGTTTACCCTAAGATAGTATAGTTATTTCACCCCCCACAAAATTAATGTGCAGTTCTTTCCTTTTCATTGCCAATTTTGAGCATAAGGGATTGGTGCTTGGTTATCTGCATTAGTTGTCACTGTTTTTGTGTGATTTTTTATTTATTACTTTTCCCCCCTATTAGCTTTCCCTATGATTTTTTTTTAATATTTTCAAGGTATTTTAGTGTGCAGCCACTGCTCTTTCTGAATCCTAGAGACAGGGAATGGGTGGCTTTTCTTCTTCTTCTTCTTTCTTTTCTTTTCTTTTCTTTTCTTTTCTTTTCTTTTCTTTTCTTTTTTTTTATGGAAGGAAATTCCTGGGCTGCCTCAGTAGGCAGAGCTTTAGAATGTCCCTCACTTGGGGGAATGATGGGGTTTTGTGGCCTGGAGGTGCAGGCTGGTGTAGTGTCCCCGAGTGCTCAGTGGGACTGGTCATCATTGGAGTATAATGCATTTCTTTGGCTCTTTATCTGGTTACAGCTCCTTTTTTATCCACAGAAATGACCACTTCTGCAACCTTGCTGAGGATAAGGATTTTAGAAAGAAAAAGTTGGTTTTTTAAAAAAATTATTCAGATTCCTTAATTAGGAACTGCAGTAGGACACTGGGATTATTAGTGGTTACATAGAATTGGTTATTTTCTTCTTAATTTTAAGAATATTTAAGCAGAAGAGTAATGAAAAATAGTTTGTGTCCAGTAATTTTCCTCAATGAAATTAAACTAAAAATGGAAAGGTGAGACATGTAACAGCCAGGATGGTCATCAAAAGGAAATGAAATTTATCTCATAAAGAGTGTCTTTGAATTATGCACATAAAATAAACATAAAACAGACTGTGCAATGATATTGACTAGATGCTTTAAAATAAGCTCCGGGGGCAGAAAGTTAAATATTTAGATTAGTGTGGAATGTTAGCTTTGTAGCAGTGTGCCATTGATGGAGTATTCCTGGAACACGTCTCCTGCTTGTTTTAACATCTGACCTTGGTCCCTGGAATGGAATGTGTAGACGGGAAGACACTCAGCTATATGGGTGCGTTTGTTTGACATTTTCTCTTTGTTGTATAAGCCATTTAGTTGTTTCTTTGCACTCTCTTTAATACTATTGAAAATTTGATGGCTTTCTAGAATCAAGACAGTATGGATCTGTCATTTCATTATGAACTGTTTGGATTCACTAACTCTTCCCCCCAGAAAGACTAGACACTTGAGTCTGAGACTGAACTTGTCTTTTTCATCCTGTGTTTATAGTGAGGAGATTGATTCCATCAACACTCCGGTGCCCTGCACAAAGATGGAGACTTAGTAGGCACTTTGGAATGAGAATGTCTATTTCTGTCTCTCTCCCTCTGCTAGATAGTGTATCATCCTATGTAAACTGATTCATTCCGTCTGGTAGGCGGAAATGGAATGGCATTAATGGTTTTCTAATAAAGTTAATTTCTTTTCATATTCTCATGGCCACTTAATTTGACAGTGGTATCTTTCCTGTTATCTATTTCTTATTTTCCTTATGGATATTATCTATGTAAGAACAGTGCTTTCTTGACTGATGTGGTTAATTTTCTCACCCGAGGATATTATTCCATTGATTTTTAGAGAGTGGAAGAGAGAGAAATATCCTTGTGAGAGAAACACATTGATTGGTTGCCTCCTGCTTGAGCCCATACCAGGGCCCAGACCGGGGAGGAGCCTGCATCCAAGGTACATGCCCTTGACCGGAATCGAATCCAGGACCCTTTGGTCTGCAGGATGACGTTCTGTCCACTAAACCAAACTGACTAGGGCTGGTTGTGGTAATTTTCAGTGGATGATTTCTTCATCATTTGGTTAAAGGAAAAGCCGGTAGCTTTCTTTTTTCCTCTCCTATAAAATGGATAATAATGAGCATTCCTCACCGCTGCTGGTTTCTCTTTAATATGACAATGAACTCCCTGTTCTGATTAACCTCACTGAGCTGCAGTGGGAATGAGATGTGTTTTGAAATATATTAAGCACTGCATAATGGTACATTGCAAATGGTATTGCTATGCCAGGAGGACTTGAAGCTCAAGGCTTAAACACAGCTTCATTTGGAGTGTCATTCAGAATGCAGTTCCTCAAGTACCATTGCTTTTCTTGATTCCTGGGCTCTTACAAAGTCCATAAATTGCATTACACTTAATACAGACAGAAATTTTGATGTAACTGTCTTTTGGCACGTTGCTTTCTCGTAAATAGGAGAATGATCAGTAACCAAGAGGATGGACAAGAGAGTTTATATTTATAAATAGATTGTTACCTTGTTTTAGTGTTATCATTTTCAATGGTGATTTTATAATTTCTCATTTTTAACTTTTTATTATGGAAAATTTCAAACATATACAAAAGTAGAGAGGTTTTTAGCATAATGTTTTTAACGGTTCGAATCAAGATTCACATTTATACCATCTCTACATTTGGTTGGTCTCATGAGTCTCTTATAATAATTATTCTGTGTTCCTTTTTGTTCTATCTTTTTTCCCTTGCCTTGTATTTGTTGAGGGACCCAGATTGTTTGTCCTCTAACTTGCTGTAGTGTAGATGTTTTTTATTGCATCTCTGTGGTGTTATTTAGCATGTTCCTGTTTAAAGGCTTGTTTAAATTTGGGTTAGAATTGGGGGTGGGGCAGCATGTACTTCTATCTGGAGGTACATAATGATTAGTTAGTTGTCTCTTCTTTGGTAATTTCAACAGCCATCAATTCTCTTTACCTAGATCTGCTAGTTAATTGCCTGTTAGTTGTTTACTTGTCTTAGCTATTTTAATGTAGTTAATGAAATTTAAAAGTCATTTTACATATTTGCCAAATAGCCTCATATAAAGACTAGAGGCCCAGTGCACGAAATTCGTGCAAGGGCCTCGGCTCTAGCAGCTGCGTCGGCTTGCCTCGGCCCCCCAGGCCCAGCTTCGTCTGGAAGGACATCCAGCTGTTTGGTCTAATTAGCATATTACACTTTTATTATTATAGATTATACCAATTTACATAGCCAGCAGCCATGCACCAGAAAACGCGAATTTTAATTTTTGTAATTCACAGATGAGGTATCTGAGGCTAAAGAAGAAACAGAGTTATCCCCAAAATTATACACTACAATACCCAGAGTTTAATATGAGCCTTGCCTTAATTCTGTACATCACACTAGCTTCCTTCTCTTCTTTTACCACTGCCCCAGGTCATTGCTCATCTTCATTTAGGAGAAAGTAAGAAATAAAGAAGGGAAAGTGAGAGATTAAAAGAAAGGAACTGAACAATGAGCAGTAAAGTTAGACATAAAATGTTTCCACAACATTCCCCAGTTTCTCCTCATTTTGATGCTCTCATGCTTATGACACAGCCACTGATTATCATTACTTAAGTCTACTAATTCATTGCCTGATCCTCTGTATTTTTCAATATGTATATATTTGACCAAACACCAGTGGCTTTAGAACCTTAATTTCAAACTTTGCCAGAAAGAGTACTTTTTTTTATAGCACCTTCTCCCATGCCCTTTAAAGACCATTTATTAATACTATAAAAAGTACCAGAGCTTGAATCCTGTGAGAACATTCCAAGTTTAGTCCATCTAAACAAGCCATTTTTCCTAGCACTTCTATCTTAATTTATCAGTGGGTATATTTATGAAGAAATTTAATCTAGACGTGTTCAATAAGCCTTGTCATTAAAAGGTATTTCAAAAGCCATTTTATTATATAATAAACATTTCTCTAATTTATTTCATTTAAGTTATCTTCCTAAAATAGTAATTTAATTTTACTTTTGGCAAATAGTTACTTCTCAAAGGTTGAGCCGAATTTTGAATGTAGTAATGTTACATAGAAGCTAAATTTAGTAGTTAGCAGTATCCTACTTCTAGTTTAAATCCAAGTGGACTTTTAAAAGTCTAAAATATATTGGCCTCTCCCAAGACCCACACTCTGATATTAACAAGTGCCAAAAGAGATGTGCAAACAGGAAACTATGTGATCCTTTAAAAAAAATTTAAAATCATATAGTCATTTTTCCACTTGGCCCTCACCCACCAAAATCAAAAGGATCTACAATAATCCTGTGGAAGTTTTAGAAGTCTTTGTTTTTCTTCCCCCATCTCACTATTTATATGTTTTAAATGCTACCTGATACAGCAAACAAATGTAAATGATGTCCTTTCAAAGTCCACTGACTTCCTCTCTGAAGTAATCTAAAATTCTGGAGCCATAATACAGACCATCAGATAAAAGTGTGATACTTTATATTTGAGAAACATGAAGTGCCTTAAATGATTAAATGGAACCACAAGAGCATTTTTTTTTTCCAGTTTCTAGAAGGAATTGTGTCACTCCTTTAACTGAATCAGAATGAGATTTTATCTAGTTCAGGAGAATGGAAACTCCTTAGGGGACTGTGGGTAAGTAGATCCTGGTATAGAAAAAGGTATTTGATGGGCCACAGACTCTAAGGCCAGGGAGGTTGCTGGACTCAGGACCAACCAAATAGAGCCCCCATCTCTGCCACTTGTGACATCCCCTCCAGTTGGCCTTCTGGACCCTGCCCAGTCACTCAGGCTTCCCAGCCTCCGCCACTTCCCTGTTGAATTCTCTGAATACCATAGGCAGTGTGTGAGAGTTCCTTATCACCAGTGAAATGTACTGAATTATTGTGAAATATTGATGCATTTAAATCCCAGATTAACAGCAATTTATAACAGACCTCCTTCTGATGAAAAGGTATTTTTAATAGGCTGGGAAGCCCCCATTGCCCTCAGGAGAGAATCTCACCTCCTTGCACGGATTCAGGCCCTTCATGATCTGCACTCTGCTCCTCATCCTCAGCCACCAGTCTGGTCGGTACTGAGCTCCTGGCAGTCTCTACTGACACATGGTGTGCCTTCTTTACCCCTAAGCTTTTTGCCGGAAATTCAGTCCTTTTGCAAATTAGCTTCTTGGCCTTTAGAAGTCACCTTAACTGTGTCCTCTGGAAAGCTTATCTGACTCCACAGAGGTGGATTAATTGCCATACTGGGCTGGTTGCTGCTATAGAACTGTGTTGATTCCTTTAGAGAGAATATGTCATACTGTATTGAAATTGCCAGTAAATTCTCTATATCCCTCTGTAATCTCTAAATTCCTTGAGTAATAAGACTGGGCTATGCATAGTGTTAGATGCATAGTAGATGTTTAATAAATACTTGCTAAATTTTTGCTCCAGTTCTGCTACTAACTGACCAAAATCTGTATACCCTGAAACTTCCATTCATTGACCTATTGTTAATACCTAGACCTCAAGAATAAATCTAATCCCATGTTTACATGATAGCCCTTCAGAATCTAGATTTCTGCAGAATGGCTACCCATAAAGAATGAGATATTCCAGAAGGAGTGATTTCTTTTCTTTCTTTTCTCTCTCTCTCTCTCTCTCCCTCTGTCTCTCTCTCCCTCTGTCTCTCTCTCCCTCTCCCGTCCCCTCCCTCCCTCCCCGGAGGATATTTTTCCACTGATTTTTAGAGAGAGTAGAAAAGAGAGGGAAGACAAAAACATCAGTGTGAGAGAAGCACATCGATTGGTTGTCTCCTGATTGAACTCTGATCAGGGCCTGGACCTGGGAGGAGCCTGCAACTGCAGTACATGCCCTTGACTGGAATCGAATCCGGGACCCTTCGGTCCATAGGCCAACACTTTATCTAAGCCAAACCAGCTAGGGCCAGAAGGATTTCTTATACCTGGGCAGAGCTTCCTTACTTGCTAAAGAACAGTTGTCAGGGATAGAAGAATACAGGCTAGCTTTCCTCCTAGAGACTGGTAGGCAAAGATCTTAATGGTTTTTGTTCCCAGCCCCTACATCCTGTGCTGGGCCCCAGCACTGTGTGAGAAAAGGTAGGAAGAAAGAAAGCATAGATACTGACAAGATTCAAGTAGGACAACAGTTATAAGAAGTTCTTAAAAGTGACTCTACTGAGATCACATTTTTTAGCTTGATTTTACGTTAACATCCTTGAAGGCTGGGAAGCCCTGAAGTTAGCTCTGGAAACACAGCCGTAGGAAAGCCTTTCTGAGCTAGATGGCTGCCCCTTGACTTAGATGGATTACATTCCAGGCAAGAGGAAGAACAGGTTTTGAAGTTCATTGAGAAGAATAACTTTAAGAAATCATAACTAATTTTATGCAGCAAGAGGTGAGTTGATGGTGTGTAGTGGATATGGGAAGAAGGAATAAATGGAAATTCTTATTACAGTTAAGAGTTGTCTTTGATTCAGAAGAAATTGAGAGCTATTGAAGATTGTAAGAAGGGAATTAAATCATCAGGAAGATCTGATAATGGGTTTTGAAGGAGATATGACTTTGTTTTAGGCATTTTGTCATACCAAAAAAAAAAATTAAATTGTTGAGAACGCATCACCAAAACTGTCAGGGTGATGATTCAGATAGTCCTCTGTGGCTCCATCCTAAAAAGGGCATGTTAGCCTGTTTTTCTGACACATACTCTTAAGAAACTTTCCCAGTGCTACTATCCGCACCTCCATTTATTTCCAGCACCATTTGCCCCTTGGACCCGATTCTCATCTAAAGATATTCGAGTGTGGCAAAAATAACTTTTCCAACAAAACCTTGAGATAAATTACTATAAACCCTCATTCTATATTTGCAGCAGGGACAGGAATTAACAGCTGGAACAGCCCTGGGAGCTAGTGTGGAGTCTCCACACCGTGGAGGCCTTGCCCTAGCCAGGATCTCACAGCTGCCCCGAGAGGCCTTTTCTGGGGCTCCCAGCCTCGCTCTGGATGGTGCTTGTTCTCTTGCCCCCACCACCAATTCTCCAGGTCCCTGAACTACCCATTCTCACGTCTTTTCCTAAATTTTCGTGAAAGGTCTCGGGACAGCTCTCCAAAGAGTTTCTCTTCCTTTTGTGAGATATTTGTGAACTCCGATCACGTCACCCACGAGTTGGCCTGCAGCCATTGGTTACATACATATCTCAGCCTAATCTTTACATAATTTACCATCCGAGCCCCACAGTATATGTGCAGGGGGCTTCCTGATCTGTTTACCAGACTGTTCCCAGCCCCTGCATCTCGTGCTGGGCCCCAGCACTGTGAGAAAAGAAAAACTTGGAGGAAATCCAACATGAAGAAAATGATTGAAAGATTGGAAAGAGGAGCTGCTATGAGAAAAGGGTGAAGTAACTGGATGGGTTTAGTTCAGAGAAGAGGGAAGACATGACATAGGTAGAGAGAACAGTCAGAAGTCCCTTTGCTTGTTTCATTTTAATCATAGTTATAATACCCATAAAGATACTTACAAATATTCTCCCTTGTTTAGTGTTGGACTATTTGTGTCGGATGTTAGAGTGCTGGGATGGGTGGGCTGAGGTGCACAGCCTCTTCCGGAGGACTTTGCTCCCTGTGTTTTCTCTCTCTCCTGATTTGCTGTGAGATCTGATGGTGAGAGAGGTGAGCTGATGTTCATGGACATGTAGGATGTGGGAGTGTGGAACTCCTGCAGGTATGTTTGCCTGATGGACTCCAGATGGGGCGCCCGAACATTTGCTGAATCTTTCCTCCTACCTCATTAGGTCTGAGAGCTGGTAAAACCTGGAGTCAGGAGGTAGAGTATGTTTGGCCTGTGGGAATCTTCAGGTATGAGACATTTGGAAGTAATGATGATAATAATAGCAGCTATTATTCATTCAGGATAATCCATTGAGCTCTTTATATTCATTATCTCATTTACTCTTAACAACCACCTATTTCAAAAGTACTATTATTATCCTCATTTTCCAATGAGATATTAGGCCCAGATTGTTGAAAAAGTGTCTAGGGTCATAATTGGTAAGCTGCCTATCTGGGTTTAAAGCCACTTCTGTCTGGCCACGGAGCTTAATGTGATTTCATTTTTCTTAACTTTATTGAGATATAATTCATATACCATACAATTCCATTTTTTGTACATTATTTTTTAATTGTGACAAAATATATATGACATAAAATTTGCCATTGTAACCATTTTGAGTGTACAGTTCACTGACATTAATTATATTCGCAATGTTTTGCAACATTTACCACTATTTCCAAAACTTTTTCATTGCCTCAAACAGAAGCTAACCATTATGCAGTAATTCTCTATTGCCTCCCCCCAAAAGCCTCTAATAGTCCCTAATCTACATTCTGTCTCTAGATATTTAATAAAAGTGGAATCATATGTGTTCTTTAATGTCTGGCTTCTTTCGCTTAGCATACTGTTTTCAGGGTTCATCAGTGTTGTAACATGTTAAAATTTCATTCCTTTTATGGCTAAATAATATTCCATTGTTTTGATATACCACATTCTGTTTAGCCATTCATCTGTTGATGGATACTTGCGTCATTTCCACCCTTTTGCTGTTGTGCAGAGCCCAGGTTTTAACCAAGAAGTACATTACAACGTAGCCGAGGACCACCCTGGGATGGGATCTCCTGACCTCAGTCCTGGGCGTCTCACCATGCTGCAGGAGAGTCCACGTCATACTGGCACTTCGTAGTATTTGCAGGAATCAGACATACCTGGGTTTTGAAATACATGTCTTTCTCATGTAGTTGTGGGACACGTTACTCAGCCTCTCTCACTCTGGGTTTTCTCAATATTTAAGGTGGAATAATATCTACCCTTCAGGGTTATTTTAAGACAAATAATACACAGTAGTTATTTTTTTAATGGCTCATTTGCTGGGGTTTAGATATGTTCTTCTGTATATTTTTACTGACATGGAATTTCACAAGTATGAAATGAAGAAAAATTTCAGCTCTGTTTGTTTTTGTAACATTGGAAGAATAAATGTTTTCTTTTTTATCCCCCAAAGGGCCCTTATGTTACTTTGTGTTTTTACCCCTTTAAAAAAAAAACAACTGAAGGAATAATACATGGCCATGGTGAAAATTCATAAAACATAATGAGCAAAAAAAGAGTATGTGAAATCCTCTATCCAGAGATAATCACAATAACATTTAAAAATATATGTTATGTCACCGGGAGTTTTCTAAATCCGTTACATATCCCATTTAATTCTCATGACCCCCTATGAGAACAGGTGTTCTCTTCCTCCTCTTCCCCTTCTTCCTCTTCAACAGTTTTCAGATTAGGAAACATGGCCTTTTTAAAATATATATATTTTTATTAATTTCAGAGAGGAACGGGGACGGAGTGAGAGATGGAAACATCAATGATGACAGAGAATCATTGATCAGCTGCCTCCTGCACGCCCCCTACTGGGAATCAAGCCTGCAACCTGGGCATGTGCCCTTGATCTGAATCGAACTCAGGACCCTTCAGTCCGCAGGCCAACGCTCTATCCACTGAGCCAAACCAGCTAGGGCAATTTGGTCTTTTTAATTTGGTAAAATTAAAATTGTGAAGTTACTAACTTACCCCCGTCACATAACTCATGAGTGGCTCAAACGCACAGCTCCCTACCAAAGCATTGTGCCGATTCCTCATGCAGAGCATGTACATGTGTGTGTATTCGTGGGATTATACAATACCTGTTGTCCTGCAAACTGTTTTCTTTTTCAATGAGTGTTAACATTTTTCCATATTTGTAAACATCGCTCTCACACATAGTCATTTCCAGTAGCTACGATATGCCCTCTTATAGTTACCTAGCCTCTAGGTAAGAACATGAAGGTCCTCCTCAACTGGGGTGTGTGTGTTTTTAAAAAAAAGCAACCTCATATAACCGTCTTCATAATGCCAGTTCCAGATTTGTGAGGGATCTTGCAGCATTGGGATGGCTTGGGCATGCCCTTTCTCTTCTAAAACATTCTAGTAACTGGCTCTGGGAGGTGAAGCACCCCCCAACTCCTGGGTTCCTGTGTAGACGGCCCAGCAAGGCTCAGAAGTCATGCCAGAGCCAGCCCGCTTCCTGCTGACCCTCTCGCTCAGATTTCCCTAGTGATGCGTATCAGACTACAACTGGAAAAAAACTTCTACCAAAAGGCCGCGTTTTAGGGTTTGCAGGTAATCTATTCAGTACAGACCCCAGAGCCTCATGAGTTACAATTGCTTATTATTTCCCCAAATGAAGAAGCAGCCTAACCCAGTTCTTTTGGTATTTCAGTGCTTCTGACCAGGTTAGGATGCCCTGTTCCCTCAAGTGACCTCTTCCTGTCACTCACGTCCCAAGAGTAAGTGTATTATCATCAGGAATGAGGAGATGTGGTGGTGCTGTATACATTAGTACTTGCCAAGTTTTCACTGTTTATCTTACTGGAAAGTCAACAACATGACTGTTAACCTCCTGCACAGCGAAGATCGAGGCTCTTTGTTATGGTTGTTATCAAATTCTGTGGTTAAATCTTTCTGATTTTATGAGGCACAGAGATGGAATAAAGGAAATAAAGTATGGCCAGTCAGGAGGCTTGGGCGCAGCGACACCTGGAGCTGCTATTGTAACTTGGGGTCTGCAGCTGGTGGAGTGGTGGTCAGGGAATTGGAGATTGGAGTCTCCAAAGGTCCTGGGCCAGTTTTATTCGCAAGGTTAAGTGGACCTCTGAGCAGATCAGATTCCCCTTGAGAAGCTGAAGGGTAGTGAGACTTCTTTTAAAGGAAGCCTTCTCCCAAAAGAGCATGTTGTTGTTTTAAAAATTGCCGAAACCGGTTTGGCTCAGTGGATGGAGCGTCGGCCTGCGGACTGAAGGGTCCCGGGTTCGATTCCGGTCGAGGGCATGTACCTGGGTTGCGGGCACATCTCCAGTGGGGGGTGTGCGGGAGGCAGCTGGTCGATGTTTCTCTCTCATCGATGTTTCTGACTCTCTATCTCTCTCCCTTCCTCTCTGTAAAAAATCAATAAAATATATTAAAAAAAATAAAAATAAAAATAAAAAAATAAAAATAAAAAAGTACACACCATGTAGTCACCAAAGCTTTATCTTAGAGCCATCATCAATTTGTTCCCAGTAAAAAGGGCTGAACAAGCAGAATGGGGCACAAAAGAATGAGGAAGAAACCGTGAAGCATGAGAAGCGGCACACATTCCAGAGCACCACTCCCTGCCACTGCCTCCAAGCAGGTACAGCCCAGACAGTTTAATGAACCGAGGAATGTTCTTGTAATCAGAGAGCTTCTATGGGACAGGCAGCATCAGTCACACCCCAGATCGTGTCCTCAGCGACTTTCCTACGGCAGTGTTCATTGCTGTTAGCTAACACCGTGATACTATGCACTTACTATGTGCATCTCAAATTCTCATTTACTTTTTATAATTAACATATGTGATGGTCTGTATTTGTATCTGAGGAAACTGAGGCTCAGAGAAATTAGGTAAATTGTCCAAGTTTGCACAGCTGGCACATTTACAACTAAAAGACTTCAAAAGGAGAAACACTGGCTTAACTTTCAGGTGACACTGACTGAGTCACTTTTCACCACATTTCTGGACGTACCGCATGTGTAATACTCATACAGGGTCATTTGTTCACCTCTTGTCCATTTCCTTTTCAGTGATCCTTTGCTGACTCCCTTTCCAGATGACAAATCACATCTTCCTGATAGCCCACTTTCAGGAGACGAATAAGGACTTTCATTTTCAAATTCTTCCCCCTATCCCGCCCCGGATCATCAAGATACATTTAATTAAAGAGGATTTACCTTTCAAGTTTGTAGATAATGAGGCCCTTCTGTGGCTCAGCATCACTGCCCCCAGTTTGGGCTGGAGAAATAAAAGATGATGGTATTCATCCAGCATCTGCTCCACAGTAGGCACGTAAGACATTAACAGGGTTGTGATAAATTTGAGAGAAAATAATCCTGACTAAATTGACATTTTTACATACTGTGGGATCTATTTGTGCATGCTGGCCCTGAGCTGCATTTAACTTTAAGAACTAGCTTAGTCTCTTTTTGTTATTTTTGCCTGGAGACTGCCCAGTTACTTCATCCATCTTGTGGCCTCATGGTTCAGCACTCTCAGAAAACACTTTATTCAGTTCCATCCTAGAGTGTGCCGGTGGGATTGTCCTTCAGTGGTGACTTGCGGGTGAAGGAAAGCAGCCTTAGACAGCAGCAAATGTGCCTGGAAGTGGAGTTTGCTTTGTACTCAAGATTTAATCTGAAGCCACCAAATTATAAAACTGACCCAATCAAGGAAGGAGAGTTTGGAGGAGATGGGAAAGAAGGGCATGTTTCTGAGTTTCTGTATGCTTATGAACCAAAAGTTCTGGGTCTGCTGATGGCTTTGTTCTTACAGGTTTTTCATAGCTCACGGTAATTGGCAGCATGAGACTTTTCATATTTAAAGGATTGGCTTCTAGCCTCCCTAAAAGAGATATTAAAACACCCCAGCACAGAGAAATGTCTGGCAGCCTTCGCTATATCCATCAGCATTGTGGTACTAAAACAGCCGGTACTAAGTACGTACGAATTTCTTTTTGACAGTGGTGATGATCGTCATCAGGCATTCTGGTCACTTTTAAAATATTATTTCAAGCGATGGCCACCACAGTGCCATGAGGCATAGATGTCCTCATTATTTTGTGTCTTCCTTTCTACTCCCTCCAGTATTCCAGTAAAGCACAAGTTGTTGACGTTTCTCACCTATCATCTCTTGTCCAAACCTGCAGTTTCTCGTGCTTCTCTCCTTTACTCAGTGCTCATATGCACATAGTATGTCTCCCAACTAGTTCCTGTAAAACTTGTGTCCAAATCTACCTTATGGATATGCTCTTCTTTTTATTACAAATTTTAAAAGTAAATTTAAATAATAATTATATATCATCATGGCCTGGAAAAGCAGATCAGAATTGTCATGTTTTCAAAATAGCTTCTTGTGTTATTCATCCACCCTAAAACAGTATTTGTTTTGTTATTTGAAGGCAGTGTCCCGTCTTCTTGAACTTGGTTTGGAAGTTAAGCTTTGACTAGACAAAAGTACCATCTTAACACAATGGTTTAAGAGCATGAACTCTACCCTGGCTGAGTAACTTAGTGGTTAGAGTGTCTTCCCAATATGCCAAGTTTGTGGGTTAGATTCCCAGTCGTGGCCCACACAAGAATCAACTAGTGAATGCATAAATAAGTGGAACAAGTCAGTGTTTCTCTCTCTGAGTCTCTCTGTGTCTCTCAAATCAAGAGAGAGAGAAAGCATGAATTCTGGGGCTACACTGCTTATATTCAAACTAGTGGCCCGGTGCATGAAATTAGTGCACGGGAGGGAGGGGTTCCCTCAGCCCAGCCTGCACCCTCTGCAATTGGGGACCCCTTGGAGACCCACAGGGATCGGGCCTAAACCGGCAGTTGAACATCCTTCTCACAATCTGGGACCACTGGCTCCTAACCGCTCACCTGCCTGCCTGCCTGATCGCCCCTAACTGCCCTCCCCTGCCAACCTTATCGCCCCTAACTACTTCTGCCTGCCTGATCACCCCCAATGGCCTCCGCTGCCAGCCTGATCTCTTCTCCAACTGCCCTCCCCAACTGGCCTGATCGCCCCTAGCTGCCTCTGCCTTGGCCCCCACCACCATGGCTTTGTCCAGAAGAAAGTCGAACATCCGGAAGCTGGCCGGTCGACCTGGTCTAATTAGCATATTACCCTTTTATTAGTATAGATAGATTATATAGGATAGGATTTCTTAAATGGGGGGAAGGGGAAAGCCTTTTTCAGCAGGAGGAGATGCTCTTGGCAGACAAAAATATATAATCTCTATATCTGGACTGATAGCCATATGCACTATACTGCCAAAGTGGTCATTAAAAAATTGAACTGCTTTCTTACACCTTACACCAAACAGCTATTGCCCTTAAAACCCCTCCTTAGCCCCCATCTTAGGTTCTGCCTTCACAGTTCACCCAGATTAGGTTCTTATTGGTCCGTTTCTATCCCAGTTAGTGTCACAAGCTCCGCCTCCTAGGCAGCCATTGGCTCCTCTCAGTTCACCCAGATTTGGTTCTGATTGGTCGGTTTCTATGCCAATCAGCATCAAAAGCTCCACCTCCTAGGCAGCCATTGTCTCCTTGCAGTTCACCCAGATTTGGTTCTGATTGGACAGTTTCTATGTCAGTCGCTGTCTCTGGGCCTGATCAGGGAGGCAGGGCTAATCAGCCGCCCCCTCAGCTGCTGGCAAGGCCCGGAGGAAAAAAGAGGCTAGGGCTGATCAACAGCTGCCATGGAGGCTGCAGATCAGACCCTGCTTCTCTCTCCAGGCCTGATCTGCAGCCCCCTCGGTAGTCAGTGCTGGGTCGCTGTGGCGCCTGCAGTGCAGCAGCCACTGCAGAACTGATTTCCGGTGTTCAGTCGTCTGTTCTGTCATTTTAGACATTATGGACCCTGGCTCTTTATATATATAGATCATGGCTTCACTCCTCCTAGCTGCATGGCCTTGGACCTGCCACTTACTCTCTCCAAACCCTTAGCGTCTTCCATTTGTGATGAGGAGGTAATAACAGTCCCTGCCTTATAAGGATGTTTTGGAGAATAAATGGGTTACAGTTGTGAAGTAGTTTGCATAGAGTATGCACTGTATAAGTATCCTTATATTACCATTTGACAGGAGAACAGTCCTATAGACGAGCCACACAGCCACTCTGATGTACAATACTGAAATCCCTTTATAGTTTCAATTATCTACCAGAGATGGAAAAGGCTGTTTAGGCACAAAACAGGCAGAAGAAACACTTTAATGGGCACTACAGTTCTGGACTAAAGAAAAAAGAGGAGGTGAGGGTGTGTTATGCAAAAGGGACAGTATTTTCACTCCGGGCGAATTTATTGAGTGCCTATTTTGTGCCAGACTGTGAAAGGGCACATTACGAATGCCACTGAATAGTGTCCTCCCCTCACGAAGCTTACCAGGGCCTCTAGCAGAGTGGAGCTGGGCAGATGTTTTTATGTTGTCTGATACAAAACCATTGCTTTCTGGAACTTTAGCTCCTGTTAAACATCCACCATTTACTGCAGTCATTAGGAGCTCCAGGCTCTCAGAAAGGCTGGCAAATACTTCAGAACTCAGTTGCTCGTGTCAGGGAAGGAAATTGCTTGGGGACGCTGTGGTGAACCGTCAACCCTGCAGTTGCAGGTCTCGGGAAGGAAGAGGAGTGAAAATGTCCTGTTGTGACAAATAAGACTAGATAACAGTGGTCACTAAGGAATCGTTTTCTTCCTGCTTATGCTCTGGGTTCCCTTCAGCTCTCAGATCAAGTCCTTTAAAACTATGGACATGAAACGGCTGTGGTGACTGCTCAGAGGGAAGGCAGAGAATCACTTACTGGGGGGCGGGGACTCTGGCCAGTTGAATTAAGACCAGTGTGGTTTTGGGTTTTCCTTGTCACACTTGTTTTGTGGGTCTGAGTTGGCCTTTCCTGCAGTAAGCTTAAGGAGTTGCTCCAGGAATATGTGTTATGAGAGAAAAATTGGAGAGAAGAGAGTAGAAGTTATTAGGAAGCCAGTTCAAAAGTCAAGAGACTGTTAAAGCAGTCCAGGTGAGAACCTGCATTTGGGTGGCAAGAAGTAGGGGTTGAAAGGAAAAGATAGTGAGAAAGGCACAGAGGAACCGTAATCAGGAGAAGCGAAGTGAAGTGTGCAGGTTCTGGACTAACCTGACTTAGACTCACACCCTGGTTTCATCACTTGCTGTGAGTCACTGGGTTAGTTACTGAATCTCTGTGCCTCTGCTTCATCATAATGTAAGGGGCTAATGCTAGCACCTCCCACAGGGAGCTCTAGCACAGTGTATGGCACACAGATAAAGTGTGCTCAGTGAACATTAGCTACCATGTTACTGCTATGAGTATCATTATTATCAGTATCTTTGCCATCTTTAATGTTATTAGGACTTGGCAGTTGTTTGGGTATGGGAAATTTGGGGAGGTAAGAAGAGGAATTAGTTTATGAGTAACAGTGAATTTACTTTTAGGTGAGTTGAGTTTGATGAATTTAGGATGTCTACATTGGAGGAGAAATCAAAGCTCTAGATTTATGAGTTATCCTAAATAGAATTAATAATTGAAACATTAGAAGTGGCCAACAATGTGATAATGAGCAGGTAGACATAGAGGAGGGTTAAGCACAGACTTAATTTCTGCTAGTGTCTCCAGCACTTAGCACTGTTGGTTTTCTGTGCAGAACACAAAAATTCCAGTTGTAATTTGTGCTAGTTGGTGCTGAACATGTCCTTTGAATGTTTGCCTAAGTTTTTGCATCTTCCTCTATATCTATCTTCTTGGGGAGCCAGCGGAGGTGTGTGACCTTCTGTGCCATAGAATCTATGGGAACTGTAGTTTTCCAGCAAATTACCACCAACTCGGTGGCTGAAAACAACAAAAATCTATTCTCTCGCAGTTTAGGAAGCCAGAAGTCTGAAATCGAGTTGTCAAGCAGTATTTATTTTTGGAGGCTCTGAGGGAGAAACTATCCTATGCCTCTCTCTAGGCCAGTGGTTCTCAACCTTGGCTGCACGTTAGAATCACCTGGAAATCTTTTTAAAATCCTGATTTCTGGGGCCTCGTCCTCCGGAAATTCTGTTTCTTTGTTATGGGGTGAGGCCACAACATTAGTAACAAAGAAACAGAATTTCCGGAGGATGAAGCCCAGAAATCAGGATTTTAAAAAGATTCCCAGGTGATTCTAATGTGCAGCCAAGGTTGAGAACGACTGCTCTAGGCCCATCCTAAATCCAGAAGGATTTCATCTCGAGATACTTAAATAACTACACCCGCAAAATTCCTTTTTTTCAAAAAGGTTACATTCTGCCCTAACCGGTTTGGCTCAGTGGATAGAGCGTTGGCCTGAGGACTCAAGGGTCCCAGGTTCGATTCCGGTCAAGGGCATGTACCTTGGTTGCAGGCACATACCCATTGGGAAGTGTGATCAATGTCCTGGCAGCTGATCAATGTTTCTCTCTCGCCGATCGATGTTTCACTCTCTATCCCTCTTCATTCCTCTCTGCAAACAATCAATAAAATATATTTAAAAAAAAAAAAAAGGTTCCATTCTGAGGCTCTAGGTAAATGTGAATTTTGGGAGGACGCTGTTTAACCCGCTGCAGAAGCCAGCGCGCTGTGCTGGGCCGCAAAGCTGGGCATGGCCCATGTGCATGCTTGGCTGTAGCACCAGAAGAGCACGCCCTAACGGACGGTCCCAAAATAGGCCTCGCATGGCTCCTAACAGACACAGATCGACTACTTGCTGGGGTATGTGAGTGGGAGCTGATGGCTTAACTCAATCCTTGATTTATTTTTATTTCAAAATTTATTTTTCCCCATAAAAAATGGAATTTGTCATCCTGTATGAGCTTTCCGTGTTGATTGCTGTTTTTCTCTGGCCATATTCTGCATCTGTCAGGCAAGCTGCCCTAGGACTCTGTCCCTGGGTTTATTCTAGTACATTGAGTACAAAAGCTAGAGACGCAGACCACCTGTGCTCCTGGAGCTGGCCACCACCTCCAGTAATGGGGCATCCCCACTGCAGGGAGGGATGGTGCACGAGAAGGAACCTGAGCCTTGGGTTCTGATCCCAGTTCAGACACTACAAGTTAGCTGAGACCTTGGAGAGATTGTTTTTTCATTGTTAACATGAAACCCATTGCTGCCAAGTCCCCAGAGCTTTCAATGAGGTTCCCGAATGACAATGGATGTGCGAATTCTTGGCTGTGTATAAAAATGTATGCAAATATAAGGCGTTATTAAGCCAGGGTAGGAATGTAATCTTATTTAAGAATAGCATCTATATGTCTCATGTTCTTGCTCTTTCTGTGCATATTTCTCTCCCGCACAGAATTGAATTACCTACAGTTTTATCATTTCCTCCTCTGAAGGGCAAGATGGAAGCATATTTTTTTCCCCTCCATTTTATCAAGAAGAACAAATGGGTGATTTCTTGCTATTTTCTGATACACTGTGCTAGGCACTGGGGTGAGCAAAGAATAAGAAGTTAAATCCTGGAGGTTGCTGCTGTGAGTGGGAGGTGCAGGTACAGTAGAACAGAGAAGGTGCTTCCCCTCCACCACCCAAGTGTGTGTGTGTGTGGGGGGGGGGGGGGGGGGCGGGGAGTCCTTTGAAGAATGAGTAAGAGTTAAGCCAAGTGAAAGGAGGGGAGAAGAACACCCTAGGCAGAGGGAACAAGTGTGTGTTCAAGGCCTAAAAGTGGGAGAGGACCAGGTATAGTCAAGCAATGAAAATGATCTAGACCTTGACAGAGAACCAGGTGAGAGCGGGGCTGGAAAGAAGCAGGCCAGGTCCTGTGGGGTTTTCTAGGCTGTGTGTGATATGTGGAGTTCAGGCACTATCCAACAAGCAAAGAAATCCCAGGAAGGTTTTAAGGGGAAGAATGACATTACTGAATTGTGTATTTTAAAAGTTGTCCTGGTTGCAGTGTAGTGGCCAGTGTAGTATCAGGAGGCCTTTTCAGTAGTCCAGTGGAGGAGAAGATCAAGTGGATGAGGAGCTAGATTAACTAGGACCTTGGTGAAGCATTGAATTTGAGGGAGAATAGGGTGACCACCAGGTCGCTGGTATAGGCAATTGAGTGGCGTCTTTGACTGAAATCTGGAACCAAGGAGGACAGGCCACTGGAGGGAGTGTGTTTCGTTTCAGACATGTTGACCATGAGATTGCTGTGCAATATTTCCAAGCAGAAGTATCCAACGAGCAGAGGAAACAGGATTGATTTGAAGTTCTTGGACCTGTGTTCTCAACTACACTCATCCACTGTTTCTAAGAGTCCTCCATCTTCATCTGTTTCAGTGTGATCTTCAACTGGTGCTTCACCTTCTGCACCTTTGTTTCCTCATCTAAAGTAAAAGGCAGACTAGATGACCTTCATGAGCGCCTAGGTTTAAACCTTCCTCAAGACTGCACCTCTTTCTTTCAAAGGGATTGGGAGTGGGGAAGTTTCAGCTCTTGTTTGTCCAGTGTGAGCTCTTTTGGTTGCATATGTTTATACTAAGAGAAAAGCCTATATTGTTGTATATTGTATATTTGTTGTATATTGAGCCCTCAGTAACATTATCCTCAGGTGCACAAGGAGAAAGAATATAGCTGGATCTGGTGCAAGGGGAAAGCCCTGGCCTGCTGATCGCTTTTGGCTCCCTGGGGCCCGGCTCTCCTTGTAGTAGGGTAGTCAGCATTCCTCTCAGGAGGAATCTTATCCCCTTCCTGAACCCCATTTCATCACAGTGGGGCCAGGGAAGCAAACCTTCCCTTCTTTTTTTAGCCTTCCCATTCCTTTTTTTTTTTTTTTTTAGAAGGAGGGGAGGGAGGGGAGGGACAGGACATTGACGTGACAGAGAAACATCGTTGCCTCTTATATGGGCCCTGACCCAGGACCTAACCCACAACCTGAATATGTGCCTGGACCAGGAATCGAACCTGCAATGTTTTGGTGTATGGGACAACACTTCAACCAAATTGAGCCAGCGCAGACTCCCCAGTATATTAAGTTTGAGCAGGATGGGCAGTGAGTAAGGAAGGTGAAACCCCCCAAGCCAGGTTGCTCCCTGCTGCTGCTACTCCTTCAGTTGGGTACCCACATGACGGGCTCCTGCTGTGGAAAACCTTTCTCCAGACATTAGAATTTTCTCAAGACCACATTAGCAACCAGAAAGAATGTACACGTGCAGAAAGCTCATTCAGCTACTGCCCTCTTTCATCGAAGGAGAGGAATGGGTTTTCAGAGTCCTCAGTCTCATACTGAAATGTAGGTGTCCATGAGGGCTGTTTTCCTGGAGGTGCAATCCAGACCTTGTCGGGCTGTCCCAGTGTCCTCTGTTGCTCTGTCACAGTGGCTCTGAGCCAATCAAAGGGTGTACAGCTGTGTCTGTTCTAACCCTCCAGCTAGCTTCTCTCACAAAACAAGTCCAGGATTATTGCTTTTCCTTTGCATTTTCTCTCCTGCAGTGTTTTATTCATTCATTCAACAGGTACTAAACTAAGCTTTTTGAAAGCAAATGTATAACAGTTTGCTCAAGCAGCTAATAATACAATAAGAAAAGTCATATAAATAACTTACAGTGATGGCTTCCCAACTAAATTATTATTAAGAATCCCTTGAAGAGCAGACGTTCTGATTCAGTGGGTCTGGGTGGAACCAGGAGTGTCATTTCTACCAGGCTCCTGGGGCTGCTGCTGGTCCCTGACCACTGTCAAGTGCATTGTGGTGCTGGAGTGCAGGCAGGAAGGTATGGTTAGGGCTTGGGAGTGTGGAGGAGGAAGGAAATAGCTCCAACCTTTTTATGTTATTTTACCTGTTATATTTATTTCCTGGGTCAGATTTTTCTGAACTTTGTGAGGCCATAAAAGCTCACTCGAGGTCTCCATGGGCTGCGAGGGACTTCGGGCTCTGAGTCCATGTCAGGCAGGAGACCTGTTTGTTCCAATCCCAGTTGTTTCATCCTCCTTTATGCCTTTCCCCTGCGCTGGCTGTCATGCCCCTCCCTCCCAGACAGGGTCCCAGGGGCGGCAGGAATGAGCGCAGACCTCAAAGGTTTTTGAAGAGGAGCTTACTTTAAAAACTCGTCCCTGGGTGAGAACTGCTGTGAGAGCAGCTCTCAGAGGGTGTTCTCTGGAGCCTGCTACCTCGGGGACTGTCACAGGGGTTGAGGTCCTTCAGTCTCCCTCCACCACCAAGTACTTTTATTTAAAAGGGGTTCTGGGAAAATTAGTTTGAGAAAAAGGTTCCGTGGCTTTTATTTTTAACTTTGAAAATTACTGCTCTTAACATTTGCTCTGAGTTGAGCCTCATTTTGCTCGTGTGTGTGTGTGTGTGTGTGTGTGTGTGTGTGTGTGAGAGAGAGAGAGAGAGAGAGAGAGAGAGAGAGAGAGAGAGAGAGAGAGAGAGAGAAGGGGGGGGAGATACTGCAAGGATTGGGAAGTTTTAGATATAGTAATCTAGTTCCTATGGATATTTTTGAAGTTCCTTTAACAAAGAAAGCAGTGGTATATCTTTAAACAACTTTCCACTGGATACTATTCAATAAACAAGCAGTATTACACACTACATGCCAGTCTCAGAGCTGGCCCTGGGGTGCAGACTTGAGTAAGACTCAGATTCTTGAAAACTTGTTAGGAATTATCCTCACTCCTCTCCGCTCCCAGTGGTCACTAGCTCAGCTCAGACATCTCCATTGACTCATTTTGAGCACATCCTCCTCCTGACCACCCCCCGTGTGCTACTTGTCTCTGGACATTTACAGTCACTCCTTGTGCTTCCTTCACAGGAGAAGGGAGACATGACAGGATGTATCAAAAGGTTTACCATGTGAGAGTTCACCCTAATCTCTCAGGCCTCTGCTTCACTACCTATTACTCAGCAGCTTTGGGTTTGCCTCCAAATCCCCATTCTGCTGGGCTAGGTTTTGTGCAAATGTTATTCAGTGAATCGTCTCTGAGCATCAGTAGAAACCCAGTGGTGGTGATGCTTTAGGATGAAAATGCCAGTATCCAGCAATCGACTCCATCAGTCAGGCTGAGCCTGAAACGCCGACTCCCCTCATCTCCGTTAGTTCACTCTTTAGGATCAGATGTCTTAAAAGACATTTGTTTTAAAACCCTCTCAAGGAAGCACCCATTGATCAGGCAAAAACCCGCATTCAGCGGGTCCCGGCCCAGCACAGCCCCTCTGGTGGTGGTCACTCCTGCTGCCCCAGCGGGGCTGAGAGCATGGCTGAGAAACTGAGTGTGCCGGGCTTGAGACTCTCTTGACTTTTCAGAAAGACTCCAAATATCTTAAAATAGCGTGGTAGCTGAAGTCCCAGCAATAACAGCACGTTGTTCCTGAGAATGGCTGTTTCAGTCGGGCACTGGTTCTAGGCAGCACTGAGCTTCCACGAGCCGGGCTCCCAGGAGCGGCTCCAATGGAATCAGATGGTCTCCTCGCAACAGGAAACGAGGTCTGGTAGCATTCCCTCAAACCGCCCCTTTTGAGGAATTTCCTTACAGAAACTATACACACCTACACCCTCGGACTGGTGGTATCCACCTGATCATTTTAAAGCGGCTGTGACGCTATGTTTGCCTCCCTCAGTTAATAACAACCACTCCACTCTCTGGGCCTAGGCTCTCCAGCCAGGACACAGGCAAGCGTGTTCCCATCGCCAAGCCTGAGGAGGGCATCAGGTAGAGGAAGTGGGGAAGCCAGCCGGCCGGCCCCTTATAGAGCAGAGTGTTGGGATCCCAAAGCTGCCCTCTGAATAGACAGTCATCCATCAGCTCTGGGCTCCATCATCCTGGCAGAGGCCCTTGCCATGTGGCTGGCTGTGGAACGCCTTGCCCACCCCCCACCCACCAGGTGCACATGCACCCACAGGCTCAGCTGCTTTCTGGTGGCTCCATAGAGCAGTCCCCACCTCACTCACACTCAGCAAGCAGTTTTGTTGCTAGCCCCTTCCCATACTGAAAAGCCTGCTCAGAGCCAGAGTTTGGGAGATGACGAGGATGAGGGAGACCTGGGATGAGCAGGCTGGGTGGCCTCTGAGATGGGGGGACTCTTCTCCTTGGATCACATGCACTGTAGGCCTGGAAAGTCCTGAATGGTGGGGTCACTAATGGTTTTATCAGCCGCCTTTCCCTGAGTCCCTGAGCAGGTCTGGGCAGCATCCTTGACCTACTTGAGTTCAGATTTGACAGGTGGTAAAAGCGCATGTTGAGGTTGCTGCTTCACAGGGTCCAGATTCATAACTATTGACTGATGTTCCTTCTGCCTGTGCCCGGGTGTTTGCTGTTACTTTAATGGATTGCTGCCCAGTGCATTCTGAGGCCCAGGCACTTGCCCTTCAGTCTGGAAAACTGCAGCTTGACCCTAGTGGAATCAGAGCTGCATGAGGATCGTTTAGACCAGTCAGTTGCAGCTTGATTCACTTTTTTTCCCTAGAAAATAAATATAGTCGGTGTAAACAGCATTTGTGAATGTTCATATTTGCATCTTTGTGGAGCTTAACTTTAATCAAAATACTCGAGGTTTTCCACTTCCATTTTCTGAATTTTTAACAACTTATACGCTGTGTAGGTACAACATCTGGTCCTGTGCTTCTAAGCGCCAAATGTGAAATGCTTGATGAACATAATTTGTCTATTAATTATACTGATAAGCAGACAAGTCCTTCAGTTCTTCCAGTCTTTTGGGGTCGTGCCAGGAAGCCGTTGTTCTCCCAAAGGCTCTCAGCGGTTTTCAAGAGATATCTCCTACTGGTTCTTTTTCTTCCTCCTTCCCTGAGAGGACCACATGCACTGTTTATACAGGAAACCCCCACTGCTCTGGGTCCCCCAGCTCCGGTTGGAAAGACATCAGAGTGCCCCAGGCAGAGCCTGCCCGGCCTCTCAGCAGGCACCCACAGCCGATGCGAGTTGCTTTCTCTCATTGTGTGCTTAGAGTTCGCAGGCCAAAGCCAGCAGGTTATTAAAAGAATGAGAGTCATTTGACTTCTGACATGGATTGGGGCTCTGGGTTACTGGGTGTTTTGTTCTGATTTGAAACCGGCTGTTTGGTAACCACTAACTCTCCCCTTATTCTTTTCTTGCAGATGAGCTCACAGTGCCTGCACTTTACCCCAGTAGCCCTGAAGTGTGGGCCCCGTACCCTCTGTACCCAGCGGAGTTAGCGCCTGCTCTACCTCCTCCTGCTTTCACCTATCCCGCTTCACTGCATGCCCAGGTAATTTATACCCATCGGCCACGACTTCACTCACTCCTCCACCAGTCCTTTCAAACCTGGTTCCCAGAGCACACCATACAACTAACACCTACCAGCTAACAGATCCACCTTCGAGAGACTACTGATCCCCTCTAAATCGAGCTGACACTCCTCCAGGACTTACGAGGACCATCTGACAGCAATGATATCACCCACTGCCTGATGTTTGCCCAAACAACACCTCTCTCTTCCTTAATGATCTCACCCTCATGTCACCCACGAGGGACTGGGCCCAGGTGACCTCCCCAGCTCCCAGCCAGCTAGAGGTGTCACCAGAGCATAGATGTGTGTGTGCCTTGTCGTGTGGAAGGGCCGCAGGGGAGGTGTGCGCTTGTCGTAGGAGTTACGTGTCTGCGTGTGTTTCTGCGTTCTGGGAGATTTTTCTCTCATGTTCTCTGATAGCTAGTGACCAAAGGGGAAGTTGGGGGCTTCTAGGAATATGTTACAGAAGAAATTAAGGGTTTCTTTTTCCCATTATCAGGAAATCCTGAAGAAAAGAACGTATAAAATAGTGTCTAGAATGTAATTGCAGGTCAAAGTAGAGGCCTTTATTCTGACCAGCTTTTTTTTTTAAGTTAAGAATAGCGTGAGATTTATAAATTCCCTTGTTTCCTCACAAAGATTACTGTCTACCCACCAACCCCTTCTCTCCCCTTGGAAAGAAAAGCTTTGCTCTTAGTGTCAGTAATAGTCAGTATTACGATTCATGGTGACGATCAGTAGCAAGAAAGATAGGAGAGTCAAGGTTTCACTTGTCTACTGCATGTGTAACTCCTCTAAAAGCAGGAAAGCCTGGTTTTTTAAGACGTGCTGGCTTGGACAGGTGGGGTTTTTGTTTGTCTGTTTTGCTTAGTGTTTATTTCCAAGGCTGGATGAAATAAACAGCTTCCCAGAGTACTCTTCCTTCAGACTGAAGCCTTCTGTGTTGTACAGAACTCACCGTATTGTGTAAGACCCTACAACAGTCCCAGCAAAGGTTCCCTCAGGGCGTGGGGCCAGGGGTGCCGTCGGCTGACTGTCCTTCCATTCTTTCGCTAAGCTCTAAATGCTTCCTGCGTGCACTGACAACCGGCTTCCCGGGCCTCGTGCAGGCGAGCTGAGAGACAGCCTGGGAGCCTAGGCAGTGGCTACTCTCTGTGCTGGCAGGAGGCGGCAGAAAGTAGTGAAGAAAAACGCAGGTGGCACTTGGTCCGGAAAATAAAGTAACAAGATTATTCTGAGACTAATTCCCCGTTTCTAGATCAGCTGTGCTTTCCGCTGCTTTTTCCACCTTTTGTCCATGTCTGTGCTTGGTCACCTGGAGATGGCAGGTAGAGGAAGGAGGGGCAGAACATAAACCTGTGGGTATCTTCTGCTGAGTCATCATCCTGCTCAGAATGGGCTTGGAGATCACTTGTAGACAACGGGAAAGCGCCCCCTGTTTGGGCCCATGCACCCCACCCTGCCATCTGCGAATGTGTCTCTCTCCTCTTCCCCTTGCAGGATTGCCTAGAATATGGATCAGTTGACAGTTGAGGCAAGTGTTAGTAAATGCCATAAACTAGTGCCAAGTTCACGTGATCATCTGAATATCCATGGCTTTGGTTAATAAGCACCAAAGCCTTTCACCATTGCTCTGGACAAGCAGGGATTGACAGTGGCCAGAAAGGACTTGGAATAGTGGCTTTGGGCCATGGCATCTGGGTAATTTGCCCTTCCTTCATCCATATAACAGATGAAATGAAAAGTAGTACCTGGAGGTATGGTGAGAAAAGGCGCTCAAGAGCCATAAGAGATTAGAAAGCCCAGGCCATTGTGAGAAAGGATGGGAGAGGAAGCGCCAAAATTAGATGGACTCAACCCTTTGACTTCATGGGATATGTTGCCCAGGGCGGCACCTTCCCTGTGAGTTCTTCCTTGATCTGGAGACCCTCCTAACCTGGACTCCCCTTGGTTCTGCCACATCGACCCTAGAGGTGGTGGAACTCTCATCTGGTACCAGTGAGGTCCTTGTGCTCAGCCCCACTTCTTGTTCCGAGTCATTCCCAGTGCGAGCGTGGGTTCTGTATCCTAAAGACTCATGGACAGACATGGTCATTTAAATATCTTTGTCCAATACGAGCATCATGGCACAGACTGGCAGAGGCTCTACAGACCACCTGGTCTGGCCATTTTACAGATGAGGAAACAGACCGGAGAAGGTGGGGAGAGTTACCCCAATCGCGAGTGGCTCTGCCATGACGAGCCAGGTCCCCCGCCTCCCGGCCCGGCTCTTCCTGCCGCCGTGCCGGCTCAGCAGGCTTACTCTCTGATGGAGTTTTGAAAAAGCCTCACTCCAGTGACTCCTTGGATCTTTCTCTTCTAAGTAGATAAGAAGCCTCTATGAAGAGACTTGGAGGCAAAGTCAAGGGACTCAGAACTTAAGCTTCACCAAAGGGCCTAAGAGAGTTGTTATTACCTGGAGGTAGAGACCGACATGGAGCATCTAGTTGCTAATTCCGTTTTGTTTTGGAGATCTTATTACATGTCTTTGGAGAAGCTTTTAAATTATTTTGCTTTTCTCAGCAATGTTGTGCTCTGTTTTGAGACATGGATTTTTTTTTTCTTCTAGTGTTTCTGTCCTGAGGCAAAGCCCAACACACCTGTCTTTTGTCCACTTCTCCAGCAAATTAGATTTGTCTCTGGGAATGTGTTTGTAACGTATCAGCCTACTGCAGACCAGCAGAGGGAGCTCCCAGGCTGAATTTGCTTGTTAGCAACCCCCCCACCCCCACCCCACCCCCTACAAAACTATTTCTTGGTAACATTTGAGAAAATTCAATAAAAATTTTAATCAGACCAAAAACAATCTCAAGTAGACTGCAGCGTTTTGTTTTCATGATGATGGGATTTTGGAGCTAAGATGTTACCTCTGGCTGAGATTGTGGGAGAAGTGGGTCCAGTGACTCTAAGTGTACATTCTGTGGGAGGAGGAGGCGGAGCCTCTGGGGGTGAGGCAGCCAGATCTGGGGCCTCACTGCCGCCGCTTCCATCTTCTCGGGCTCCAAACCCTCAAAGGCTGTGTATTGGAAGGTTCTCACTCTAGCATCAGGGGTCACATCTACTGGGAGACCTGGCTTCAGCAAGATGGTGTGTGTCGCTGGTGGAAGCCTATTTGAAGCAAGCAATGTGTTTTCCGGTTATCCACCCTGGTCCAGGAGGAGGAGGACCCAGGAGACGGGAGTTGTCATGGAAAAGGAGTTGCATCACACATCTAGTTCTGCGCACCTTCAATTCATGGTCTGGTGTCTCCATCTCTAAATTGACATCAAATCCTGTCCTTAAAGAATCATTGCATGTGGTGGTAGGATTGTAGGCCTCAATATTGCTTTATTTTTATTGAGATGAAAAACTACTTGGTGCAGCAAACATTTGACTTCTGAGAAGGTCATTAATATTTTTAGACGTGATCATCCTGTTTACTTTCAAGGTCATTGGTATTTGAAATTTATTAGCTATATTTTGTGAGTCATTGAACAGGCGAGGGAGGCTTCATTCATGGCGTTCAGGAACATGAAACTCTGCAGAGGACGTCCAGCTGCTCCTGTCACCTCGTGGTCACACATCTCAGCCTGTCGTCTGGGTTCAATTTCGTTCTTAGTCTTATTGCTGATGGGGCAGCAAGAAAGTCAGTAAAGCACAGTCCTCACCACATTCCAGAACAATGCCATGTACCCTTGACCAGGGGCATGCTCTTGGGCCAGACCTGTGGCAGGTAAGGAGCTGCGAGAGCAGGTGCTGGTGCCTGTTTGTGCTCCAGGGGCCCCTGTGCCTGAGCAGTAGCAGATTTCACAGGCTGCTCTATGGCTCTGGACTCGGACACGTCACCTGCACGTAAACAAAGGTTTTCAAATCACAACACAGACTTCCCAGGGACAAGACATGCCCCTTGGGAGAGCTCTTATGACACACTGGAAACATTTAAAGGTTAAATCCAAAATAAATACAAAAATGGACCATGGGAAAAGAGACACAGCAAATAGGAAGGCAAGATCGTGAGGGAGAGAGGGCCCAGGCATGGCGTGCGGTGGCCTGACGCGGGTGCCCCACCGCCGCCGCCGTGTCCCGGCGTTTACTCGGCAGCACTGCAGACTTCTGAGCACTGCCCTTGGAAACTGTTTTTGAAAACGACAAATGTTATTAAGCATCTTCTCTGTCACTAACGGTGCCCTGTAGAGAATACAGAGGTAAAGACGACACACGAACTCTGGTTTGGGATGGGATGTAAGTTAAGCACAGAGACCACGAGCAAGGAGTATCTTGAGAGGCAGGGAGCGGGCAGGTGTGAGCGGCCTCAGGTGAGCACACAGCCAGGCAGCCTGGCAGCTCTGTGCCACGGCCCGCACCTGTGGGACTTGCAGACGAAGGACTCATTTTCCAGCTCCCCCTCCTGTTCAGAGGCAACATCCAGTGCTGTAACGTCGGCCGGTCCTGCAGGGGGGCCTGTCATAAAGCCGTCGCTGGGAGCCAGGAGAGTGCAGCACTTCAGCCAACAGCCTCCCAGAGGTGAGGGAGGAGTCCTGAGGTCCGGCCTTACTCCTGAGCATCACATGGCGTCAGCCCTGAACCCGTGTCCTCGTCCTTAGGGCCTGGCTTTCCCAAAGGGGTGTGGTCCTCTTGCCACCCGGGGCTTGGCACCGCCTGACGACCACAGCGCTGAAGGACCGCAGAGGTGCCTGGGGCAGTTCTGCTCGAGGCTTCCCGTGGTTCAGACATGCATGAAACTGTGAATCCTCTGACATTACTTTCTGTCTAAATTTGCAGCTCTGAAGGTCAGACTGCGAGGAGGAAGCACCCTTTGGTGCTCCTGAAGGTACCAGCTTTGTCTAGTGTCTGGTCTGGTCATCAAGGGGCATCTGCCTTAACTTCCCTCGGAGATGGGGCAGGTCGGCCAGGCAGTGTGAGCTCAGCTCCCAGTCCGCAGGAGCCCAGAGCCCCTGCCCTTCCCGGCGCCCGGCTGCGGAGCTGCCCGTCGGCCCCGGGCCCTGCAGTTGGTCAGCGCTGGGACCTGACGGAGCAGGTGCCTTAGCCTCAGGGTTCCCGTCCATGAGAATGAGGGGCCCTCGTGCAAGACTCTCGAAAGAGGGCCCGGCTCATCTAAGGGCTGAGTCACATTCGCCTTTAGGGAGCGTACGAACTTGCAACGAAAAGGGACCCTGGGCCCAGCACCACGAGGCGGTGCTGGTTCAGCACCGAGGACGCTCGCACACCTCGACGGCACCAGCAGGGCCCCAGAGGCCCGTGGCCGCAGCCAGAGGACGACCAGAGGTGGGGAGAACGACACAACGGGGACGGAGCAAGGCGAGGAGACGTCTGCCCCCCAGCCAGCAGCGTGGTTGCTGCTGAGTGCGGCACCTACAGGAGGACTTGTCCCGCGGGGGATCTGCCCACAGCCAGGCCCCACGCTCCTGCCCGAAGAAAATTCTCCTGCAGGAACTGGATCAAGAGCAGGAAACAGCCGACATCCCAGAGACCAAGCCGTTGGTGTATTTTGCTTTACTCACACCCGCTGGCCCTGAACTTCCCAGCTGCTGCCTTATCTTGCTTTTCTATCGGAGGCCGGGTTAGAGAAAGCCGGCAGGCCGCCACCTTCCTCCCTGGGCTTTCTGGCTTGTTCTTCCTGCGGTTGCCCCCCTCGCTAGGACTCCGCCAGCCTCGTTTCCAGGGGGTGGAGTTCCATCTTGTGCCTTGTAATTCCCCTCACGGCCCTGTGGCTGACCCCCAGGGGATCCACTCCCAGCCCAGCAAATACCTTCTGGTCCCGTCCGTCCCTTCCCCGCTGCTTGGCGTATGGAGAACTAAGGAAGCGAGAGACATCGGCATCGGCCCCGCCTCGCTGGCCTCATCTCCATCCAGTGCTGATGGAGTCGTCGTGCCTTTGGCAGAGCTGCGGCTACAGAGGCCAGACTTGCCCACGCCGGGCAGCCTTCGGCAGTACCTGTTCCAAAACAAGTCCGTCCCCTGGGTGCCCTGTCCAGCGTCGCTGACCCAGGCGCGAGAACAGCTCACCGTGGACCTGCCCTGACGGGGCAGCGGGGGGCCTCGTCGGTGCGCCGTCTCCCAGGTTCCTCGGGCAGGTTCCACTCGGTCCTTTGTGAGGCGAAGCTCCTGAGGTCCTTGGTCGGTCCCGTGACCTCACTGCCCGTAAAAGCCCACCTCTGAGTCTCGGTGAGCCGCCTCTGACACACGGGGACTGTCAACAGAGGCAGGTCTGACCGTCAGGATGGCGCAGCGGGCCCAGTGCAGAGCTCATAGGGCCGCAGGCCTTCCCTTCAGAAAGTCCCGTTTTAATGAGGCTTTCCACCCATTCTGCTCACTTTGGGTGGTAGCAGGCTTTTTTAACATTTCCCTGAGCTTCAGTTTCCTCATCTGAACACCTACTTCAGGGGGTTATTTTGTGGGAAAGAGTACAGTGCTTGGCGTAGCCTCGTGATGACTAAAATCGCTCTTCTTGTCAGAGCTTGATGGTGCCTGTGGCTGTGGTGTGTGGAGGGGAGGCGCCGCCTCAGGCAGGGGGCCGTCCACCCAGGATTTCAGGCCTTGTTTCATAGGAATAGGCACCCAGAGAGCATGCTAACTGCTTTGGCAACAAAGCCAAGGCTGCAAAACAACTTTGCAATGATAAGACATATCCTTCATAAAAAGAAAGTGAACTTTTCCCTGAAGTTAACCAGTTGTGACGGGGCAAAAAGGGAAATCAGCTCCAGATGGGATCATGTTTCATTCAGGCTGTGCTGCTGGTGGGGAAGGCCCGGGCTCGGTGAAGGGTGGGAAAGGGGACGCCCCGGCTTCAAGCCGCAGCCACGCTGCTCCAAGTTCTTCTCGCTTCACTGAGCTCAGCTCCTGGGGACCTCTAATGGCCCTCAATCGCAAACATAGTTAAAAATTAACAGACTGACACAATTAAATATGGATGACAGGCAACCACGATGGACTTTATCTGACACAGGGTGTTACATGCTTGGGCGCCTCGATCCGAGAGGCGTCTTGCGTGAACTTCTGGGATGTCTGAGCACATTTCACATGCCTGTTTGGAAATAAGAGCCTGGCTTGTGCTCAGGACAGGCAGGTTAGAGTCTAAAAGCCCAGAAGAGAAAGTTACCCCTGGGGGCCTATGTTTCATTAGCCAAGCCTCACTGGTCTCAGCAGGTGCTCACAGGCCTAGGGCCTCGCATTTGGGGTCTAGATCTCGCTCCTGCCCAGGTGAGACCTCAGCAATGTCCCACCATCCAGACTGGGAGGTGGGCAGGCGCACAGGGCTGGGCTACCGCGTGGCTTTGTGTATAGTCGGCCAGGGGTAAGATGGTAGATAACCTTTGAACCAGTTCATGTAAGACGTGACAATATGCCTAGACAGTGGCGACCCGTTTCATTGCCTGAGGCGAGGACTATTAGGTGCCGGACAAGTAGTGAAGGATGCTGATGGCACTGCATGCCCTCTGTGTCTGTTAGGGAAGGGGCAGAGGGCATTGGGGTTGGGTTGGAAGTTCCCTGACGGAGTGATCGACAGTGGGCCTCATTTCGTGAAACAAATTCCCAAAGTGTTCCTCCAGTTGGGTGAATGCGGTGTTAAAAATGGGGTTGCTACTTAAACGAACCCTATAATTAGTCCCACAAAGAGTTTCATCTTTATTGTATTACAAATCATCACTCCAGTCTGTTTGGTGAGCAGAGTTTCTTGGATCAGAGCATGTGTACATCTGGCTTGGTGGCCTTTCCCTCAGCCTGACACCCTTCAGCGGAGTTTGCTGTGGGGCTGACGGGCTTCCTTGGTGCTCAACAGTGACCGTCTCTAAGCCGAGTGAGGGCAGAGTTGGCTGAGTGTGAGTGGCCGCAGCAGTGGGCTCCAGCCCGCAGCAGTCTCAGGGCCCGCGAGCTTGGCTCTGAATGGGGAGCTGGGGAAGCGAGCATGCAGGTACGGCATCCGCACGAGGGAAGGGTAGCTCCTTACAGATTGGACACCCAGGGCGCCGGCCGGCTGGGGACCTTCCAGCTCTGATTAGTGTCGTTGGGATCCACCAAATGCCACCACCAGAAGAGGCCTTCAGGCCAACATGTCTCCACGCCCACGGTTACTGCCAGCTGCCACACAGAAAAAGATGCTGTGGTCAGGTAAACTTGGAGAGCCCAGGGTTCGAGCACGTCAAACAGGTTTCTTTATCGTGGAGCTGTCAGCCTTTGCTGTGCAGTGTGTGTGGACCTGCTGAGGCGAGACTGTTTCTCCCAAACCTGTTCGCACAGCATCTCTGCCGGTCGGCTTCTGGCCACACGTGTGTGAGCCTCATTCGAGAACGTGTGTCTCCATCTGGAGCACGTGCAGCGTTGTTGCCTGGGGAGCTTGTTAGATGCAGGCGCTTGGGCCACTCCCCTAGTTTCTGCATTTCTGACATGTTCTCGGGTGATGCTGATGGTCTGCGTACCACACTTTGAGAACCACAGAGGAGAAGACAGCTAAAGCCAGGGGCATTAATAATGGCTACCGTAATGGTGCCCAGTACCTGGGACGCACTTCTGGTGGTTATCTCTAAAGGCAAGGGTGACGATGGGAGTCAGTCGCTGGAGAGGGGACAGTACAGTGCAAACAGTGACCCCTGTGGCGGGGTGGGGGAGGGGGGACTGGCAGGGGCTCCCCCTGGAGGCCAGCCAGGGTCTTCCTGTCCTTGGCAGCACTGTTGGGAAAGTGACATCTGTGTGTATTTAGTCCTCTGGGCCTTGGTGTCCTTATCTATAAATGGAAGAGGATGGAAATTATTTTTATGGGCACTTACTACTTTTTCTATCATTCCACTTTATTTTTGCCTGGTTTTTTGTTGTTTTTTTGCTGGGTGCTCTCCTTTCACCAGCCACAGGAGCTGGTACACGCCGAGGCGTGGGAGACCGCAGTGTGCCCGTTCTAGAGGTGCGTTTCTGAGGAATGTGATGGTAGAACCCAGGCAGCGTGGCCCCTGGATTGCCCTGGTAATGACTGTTACTGCATCGAGTTCCAGTGGAGAAGTGTCCCAGGGCCTTCATGCCGCTTACTCGCTCAGGGATGTCCCAACCTTGCGATGTGCTTAGAGTCTCTGCACAGAAGGAATAATCGGTGCCAGGCTGGGCTATAGATATTATGTTAGAGGTTCTTGCAAGGACCTCTGAAGCCCCTGGAAGCGTATGCAGGATTGTGAGTGGGAGTTTTTCCGCAGGCGGACCATTGCTGTGCATGGAAGGTCAACCGTGTAGACTCAGTCCCTGCTGAACTGTGGGTGGAGCAGGAGTCAGGGAAGTGTGGGTGACCCAGTGTCTGTGGTGCACCCAAAGCAGCCCCCAGACCAGTGATGGCGAACCTATGACACGCGTGTCAGCGGTGACACGCGAACTCATTTTTTTGGTTGATATTTGTTAAATGGCATTTAAATAAATAAAATAAATATCAAAAATATGTCTTTGTTTTACTATGGTTGCAAATATCAAAAAATTTCTATATGTGACACGGCACCAGAGTTAAGTTAGGGTTTTCCAAAATGCTGACACGCCGAGCTCAGAAGGTTCGCCATCGCTGCCGCAGACAGTGGGCAGAAGTGGCCACCAGCACCCTGGGGCCAAAACCACAGGGGAACAAGCAGCCCAAGTGGGCGTAAGGGTTAAACCTCCTCCCTCAGAGGACAGCAGTGAGCAGCGCAGCACAGTTTGTTCACCTGGGTCAGCCCTGCACCCGATTTCTCCCCATGAGCCCTGCTGCCTCGGAAACATGGATGTCGGCCCTGGGAACACTGCCCTCTGCTGGAAGGTGGAAGAGGAGGCAGGCTTGGGTGGTGAGAAGAGCCTGCGGCCCAAGAGTGATGAATTTCAAGGCCTGTCTTTACTCCTTTCGCCTCCACGTGCCCCTGAGACCTGGCCAGCAAGCCAACGTCACCTCGGCTCTGCTGAGCACAGCTTTCCCCGGACCCCACAGCTCGAAGCAGCCTGCTTGTCACCCTGGAGGCCCGGGGCTTCCAGCCCAGGCTGGCGCAGCGCTGGTCCCACCACTGCAGGCCCGGTGTGTCTGAGAATGAAAGCGGTGCTGTGTGGGCGGAAGGGACCAGAGTGCGAGAGGCTGTCAGAGGGGCTGGCGTGGGTGCTGGGAGATGAGGGCTCCCTTCCCGCAGCCGCCTGCACTGAACCGGTCATGCCACCCACTGCGGCTCCTGTCTCTTCTGAAGCACCAGCGTGGGTTGGCACCCGGGCCCACACCCAGGCAGCACCAGTCGTCACGCGCTCCCCCAGCCCAGGTGCACACAGACCCCTCCCCCTCCACTGTGTTTAGGTTCCCAGCCCTTCACCTGCCTCAGGGCTGTGCCCCCACCCACCCTTTACCACCTGTCTCAGGAAGGCAGCTCCAGCCCTGCCCTTTGCTTAGGGAGCAAGTGGATTCAGATGCACAAAGCCATAAGCCATGGGTAGGTAATGTGTTTTTTCTCTGTGTCTCTGTCTTCCTCTCCCCCTTCCCTTGTAGTCTACCCTTCCTCTCCCCTCCGGTCCTCCTGCCTCCCACATTGCCCCTCTTCCTTTCCCTCCTTTGCTCTGTGTACACCCCTAAATTCCCAAAATGACGTGTTCTTTAGCCTACCTGCAGGCAAAGTTTCTGGGCCCTCATTCCCTTCATTGCTCCGTGTGTGGAAATGACTCTGGCCCTGCCTTAAATGAGCTTCAGCGCCTGCTGGAGGCCCCTGAGGAAGGGAGCTCTGCCCTCTCACAATATGGGGGGGCGCGGGGGTCCGTCTTGCTGCTCCTCTGATTTCTAGTCAACGTGCTGTGGTCCCTCAGGATCGCTAAGCACAGCTGGCCTGAGGGGTTCCCCGAGGTATAGGCAGAGCTGAGTGCGTCCACAGTGCTTTCAAGTCCATTTCCCGAGTGAGTGAGAGCAGATCCTCTGCCCAGGCTGGGAGAGTGTCCCCGAGAGCAGCACTGACCGCCAGGCGGGAAACCACCGCTCTGGGGGGAGGCCGTGGGTGGGAGTGTGGAAGGAAACGCCAAGGACTTTGTGGGGACCAGGGCAAAAGGTGGGGCGACTGTTGTGGGCTTTGCGAGGACCCATTCTTAGCCAGCTTCAGAACAAAATCAGGAGAGCTGGTGAGCCTGAACCCACTGGGCCCCATGACCACGGGGCATCGTTCAGAATACCCAGGACCCAGCTGGTTTCCTGCCGGTGGAAGCCGGGAGGACGAGGCGCAGGTCTCAGCAATCCCGCGGAGCCCCTGGCTTCTGCGGTTGCCTCCCAGGCCTCAGCCCCCTGCACCCCCGTGTCAGCCAGTGCAGCTGCACCTGCCCATGGTGTGGAGATCGGACGCCACGTGAAGAAGGGTTTCTGTGCGAAATGCGTTGTATTAAACCACTGGAGTAGATTTGTCAGGGTTACGTTCTGCCCAGCATCACATTCTACTCTGGAAACGTTTTCAGGTGAAACGGTTTGGGCCAGACCCAGGTAACATTGGAGGGTGTCACCTCCAAGGGGCACCCGGCCCTCTTCTTGGCACTCCCCCGCGCCCCCCTGCCCAACCCCCTGTTATACTTGGCTCTGCCAGCCCAGCAGTGCTTGCTTCAGGTGAAGGAAGGCCGTGCCTCCTCAGTGCAAACAGACCCTCTTCCCTCTGTCCAAAGGCTTAGGGACAAAACTGACATGGCCAAAAGATGGATGTTTGTTAAAGCCAGAGGACACTTGCCCTTTTGTTTGTTTTTTAACATTTTCCTCAGGACAAGACCAGGAACATGCTGTCAAGAGGACAAAGCCTCATTCGATCCGTTTGTTTGGGGCTGGCCTTCCTCTTTGGAAACAATGGGATTGGGCTGCGGGTCCCTCTGGACAGAAGGCACAGGGTGCCCGACACCCACAGTGCCAAGAAGCCAGACCCCTTTTCTAAAAGAACAGGAACAGAATCTGCAGTCCTGGCCTGACCACTGGCTCGGTGGTGTCATGACCTGTCCTTTCTTCATCAGAGCAGATCCGCATGCTCTGAGGGAGCCGTTAGCAGCCTGTCCTGCAGCCCAGGCGCTGCTGCGTGTGGGGAGGGGCTCACTGGGCCAGGCTTCAGCTCGCCACCCTCTTATTTCTGAAAGAGGATCAGGGCTCCTTGAGATGGTGTTTTCCTGCAAGCTCGGCCTCTGCATTCACAGAGGCGTGGAGGAAGTCTCCTGGGGGAGAAGTGCCATGAGCAGGTGTGAGTGGGCGCCTCCATGGAGCAGAGGGTGGAGCCCAGCAGGACACTCTGACTCTGAGCAGCGAGACGGCAGCTGGGGGCCCTGGTTTACCGCCTTCTCCCACCTCTCTCTCCAGATGCGCTGGCTCCCTCCCTCGGAGGCTACGTCTCAGGGCTGGAAGTCCCGTCAGTTCTGCTGAATACACGTGAGTACTCGCTTCCCGTGGCAGCCGGGACATGTGCCGGAACATGGGCAGCTCTCGCCCTCCCGGGCTCCCCACCTCCCGCACTGGAAGAACTCCGCGGCAGCGCGTCCTTCCACGAGACTGCCCCCTGGGGTCGAGGGAGACGTAGGGATGCTCCTCCGAGTCTAACCTAAAGCCCGAGCCCGGCCTCCCACTTTGTCATGCTGGTTCGGAAGGACAGGTGTCGGGGTTTCACTGTCACTGTAGCTCGCCTGCTGCCAGCCCCACACAAACCCTCTTCACGTGAAGGCATAAGTCATCTAAAATTTACAGTAAGCCCTAGCCGGTTGCTCAGTGGTTAGAGCATCGCCCTGCAGACTGAAGGGTCCAGGGTTCGATTCCGGTCACGTGCCTACCTCGGTTGCAGGCTCAATACCAAGCCTCGGAGACAACCGATCGATATTTCTTTCTCCCCCTTCCACTCTCTCTTTTTAAAAAAATAAATGGAAAAGGTGTCCTCAGATGAGGATTAAAAAAAACCTTTTTACAGTGATTCATCACGGGAGTCTTAGACTTTGTCAGCAGTAACTTCCCCTCGTGCACCTGTGTATAGTACAGCTTCAGATAATGTGTGTACAATCTCCCCAGGCGGAGACCCAAGAAAGAAGCTGACAACTTCAGCATTGTGTCTAATTTTTTTAAAATGTTTTTATTGATTTCAGAGAGGGAGATATAGAAACATCAGTGATGAGTGAGAATCATTGATCGGCTGCCTCTTGCACGCCCCACACTGTTGATCGAACCCACAACCCAGGCATGTGCCCTTGACTGGAATTGAACCCGGTACCCTTCAGTCCACAGGCAGACGCTCTATCCACTGACCCAAACCAAATAGGGCGCGTCTAATTTATTAAGAGAGCTAACATATGAGGCATGTCTTGGATGGATGACCGCGGATATCCTGTGGGCCACAGGGTGGGCCCTAAAGAAGTATATAGAACAAGGCAGGCTGGATGGGGGGACTGGTGTGACCACCCCCAAATAAAGGAGCCTGTCCCAGGAGCGGCTATGGGGCCTGGGGAGGGTCGGAGGGTCGGTCGGACAGTCTGAGGGGAGGGGATGTGCCAGGAGGTGGTCTCTGTGCTGGCCTGGATCTAGTGTGTGGGTGGGCAGCAGAGGCTGGGTTCTGGAACAGCCTCTCCTCCCCAGCTCTAGGCTCTGAAATGCCTGATGTTTGTCCTGAAGGCAGGCGCTGGGCTTTCCTGAAAGCTGCTTATCTTGATGGAAACAATATCCTAAATTGTCATCTTTGTGCTGTTTTATCTTAGGCCTAACGTTGCTTCAGAGAACTGCCAAGTGATTTTTTTTCTATAAATGTAAAATTTCTATAAAAATTTTAAATGCCTTTTTAAATTCAGTATCTTGACTGCATTTTTGTTAAGTACAAAGCACTGTCACTTTGAACCCTAATTTGCTGTGTGAGTTTGGGGAGTCTTCCCTAAAGTAGAGTCTTAAATGGTAGGTTTCTACGGGCAGCCTTCCCTTGGTCTGGATTATTCCTTCACAAACAGGAAGAACAGTGAGACCAGGGATGGACTGGGGAATGCCAGTCCCTATGTCCCTGAGGCCGACCTAGAGGCATGGTCCTTTTCTTGAAAAGCTCCTCTTCTAAGGCAAACATACTTCCCAGTTAAACTGGTGCTCTTCTCCCACCATTAATCCTGGGGGTGTGTTTGTGAGAGCACGTGAGGCCACTGAGCCTGTTAAGAGGTTCATGGGGGGGGGGGGGCAGACTGGCCTCTGGGCCTTGATTCACTCACAGGGAAAATGCTGGAGAAGTGGTGGGTGCTGGAGCCGGCCTTATCGGGTCAGCGCCCTCGTCGTGAGGAGGAGGAAGAGCTCTGGGCTTTATTTTCCATAGGAAAGGTGCCTGTTGACATGAGGTCTCGGTTGGTGAGTCATGTCACCTTCACGTTTCGCCGGGGCACTTCCCGAGAGCTCGTTTAGGTCAGAAAGAAGGCTTCTTTGTTCTGAAGGAAGGGCCTGGCCAACCAGGACAGGGATTGGTGATGGGGACGAGAGCATCAGAAATCCCACCAAAGATTTAGCAGAGTGGCCAGTCAGTAGACCCTTACCCGGCAGCCAGGACTCGTTCTCTGGTGGTGAAAATAAGTAAGTTGGAGGGTGACATTTCTGCTTTAAGACATCGACTTCAGTAAGTTAGAATTGTACCTGTCCCAGCGTATTCCCCAGTGTGGCCAAATTGGTAGTCCTGAGGGATCATCGCAGGGGGAGTGCGTAAGTGCATCCAGTGTCAAACAAAGTTAGACTCCTTTACCGGAAGATTCTCGGAGCCTTTGTAATGTGAGCATCGTGAATCTTTAAGATTAGGGAACTGGAGAGCATTATGCTAAGTGAAATAAGCCAGTCAATGAAGGAAAAATACCACATGATCTCACTCATTTCTGGATAATAAAGACCATTATAAACTTATGAACAAAAATAGATACAGAGGCAGAGCTGCCTCGAACAGACTCTCAAACTACAGCAGGAAGGCTGGGGAGGGTGGGAGGGCAGGAGGGGGGTGGGTAAGAGATCAACCAAAGGACTTGTATGCATGCATATAAGCATAACCAATGGACATAAGACACTGGGGGGTAGGGGAGGCCAGGGGATTGTCAAGGGCGGGGGGGAAAAAAGGAGACATATGTAATACTCTTTGTAATACTTTAAGCAATAAAAATAAATAAAGGAAGGAAGGGAGGGAGGGAGGGAAAGAAAGAAAGAAAGAAAGAAAGAAAGAAAGAAAGAAAGAAAGAAAGAAAGAAAGAAAGAAAGAAAGAAAGAAAGAAAGAAAGAAAGAAAGAAAGAAAGAGAAAGAAAGAAAGAAAGAAAGAAAGAGAAGGATGGATGGATAGATAGATAGATAGATAGATAGATAGATAGATAGACAGACAGACAGATTAGGGAACTCTAGGATGCAGTCTTTCCCAAGGTGAGACCAGGGAACTTTTTTTTTTTTTTTTTTTTTTTAACACTGAATCTTAGGAAACTAATTTTTTTTACAAAGAACACACTTTGGGAAACAGCTCTAAACTCTAACCCAGCCGTGGGCAAACTACGGCCCGCGGGCCGGTTCCGGCCCGTTTGAAATGAATAAAACTATTGAAAAAAAAGACCGTACCTTTTTATGTGATGATGTTTACTTTGAATTTATATTAGTTCACACAAACACTCCATCCATGCTTTTGTTCCAGCCCTCCGGTCCAGTTTAAGAACCCATTGTGGCCCTCGAGTCAAAAAGTTTGCCCACCCCTGCTCTAACCAAAACCTATACCAGTGGCACCCATATACCAGCTGGGCATAAGTAGGTTTACATGTGTTATACGGAAAGTAACCCAATAATTAATAATACAAGAGTAAACTCTGTTTTATGGATTCACAACCATAAACCTACTTTTCCCCACGTGTGTGTGTGTGTGTGTGTGTGTGTGTGTGTGTGTGTGTCTCTTGGGCCAGTGGTCATCTGTTCTACTTTTCACTTCTCTATTATGATGGAGGAGATCAAGACAAAAGTTGATGGTATTTGTCCCTAATTCTGAAATTAGGTTCTTATGGGTGTATGTTCAAGTACCCGTTTTAAATGAAATGGCAGTGTTAGTGAATGGCAATTGCATTTTAACTGTCCTTTCTCAGAAAGATGAAGTTAGTAGTCCCTGGTAGATACCCAAGTATTCTTTATAATATTGAACTATTTTGTGAAATCTGAAAGTTCACTGTTTAGGGGAAACGTTTTCCTCCTGAAAGTACCACTTTTAAGTTTTGAGGTATACTAGTATTTAATTGTCTGTTAGGTCCAGGATTTTCTAAGTTCATGTTCCATATCCGTACACCCATCATTTTTAAACTTAAGTTATGATCCTTAGCCCTTGTTTCTTCATTCAGAAAAGCCTTGATCGTTTGGCCCTGTGGGACCCTCCGTTGCCAGGGTGACACAGGTCTAGCACTGTAGCGTCGTGTAGTTCCAGAAGGCACTGCTCATGTGCACCCCTCTCTTTTGTGACTGTGTGTTTCTCTCTCAATGTCCAGAGGCTGGTCAGTATTTGTAGAGCTGTCTAGGATGAGATCATTTGAACTTCTGAAGCTCACGAAGAGCTCATACATGTATGCTAAAATGTAGATCTGGCCCTCAGGATAAGCTGACGGCTGAGAAAGTAATGGCATTAGGAGAGAGGTCAGCGGGACAGAACCTGGAGGTTCACCTAGATGTCGGGGGTCAGGAGATGATGAACAGCGAGGGAAGAGTGGCCAGAGGAGCAGATGAGGCACGGAGCCGGCAAGGCAGTGCTGAGCTGCTTGGTCAACAGTGTCCACTACAGGAGGACAGTGAGTAAAAGGACAGAGTACCTTTGAATTTGGCGAGTTGGGCTGGCTAAGGACGGTGGTGGCACAGGGCCTGAGGAAGGATTTTTTTGGAAACATGTATGTAGCCAAAGGGAAGACACGATTATTACGAAACGGCATGGGTTCCCGCCACAGAGATCCTGCTGTTCATTTGTATCAGGCTCACCTCCATTGTCCAAATTGTCCTTCCCCACTGACGAGCTGCCAGAAATCTAGAGGTGGCGGCGGCTGCCCCCCCGTAGGAAGCACAGCGGATGACGCACTGCAGGGTCTGCGCAAAGATGCAGCATCTCCTGGGGAGGCACTGTTTGTTCTGGGGGCTGGAGAGTGGAGGAGGGGGCTGCTTAGGAAGGAGGATGGATAACTGTACTTTCTCACTGCAGTTGGGTTGGGACTAGTCTCTCATCCCACCTGAGGTTAGATCAGTTCAGTGTGGATCCTTTCCTCAGGCTCCTTCTAGAGCAGTGGTTCCCAACCTTCCTAATGCCACGACCCTTTAATACAGTTCTTCATGTTGTGGTGACTCCCAATTTCATTGTTACAAATTGAACATAATTAAAGCATAGTGATTAATCACAAAAACAATATGTAATTATATATGTGTTTTCCAATGGTCTTAGGCGACCCACAGGTTAAGAACCGCTGTTCTAGACTCTTGGCTTAGGTTCCTTCTAAGAGAGCTAGTTATCCAGGCTATGTAATCCTAGGGAAGGTACATCAGAATTGAAAAGTGGTGCTGATGAAATCATGGAAACCTTTTACAGCCAAACAAGTATCTCAGAAAAGACAAACGAAGGGTAGGTGCCAACCACATGGCCTTCTGTTCACCGGAGGGGCTATCCTCCCCCAGGGAATGGTGGCACCAGAATAGATGACGAGCAGGAGTGACAACTGGTATCAGACCTTCTGTGCAAGCTGGCTGTCGCTTCTGACATGCAGAGCGTCAGGATGTTGTCCTTCCAAACCCTCCGCAGTCCTGGGCCTGCTCTGCCCAGAGGTCTTCAAGGATTTTTCATTGACCCTCTTTGACTTGCTATTTCTAAAGGAAAACCAGTGACTATCAAAGGAAATAAGCTCTCTATTCTTTAAAAAAAAACATATATTATGTGTCTGCTACATGCTAGATATTAAAATGTGCAAAACCAGGCCCATGCCCCAAAGGAGCTTACATTCTAATAGGCCGGAGTCGTGGACACTCGTTTTAGCGAGAAAGGAGAGACATTGTTCAGGGCGCTCCACAGTGAGGTGTGGGTGTTCGAATGGCATACGTAAGGCTGTCAGAGCGTGGCTGGCACTGGTATTTCTATTTGTTCAGTGTCCTCCTTGATGGATGGTGTTTAGTCAGGTACAAGCTATGTCTGCCCAGCACTAGAGTTTTGCTAATGATCCAGCCTGTGGCGGGGAATCCAGAATACACACTGATTGGAAACAATCCATTTCCCAGGTATGCTGCTGTTGTTAATCACTCCTTACAAGGAATGAGAGTTACACAGCTTTCCTTGTTGGTTATCCAAATGTAATTGGGGGGGGGGGGGGGCGCGCAGAGAGCAGTGTTAGGAATGGGGGTGGTTCTGGGAGGGGTTTTTTAAGAACTCATGAAAAATTCCCTGGACATGAACCAAGACCACAGCATAGAAATTATAAGCATATGTAGCTACAGCCTCATCAAATGAGAGGGACATGGCAAGAGTAAAGCCAGAATTTGAAGCAGTTTATTCCTTATGTTTAGTTTGGGGCAGGATGGCTTAATCTCTGGCTGTGATGTGAGTGCCCAGGGATGGAGCCCACATCAGGTGAGTCCCAGGTGCTGGAAGTCAAGGCAGAGCTTGGAGCTGAGCCAAGCAGGAACGGTTCTAGGTCTCCACACGGCCCAGACAGCTGCTGCGGCTCCAGTCACCCTGCCTCTCCCTAGAAGGGCCCCGGGCACCATGCCCTCTCGATGCAGCGTGCCCAGAAACCAAAGCGGCACTTCATCACCGATTGGCCATTCCCCTTCCTATTAGCCAAGGTCTCCACAGCACACGTCAGTTCATTAACACGGTCAATCTCCAGTGAACACCTGTAGCGTGTAAGGGGCTGTTCTGGGTGCTGAGGATAGTGAACAGACACAGACAAAACCCTTGCCTTCATGAAGGAGACGGGTAGTAACATACTAAACACCGGTAGGTGCTGAGAGGTGCCAAGGGGAAAAGAGCACAGCAAGTAAGAGGGTAGATGCTCTGGGCCGGCCGGCACTTCATTTCACAGGGGGCAGAGAAGTCAGGGTCAGCTTGACACCCTTCGCACTGAGACCCAGTTTCCCCAGATTTACATGGGCTCCGTGCTCAGAACAGACCTCACGGTATTCAAGTTTAGAGAATGATTTCACCTCACTAGTCCTCTTCTTCTGGCCTCCCCTTAGCTAAACCAAAGTAAACAGCTTGAGATACAGCAGGCTGAGGTGAGAACTGGGAAGGCCCAGGCAGCCTGTGCAACTCACCCCTCCCTGCCTGCTCATCAGCCCCTTGTGAGCTATAAAGTACGAGCAGGCCTGAGAACCCGTCCTCACTAGTTCCTGTGGTGGGTGCCCCTTCCAGCCACTGCCCAGTCCTTCACGACGTCTGCTAACCACACGGGCACTTACTGAGCACATCTCCCTGCAAGACTGTTAGGACCGCCTAATGCGGTCAGAGCTGGGTCCCGCAACTTCTGCCCACAATTTGTTTCCTGTGAGTCTGGCTGGGGGATCTGGGAGACTCCCGAGCATGTGTGATATGCACCAGAGAGGTGCCGGCCTGGTCCCTGGAGAAAGTTCAAAGGGGGCAGCCATGTGTTACGTCCTGGCATTGAGTCCCAGAGCAGCTGCTGGAGAACAGTCACGGTCAGGGCCACCCACAGGAGCCTCTGCCCCGACACACTCTTCCTCCGTCTGTCCCAGGGGCTGGCAGTGGGCATTCCAGCGGCCCCTGTGCTCACCGTAAGGCAAACATGAGCACATTCAGGCTTCCCTCCAGGGTCACCTCCCAGGATCTCTGTGCAGCAGAATCTGCCTGTGCATCCTTTCTGCCCACCAGCTGAGCACAGGCAGTGGACATGTGTTGATGTAATAACTGGACAGAGCAGCTGGGTGACTCCTAACAGTCCTAAGTCATACTGAGAGGAACCCTCAGCCTTTCTTAAAGGCAGGCATCCTACCAATGCAGCCTCGGTCAGGCGGCCATGGAGGACCCCCAGGTCCGCTGCTGCTGCTTGGGCGTGCTCCCTCCTTCCCCACTCCCTCCAGTGCTCTTGGCAAGTTTGGAAAGGGTGAGCGAAGATGGGTAAGCTGATAAGTTTGGTTTGCAGGGATGACTTTTTCCTGTCCTGAAATAAACCTTTTACTAGGAAACTAGAATCACATTCAACTCATTGTTTATTTTTATAGTGAAATTCTGGGGAAAACATTTCTTAATTCTGACATGTTCTTCAACCTGACCCAGAATCCCAGAGGGGGGTTTCAGTTGGACCCAGAGTGCCACGGGGTCTCCTGGAAAGCCAGCTTCCTGAGCAGGAGGACCTGAGACCTGCAGGGGCACTCAGAGGGTTTGCGCATACATGTGCATGCCTGTGCACAGAGCCGCACCCACAAACAGCCTGTCTGCGAGGGGAGCAGGGCTGACCTGGCTGATATGAGAACTAGTGGCGAAAGGGGCCACTGGGCTTCCTTCCACGGCACCAGGACCTCCTGGAAACCAGCTGGCCCAGAGCCATGCCTGCAGGAAGAGGACCAACAATTTATTATTTGCTACGTCTCTGCACCTTATTTCAAAATTCTCAGACCCTAGGGAACAGAAGGATGTGTTCACAAATGCTTCCTTCTGGGTTCTGTTTTCCGGTAGGTGCTTGGAGTAACATCATCACCACAGGGTTCTCCAGGAGAAATGATTGTGTGGCCTTGGGCTGACCAGGGTTGCAACTGGTCTGAAGGCCCTGGTGCTGGGGAGGTTTCGGGCTTTCTTCTCTTTGGGGGGCCTCAGGTCCTGTGCCTTCCCTTAGCAGGGCTTCGGACAGTCCTGGGGATCCAGCCCATGGGAGAGGCAACCCCTGGTGCCCCTCTGCCCCAGGTGATTGACACCCTGGTTCTTGAGTGAACACAAACATCGCCCGAAGCACACTTTTCCCAGGTGCTCTTCTCTCAGACCTCCATGCCAGGTGTCCCTGGGAGCCACATCCACCACCCTGGGCTCTGAAGGTCTTCCCTCCCTCGTACCACATCCTAAGCCGGCTGTCCTGGCTGTCAGCTTTTCATGCCACAGATACCAGTTCATTCTCAGACGGCGCTTGTGGTCAGCTCGATGGCAGAGGCCTTTGGTCCCTTTGCCTCAGACCGGTGGTTCTCAACCTTCTGGCCCTTTAAATACAGTTCCTCATGTTGTGACCCAACCATAAAATTATTTTCGTTGCTACTGTTATGAATCGTAATGTAAATATCTGATATGCAGGATAGTCTTAGGCGAGCCCTGTGAAAGGGTCGTTTGACCGCCAAAAGGGTCGCGACCCACAGGTTGAGAACCGCTGCCTTAGACTCTAGGCTCATTGCTCCCAGAATAGGCTGGTCTTAAAGGCCCAGGGAAACCTCGCAGCAGGCCAGGCTGTGGGTGGAAACTACTGCACTGTTAATGGGTTTAATTAATACGTGGTCTCTTTCTCCATCCCAGGTCCCAGGTGTGTGATGGTGGCTGCAATCTGTCTTGTGGGTATTAATGCATCTTCAGTGGTGGCTACTCTTCTCGAGCTGTTCTACAAAACTGGAGCATGCTGGTGAGTGTCGCCGAACAGGCCCTCGGAGAAGCAGTGTGTGCTGGGGCGGGGCACCCAATGGTGTACTGTAGGCCCATGTGGCCAGGACCATCACCCAGCATCACCTGGGTGCTACACCTGTCCCAGTGGGAGCTCTAAGTTGGTGTGGAGTGCTCAGGGCCAGCGGTTGGTGCGTCATTATCTCCTCCAACCATGGCCTGCGTAGGGAGGGCTGTTTCCACATAGCAACTGAGTTTTGCAAACTCTCAGCGCGTTGCCTAGTCGTTCTCACCACAGCCATCCTGGGTGGGGCTGACACTTCAACACCTGCTCATCCAGCAGCAGTACTGAATGACATATTCCACCGAAGGGAATCACAGCTAGGTGAAGCGTTCCCTAAAGCCTTTAACTCTTTTTGGGAAATTAACCATCTTGTCTTTGTTTTTTTTTAAAAAAAAAATTATTTCAGAGAGGAAGGGAGAGTGAGAGGAAAAAACATCAGTGATGAGAGAATCATTGATCAGCTGCCTCCTACACACCCCCTTCAGATCGAACCTGGGACCCTTCAGTCTGAAGGCTGACACTCTATCCACTGAGTCAAACCAGCTAGAGTGGAAATGAACCATTTTGGTGGAAATCTTTTTTGGATGTATGTCTGTTCCTCCCAACTTACTAATCCAATTATATTGATTATAATGCACCCCTTTCTTAGTGACTGAGGGACATTTTTATGAGCCTCTTCAGAAACAGGGTGAATGCCCTTGGGCATAACTGAATGATCCGGGATTCTCACTGAATCCTCCAGACTTTTCTAGTGGGTGATCATTTTGGAGATCTGTCTGTGATTTTAGTCAATACCAGTTGTCACTCCTCAGTTCATCTATTTCTGGCAGTACGTGGTCTTAAAACAATGACATGGCATTCCCAAGACGACTTGCCCACCCGTCTCTCTGGCAAGCTTGGCCTCGAACAGCAGGAATGCCAAGGACAAGCTGACAGCGGTTATGTCTCAGCCCAAATAAGGTGGCAAATTTCATCCCTTCGAGGGGCCTCTATAGATGAGTCAGAAAAGGGGCAAGATTCCTGCTAAGGACAGAGAACCAGGCAGTTCTGGCCACGGAGGTCATTAGCACATTTCTGGCGCTTAAGTAACTTCGTGTTCAGAACAGTACCATTCAGTGCCTGTCCAGCAGCCTGCACTTGGGGTCTTTTTCCATTGACGTTTGTTTCTCACACTAACCAAACTTACCAATGTTTTTCCACATGACAGGGCACTAGTGTTATCTAATTCCACAGCCAATTTATTAGGTTTTCCGACTGTCGGAGTAACAATGCCTACGATATTGTTAATGATATTATCACTTAGCAAAGCTTCTTTAAAAGACAAGATTTTGTTTTTCCCCCTCCTCTGGGGAAGCTTAAAGGCCAGTTAAAAGCCACCTATACAATTTTTTGGAAGCAGGTTAGAATTTTTTTTCTAAGTGCAGTAAATGAAACCAAACACCAGTTAACTCGGGGGCCATGCAGATGAGGCCAGTCAGGAGGCTACAGCAGCTGAAGTGTGTGGTGACTTCATGCAAACATCGGGAGGGCTGGTGACAAGAGGAAGATAGGACGTTGGGGAGAACTGGATCTTGGTCCTGGTTGGGCAGCTAAGAGTCAAGTTGCAAATATACCTGAAATAGTGGGGCAGGCAAGCCAGCATGCACCAGGTGGGGAGGGGGATACCTTTGGCAATAGCCACATTCAAGGTGGGCTCTGGGCTCACCGGTTCCTGGGCCATCCGGGTGTTACACGAACAAGCCTGGCGGAGGCTTTCCTCCCACCAAATCTGAAGTTGGAAGACACTCTGTAAGGCCCGTCCAGCCTTAGAGAGCAGGTAGGCCTGGGCTGGGCAGCTTGAGCATTACTGTGGCCTCTAACTACAGGGAGATTATAGAGTGTGCGTGCGCCTTTTTAAATGTTAACTAGTTTTTTTATTACAAATTAATGTTAGCATTTGAATTTTTATAAATCAAGCTGACAAGTATAAAATGAAAACTAAATCACTCATTTAAAACTTTTGTCATAAATGCCATATTTATTGAGTTGGATGGAGGGAAATATTCCTTATCTTTTTGTAAAAATGAGTAAATTTAGAGAAACTCTGGCGGGGGGGAGGGGGAAATCATTGGTAAGTCAGGTACAGATGGTCCCTGCCTTATGGTTTGGAAGCGATATGCACTCAGTAGAAATCTTACTTCAGATTCTGAATGTTGATCTTTTCCTGCGCTAGCGATGTGTGGCACGACACGCCCGGGATGCTGGCGGTGATCTACCAATTGTGAGGGAAAACCACCGATGCTCTACAGTGTGCAGCCAGCATTCTTTGGGTGTAAATTACATGAGATATCGAACACTTCGTTATTTTTTTCAACTACAGTTGACATACAGTATTATATTCGTTTCAGGTGTGCAACACAGTAAGATTTATATACTACATTATGAAATAATCACTCCAGTAACTCTAATACCCATCTAACACCATAGTTGACAATACTGACTATGTTCTCTATGCTGTAGTTTACATCCCCATGACTATTTTATAACTACTAATTTGTACTTAATCCCTATGTATCTGAGTATGTTTGTCCATTTATTCTATTCAATTCCACATGTAAGTGAAATCATGGCATGTCTTTCTCTGACTTTTTTGACTTAGCATAATACCCTCTAGGTCCATCCACATTGTCACAAATGGTAAGATTTCATTCTTTTTTTGTGGCTAATATTCCATTGTATATATGCATCTTCTTTATTCATTTATCTATTGATGGACACTTAAATTGCTTTCCCATCTTGGCTATTGTAACTAATGCTATAATGAACACAGGGATGCATATCTTTTCAAATTAGTGTTTTTGGATTTCTTAAGTGCAGTTGCTGGGTTGTAGGATAGTTTTGTGTGTTTTTTTTGAGGAACCCCCATACTGCTTTCCACAGTGGCTGCACCAATCTGCACTCCCACCAATAGTGCAAGAGAGCTCCCTGTTCTCCTCATTCTGGCCAATACTTGTGTCTATTGGCCATCTTCAGGTCCTCTGCCCATTTTTTAATAAGATTGTTAAGATGTACAAGTTCCTTATATTTTAGATATTAACACCTTATCGGATGTCTCATTGGTAAATATCTTCTTCCATTCAGTAGGCTGTGTTTTCATTTTGTTGATGGTTAGCTCGGTGCAGAAATTTGTGTCTGATGTAGTCCCATCTGTTTATTCTTTACTTTTCCCTTGCCCAAGAAGATATATACAAAAAAATATTGCTAAGGGAGATCTGCCTTTGGTTTCTTCTTCTAGGACTTTTTTGAAGTCTTACATCTACTTTACTATAAAGTAGGCTGTATACTAGATGATTTTGCCCAACTAAAGTCTAATGTAAATGCTCTGAGCACATTTTAAGGCAGGCTAAGCTATGATGTTAGGCATTACATGTATTTTCAATGGATTTATTGGCACATAATCACGTCATAAGTCCAGGAGTGTCTGTATATGTAGGTGGATTGGGAGGAAAATAGAGAAAATTTTCTTATTGCTGGGAGAAAAGGCTCACAAGGCACTTGTACAGATTCCAACTTACCAAGGAGAAAGTTGAGTCAGCTGCCTCCAAGGACTGACACACATTGATCAAGGACAACGGAAATGAAATGTTTTGGAATTGTATAATGTTCTTAAGATACCAGGAGACGTTCTCCATTGTCTTCAAACCTGTGCTTGCTTCCTTGTTTATCCCGTCACACGCATGTTGGAGATGAAGCCCTTTCAGGACGGACTGAGAGGAGGCTGCTCTCTAAACAGAGCCTGGCCCTCTCCCCCTCGGTGCTCTGTGTTCTCAGATGTCTTTGCATTCTGTTTAAAATGTCCTTGTTAATACATTCCAAGGTTTGAACTCCATTCCTAGCAAAACCCCTTCCTTGTTTACAGGGACTGAAATAGCCACATTTTGACCTTCTGTTCAGTCTGGGAACATCTATGGCCACGGGGACACATTCTTTTCCCATGTGAGAATTACATTTACACAACATAGTTATGGAAAGAAAAGCTCAGGAAATTAATAGACTCGCATCCCTCTCTTCTAGATTTTTCACTTCAAAAGATCAACCAGAATTAAGTAGGAACCCCTCTTTCTTCCTGCTCAGAGCCCAACATGGTCCCTAGGCATTTATCAAGACTAGGGGGCCAAGTTTCAGGGCGATGGTCCATCATTCCTGTCTCATTTTTCATGTAGTCTGAGTGCTTGAATTATGGCTATATGCAAGTGATTACATCTGGGGTGAGGGAAAGAGGAAATAGTTTTAGGGAGGAAAATTTCCAAGATAATCCTTGTAAAAACCAAGTAAGTGGCCTGGATAGTGAGATCTCTGAGAGGAGAAAGCCCTGCAGGCCAAGTGACCAGCAAGGCTGGAGGACCTGGGGCTTATACTGAGTTTGGAAAGATAGTAAGGTTGTAGGGGGGAATTGGACAGAAGAGAGGAAGTAGGAATAGGAACAAGCTTTTAAGGGCCTTGGGTCATGGGGGAGGTATTGGAGAGATCTGAGGGGAGGAGGGGGTGTGTTTTAGGAATCATGGTCATCTTCTTGCTGCCCACAGCAAAGTGGATGTAGAATCATGTTAGAAACACACACCAGGAAAGGTGAGCCCATGATGGTGATGTCAGAAGTGAAAGAATGACCCGAGAGAGCAGGGCTGTGTCAGGGACAAAGACACATAGGGAGAGGGGTCAGGAGCCATGTTAAGGTAAGGCTTGGCAAGTCTTGAGTTTAGACATACTGCTTTTGAGGTCATGGCAGAAATGTTAAGGGCTGATATGATAGGAACCCATTAGCCCAAATATGGTTGTGAGCTCCCCCAAAGAAAGCAGAAGTAGGCCAGCCAGGCCCTTACCACACACAGCCAAGGGCTGGAGCAGATGCAGGGATGACATGCAGCCCGATGTTCCTTTGCCTGTTCGTTCAGTCCCTGAAAGCAGTGTGGCAGCTTTGGCTTCAGACCCTCGGTCTCAGTGCTCTGTCACCACATCCAGTTTTGGCCACTTTCCCAAGATGGCCCTCTCCAAGCCATGCTCTTTAAGAGGCCGTTGGCAGCGTGCAGGCCGCTCCGGTTCCGAGAGTTTAAGGGCAGCCAAGTGCCTTCCCCTGTGAATTGTTCCAAAGTACGAAGAGCCGTAGAATGACTGTTGTTCCTCGGAAACGGCTTCCTGGAACCAGCACACACAGCTTGGGCTCCTGGCACATGGTCAATCTGGGATGACGTGGAAGGTGTCATTCCAGGCCCGAAAAGCCAAGAATGTGGGGGGAGGAAGCTGACCTGAATCAGTTCCTCAAGCTGGTTTGCCGCCTCTGTTGGTTTGTGGGGACTGGGGTGGGGGCCTCTTCACACTTGAGGGAAGGGTGTGGGTTCATTGGAAAAGTCAGCTAGTACAGCCTCAAAGGTGATGCCTGCTTCATAAGCCCCCTGCAGCCCTACCCCATGGAAAGATGCCCCCAGCCCAGGCACTCTCTCCTGCCACCCACCTAGATGGCGGGAAATCAGAGTCTAGCAGAAGAAATGTAGCTTTCAAGAGGGGGTCCTTCTGCTGGCCCTGCTCACTAAGCATCACAGGACACGTTTACCTACACCAGCGACGGGCGTGAACAGACCTGGGCACCATCTGCCGAGCAGGGGCTGCTCCCACTATTGTGTTTGACCAGGGGAAGCAAGAGTCAGAAAGTGAGACTTCCTGAAGGTGCACGCTGCTAACTGCTGGACACATGCTTCTGTTCCAGAGAATTCTGCTGAGAAAGTAAAGGGGGCAGGCAGGAGCTAGGGGCCGCTGAGGTAATGATATTGGGTTTTCTGACTTGTGGCTCATTATTAGTTCGACTCACTTGTGCTGTCATCGACAAACCTGGCTGTGACAGGACTGACCGGCACTGGACAAACCTGGTTTGGGAAGGAGTATGTACCAAAATATGTTTCTAATTTCAGGATTTACTGCTACATATATATTTTCCCAAATAAGTGTAACTTAGGACAATTATATGGGTTTTCAATAATGATGCTATTTTCGTTATAGCCTCCTCCCACTCACAAATAAGCATTTCCTGTACAAAATTCCAGTTATACTGATTTACGCCTACATACACTTTTTCTACAACCACAAATTTATGAGTCTGACATGCTGGTAAGATGGCAAGAAAAGAAGGTACTTGGAGAGAGAAAATTAAAATGACAGAATAAATCACAGAGTTTCACAATGCAGCCGTTAACACTTAACTAAATCTAGACACAGAGGAGCTAAGATACACTTCAGAACATCCTGGGCCAGAGGAGGCTCTGCCAGCAGCAGTCGAAGGACTCAATGATCAATGATTGTTCCAAGGCCCCACAAAGCAAGACAAGTGTGAGCATTTCCTTGCAACTGCAGGGGAAGGAGGTATTGGGAATTTCTAATAAGAGATAAATGGAAATTAAAAATACTCCCTACGTATCTAAGGTTACACACCAATACTCTGTGTCTTTACTTGGTGAGTCAGTAAATATATTGCACGCTGACACACACACCTTTTCACAGAGAATCACCAAGAATTTCCCCAGGTGAAAGTTTCGTGAATTCTATCAACAGGTGTCTCCAAGCACAGCCCCGCAGCAGGCAGGAGGAATTACTGCATACCTTTGGGACCTGCTTTCCTCACACATTCCTTTCTCTTTCAGGCTTGAAAAAACCTTGCCCAGTTTTGATCCCTTCAAGACTTTGCCACAGCCTCTATCACACATCTGTTTTTCTTGAAGAAAAAAATATAATAAAAATGTTTTACTCTTTTACACTGTATAATTTTAAGAAAAAGTGTGTTATTTGTGAATGCATGGTCTGACGTACATTTCTGTACAGTGTGGAGATATTTTCAAATGAAACATAAAAGATGTCAACAATAAACCAAGAGTGAGTATTTTTATACCAAACATTGAAATATGATAGGATGATCTTACACTGGGTTGGATCACAATTTTTGTTCTTGACTTTTGAATGCCTATAATTAAAAAATATCTATTTTTTCTCTAGAATAGCTGCATGTTTGAGGCATGTTTTTAAATATGAACATTTCCAGAATCTCATGTGAATGTATAGAAATCTGTGCCTGGCCTGAGTCCAGAGTGAATGAGAAATGTGGAGTTATTAGATGTTAGAAAGAGAGATGTGCTGTCTGCAGTACAAGGTGTGCGCTGGCAGGTCTAGGATATCTTGCAACATCATCGCAAGCCTCCTCGAGCTGCTACCATGGTGACACGCTCACAGCTGTGGGCAAAGAAGCCTTTCCCTGATCAGAGGGGCCCTTAGAAAACCCTGGCAGCTCCAGAGGTAACAGTCTGTCTCACTGAGAGGGAAACCTTGGCTCTGCGAGGCCAGTGCTGCCTCAGGAAGCTGGCTTTGCCCATCCTGCATAGCTGCAGTGGGCAGCTCATGTCTCCTAAGTGATATTGCGAAATACTGGCTGAGCTGGTGCTGGCAGCACCATGCCAATGAGCCATTCCAAACATGATCTTAAACCCTATGCACTCACTGGGGGTGCTTGCACCACACCAGCCCATGGAGATGGTGCAGCCAGTGGGCATTTGAAATGAATACTGCTTCAAGACTTCTTCAAAACCAAAGTTAGTCTTGCATTGTAAGCTGACACATTTCCAGAGTCTTGACAGCTCAGTCTCCCCTCATAGAAGAGCCAGGTGTAAAAATATATATTGACCTAAGGATTTCAACTGCTGATATGCCAAAACGTGATCATAATCTTTCTTAACTGACCTCACGTTGTGCTACAGATCTCAATGTTTTAATGATTATATGGTTGGGTTAGGGTTTGTTTCATTGTTTTCCATTAGAAATAAACATGTCAAGAAGCTTTTAAAGGTCATCACACAAAAAACGAGAAGGACCAGGAAAGAGGCCTCTTACCTTCATAAATGAGGCCCAGGGCACTGACAGCAGCATGGGCGGCTGTGTTCAAGCCCTGGATGCCTTCAGCATGCCTGGCTCTCGGTGAGACTTCTACACTTGTTTCTAAGGAAAGCAGCAACTTTCACACTATTATGCTTTTATACACTGTTTAAAGGTACTTTTCTATTGTCATTTTAAAAATAAAGTGCTTATCTCGGCTGTCACACCACTGTTTGGCAAATTTCTTTTTACAAGATTAACCAAGAGCAAACCACACTGCAGGCCAGGGTCCGGCAGGCAGATTTCTTTACCCCTTTTAAGTCCTCGACAGAGCCAGGGCAGAGAGACTAAAGAGAAAACAGGGCTGGGAGAGCCAGATAATAACCACCACAGAGGCTCTATTGTGGGCAAGTGGTGAGCGACACTGGTACCTTAGGCCACGGCCCTTCCTGACCTGCTGGAGGCGCTCCTGGTAAAGTCACAACCTCTTTATTGATGCCTTACTGACTCCACATCCACTTAAGCCTACGAAACTTAGCTCCAGATTATCTGAAATCTGTAGTCATTTTATGGTGCCTGCTAACTTAAAATGTAATTGATAACCAAGCATTGATAGCCAAAATAATAAAAGCATTTCTTCTATACATTCTCACCAACCCTTCTTTCCCCAGAAGGGGGAAACCACAGTGCTCAATTCCAACTAGTAATTGTATGTCTTGTTGGGCACTGACATTTATCTGGTAGTTTGGATCTCACATCCCTTTTGCAGAGGAGACCATCACCAAAAGCAGGTCCCCATCGCAGCCTCCCAATACCCTGGAGCCCTGACGTAGCAGCAGAAAGCCAACTCGGCTCTCCCCAGGCTGCAGAGGCCATGCCAATGGCTCCAGGACAGGCTTGATCATGTGGCTCTGCCTTCAGCCCATCTGTGACTTCCTACTCGGAGGCGCCAGAGGTTAGCAGGTCAGCCTAGGAATTACGGGCTTCACCCCCTGAAGATTAGCTGCCTCTCCTGTCTACCCAGGGCCACCCTCATCCAGCCACTGCCTAAACAAGGCACTTGGGACGGATGAATGGGTGCTCCAGGCACCACCACACTGATAGTCATCAGTGATGTGCAAGGGGCAAGCCTCCCTGGTACTTAGGAACTTGATCTGTTCCCATTGACTACTCAGCTGGGTACCAGCTTCATTATAGTCTGAAAACTGCCTTTTCTGTCACTCTACAGGCAGGAATGAAGAGTGCCTACAATTGGGAACTTGGGATAAGAAAAATCAGGTCTGTTCCCTCTTGCTTACGTTTATACTGTCCCAGTTTGTAGGCGCCACAAAAATGGGAACTAAGACTTTTTTTTTCTTTCATTACCAAGCAAACCCTCTATTGGGAGGTGAAGACGCGCCCTTGTGAACATAAGACTAAACTGACATCTAACATTAAACGCTATGCTATGTCTTCTACCTCGATAACAAAATTACAAATTAAAAGAACTTAGAAAATGAAAGTCAGAATTCCAGTTAATCATATCTAAGCTTCAAACTCACTAGACCCAATGTTTACACATATGCTGGGCCTTCTATGGGACCAACGTGTAAGTCTCACTGCTCTCATCTGAGGTTCCCCGAACCCCAGCACCCCACGGCATCTTTGGGTCCTGAGTTGTGTGGCATAAGGAACATTCCTGAGGATGAAGCAGGCTGGCTAATACCGAGTTCTTTACCTCAATATGCAAGAATTCCTGGTGTCTGTCAGGGTGACAGATGAATCAACCCGGCATTTCTAGGAGCTTTGGGCAAGCATGCTCAGTGCTAGGAATATGTGCACATTCCCTACAGCCTGCCACATCACAGATGTCCAGCTGCTAGTGAACGGAGCATCCTCACCCAGTTTTAAGAGAGTTGATACATGACTGGTCTTACTCTTCAACTCTTAATCCACTCTATCCCATGACAAACAATTACATAACATTCTTGGAAGGCAGAAGAATATCTGTCACTAGTGAGGTGTTCCCCGAAATGGTGGTATTCAAAACACCTACACTAAAACTAAGGACTGTGAATACTGAAAACCATATGAAATAAGCTAACTGAATAAGACCCCAAACTGGGAAATTTCTCAACTACCATAGTGAAGCTCTTGTCTGCCTCTGCTACAGGCCCTCCTAGATGGAACTAAATAGTATTAACCCTTCCCTAAACTGGCCTGGCTCTCTAACAGTCCCACAACCCAAAGATGTCAATATGCCATGAACATTCTTCCTCGTTTTACCCTCTCTTCACAGCTCTCCAGTAAACGGGCAAGTTCTATTCACCAGTACTTCCATTGTACCCACCACACTGAGTCCTGCTTTATAAGGAAGGGGAAAGCCCTGTTCCCCAAACCATAACACTATGCCCATAAATAGGACAACAGTGAAGTCTTCCACACACCACTGCTCACACACATCTCTTGCTTAAAATTCATGTGAAACCCTGACCATGCTAATTAACACAATTAAGTCAGAAACTTAAGCCAAAGGCTTAAATTCAACCCAAACTTGTCTTCAGAGCAAAAGCAAAAAGACCGGCCTAAATTGAATGAGAAATGATGCTCAAGATAAAATATTTACCTGGACAAAAGCACTTTCCCCCTAAAACTAGAATGCAGGGCTTGGGTGAGAGGGAGGGGCTCAGCTAGAAAGTTCAAATTGTTAGAACAGGCAAGTGCAAGATAAACCTGCTATTGGGTGTTTGTGGAGCAGGTCCTGTCTAATTCAGGCTATGGTTACTCAGTTCTCTCCTGTTGGTACCCTTCTGTGTTTTCACTTATTTTAAGATTTTAAGATAAGTTTGAACTGAATGTCCTTTGAAGCATGACCCCTGCAAAATTCTGGGTGGCTGAAATTCACGGGGTTCTCACAGGGTCTTGAAACCACATGGTTTAAGTCACAGGAATGTGCTGGCTTGCCTCCAAACCAGGGGAGCTGGACCAGTTCTACGGGCCTAACTGTCTAAAGTGGCCAATGACGGCGGCCTTGCCACTCAGCTGGAGGGCACCAGCACATTTATTTCTAATGGAAATCCTCCTATGAAGGAAAATGTGCTTTTCTATTTTAACTATGGCCAGAAGGAAGGTCAAAAGCACAATGCCAGGGTCTAGTCTACCCGTTTCCAAAGTATGTTCCCTCTACACACACACACAACTGGGACAGGGGTCCCAAGGTCCAATTTGTCTGAGAACTGGTTTCCTGAGGTTCTTGGTCCTCCTACATCACTCCACCTCCCATGGAACTTCTGCTTTCTCAGGAGAAGCCAACAGAACACACACTGGGAAAAGATGGCTGTCCTACACGAAGCCCCAAGGACAAGCAATCCATTGATGCAGGTCACCTCTACTGTCTCCAGCACAGTATTCCAGCCTTGCCACAGGGCAACAATGCTGGGCCTGGCTTGTTCAGAACAGTCAGTGAAACCTTAGAAAACCCCAAATCTCTCGCACAAGTGAATCGTTTGCAAGTAAAAACAGTGGCTAGAGGGAGAGGGGACACAGAGTCTCATCTTCTCTGACTCAGAAAACCTCCAGCTGATAGCACTTGGGGAATTTATAAATCCAAATGCCCAAGTGCCACACTCAGAGCGTTCTTTTCTGCGAGTGGTGTCCAACAGCTCACAGAAGCGATCCAGGGCTGCACGGCGGCAGGGCCTCCCTATGAAACTGGAATGCAAGCAGTGGGTGGCCCTGCACTGCCTCTTTGCTAATACTCTACCCCAAAGGTATCAGGTGCTCCTGTCCCCAAAGTCCCACCATCATCTGGCCACACTTACAGGATGTAACAGCAGCAGCCAAAGGTTCATCTTTTACACTTGGTCTAGGCCAGTGGTCAGCAAACCGCTGCTCGCAAGCCCCATAGGCTCTTTGGCCCCTTGAGTGTGGCTCTTCCACAAAATACCACATGCAGGTGCACACGTACAATGCGACTGAAACTTCGTGGCCCATGCGCAAAAGTCGGTTTTCGGAAAGGAGATAGACGAAACAAGTATACAAGACGAGTGTGGATGGGAGAGTTGGAAGGGGTCGACCTTAGTGAATGTACCTCAATCAGATTGAGGACGTTTTTAGCAAAGCCCAGCTTAGGAGTACCCTAATTAAGTTAATAACAATGTACCTACCTATATAGCTTAAGTTTAAAAAATTTGGCTCTCAAAAGAAATTTCAATTGTACTGTTGATATTTGGCTCTGTTGACTAATGAGTTTGCCAACCACTGGTCTAGGCTCAACTATGGCTATCCCCTTTTAAAAGCCTCGAATGATTGTGATGAATTATAGATCAAAATACACACAGACTAACCTGTTAATGCACCAGCCATGCCTGCTTCCACTTATTTCTAAATGGCCAGCAGATCCAGCAGACAGGGGCAGAGACAAGAACATGACTGCAAATTTAGCTCAAATTTCTGGTGAATATGTTTTTAGACAAGAACTGGTAAAAGACTCTTCTTTCTTATTACTACAATCTTCAAAAGCAACTGGGCTATCACAATTTCCTACAAAGACTACTCCTCCCCACGTCACCAGATGGCCCAATCCCAGTACCTCAACATGGGGCATATGGAGGCATTTCCACTCCATGTAGGAGACAAAGGACATCAAAGCTTACCACAAGAAAGTGCAAGTGAATGAGGTATGGCTACAGAATTTGCAAGTGTGACAATTTGGTAAGAAGTTTTATTTCTCTAAATCTCAATTTCCTCATTTCTGAAATGACTTTGGACAAATAACTGAAACCAACTCTAAGGCCAGCACACAAAGTACTGGTGAGCACAGGCCTAGCTAGAAACCACTGGTAACACACAATTGGCAGGAAAGCATCTTATCTTAAAACCTGCGATGAGGCCTTGATGTCTGTCTCCTTGCAACACAAGACAAAGTGCCTGAGATCTCCAAAATGCACTTCCAGACATAAGCGACAGAACAGACGGTGACAGGTGCTGCCCCAAGATGAGAACATAGGTTGTTCCTGACTTTGTTCTCGCTCAGAAGAATAACTATCCATGGAGGAGACACCACTGAGAGAGTTTGAGAACACGAGCTGATGCTGAAGCACTCCCTGCACCACAGAGACCAAGGCAGACTACATCAGAAGGCAAGAAGACTCCGTAGGCAGCAAAATTGCAGACATATGTCATAACAATATCTTTACAGACAAATGGTATCACAGCTACACTTACATCGGACAAAATAAACTTTAAACTAAAAATGGTAAAAAGAGACAAAGAAGAACATTATATAATGATAAAGGGATCAATCAATCCCTCAAGAAAATATGACAATTGTAAACATTTATGCATCCAACATCAGAGTACCCAAATATATAAAGAAAAGTTAACAGAGCTAAAAAAAAAAAAAAAAAAAAACTAAAAAAAAACACCCAGCAGTGCAGTAACAGTTGAGAACTTTAATACCCCACTCTCAACAATGGCTAGATTATCCAGACAGAGAATAAGGAAACAGTGGATATCAACAACACTATAGCAAATTGACTAACAGACATATATACAGAACATTCTAGCAGAATACACATTTTTATCAAGTACACATGGAACATTTTCTAGAATAAGTCACATGTTAGGCCACAAAACAAGCCTTAGCAAAATCAAGAAGACTGAAATCATACAAAGTATCTTCTCTGACCACAATGGTATAAAAATAGAAATCAATAACAGAAGAAAAACTGGAAAATTTACAAACAGATGGAAATTAAACAACACTCTCTTGAATAACCAATGAATCATAGAAGAAATTAAAGGAGAAACAAAAAAGTATCTTGAGACAAATGAAAATGAAAATACAATATATCAAAACTTATGGGAGGCAGCAAAAGCAGTTCTAAGAGGAAATTCATAGCAATAAACACATTAAGAAACAAGATCTCAAATAAACAACTTAACTCTATGCCTTAAGGAACTAGAAAAAGAAAAAATGGGTCCCAAATTTAACAGAAGGAAAGAAATAATAAAGATTAGAGAATTAATGAAATAGGGAATGGGAAAACAATAGAAATGATTAACAAAACTAAGAGTTGGTTTTCTTTGAAAAAAAGAGAGGACCCAAATCAACAAAATTATATATGAAAAAGGAGACTTTACAACTTATACCACAAAAATACAAAGAATCATGAGAGGCTACTATACTATAATCGTACTCTAAGGAACTAAATAAAAAAATGGAAAAATTCTTAGAAACATACTACCAAGAATGAAATCAGGAAGAAACAGAAAATCTGAACAGACCAATTACCAGTACAGAGATTGACTCAAGTAATCAAAAATCTCCCAATAAAGAAAAGCTCAGAGAGAAACCAAGATGGCGGCATAGGTTAACGCCGGAGATTGGTGCCTCGAACAACCACTTCAAAAAACAACTAAAAGACGGAACGGACACCATCCAGAACCACAGGAAGGCTGGCTGAGTGGAAATTCTACAATTATGAGGAAAGAGAATATCATACCCAGACTCAGAGGAGGCGCAGTGCTGAAGTGAAATACTGAGGTGCAGAGTGCGCGCGGAGCGGGCTGGCGGCAGAGGGCGCGGCTGTTGTTTTCAATCGGGAGGGAGTTTCTGACTCTGAGCTCCAGATCCGGGCGAGTCTCTAGGGACCCAGACTCAAACGGGAGAAGCGGGACTGTCTGGCTTTGGCTGGAACTCGAAGACAGCTTTCTCTCCGAGGCTTGCAACGGTTGCTGGGACTCTGTGAGGCAGAGCCCCTAGGGATGGAACTGAGAGCAGCCATAACTGCTCGCTCCAGCCCGCCCTGTAGATCCCCGGGGACCCGCCCCGCCCAAGCCCAGCGCAGAGCCATTTGCTGGATAGCCTCAGGCAAATGCTAGATTAGCACCGCCCTAGAGATCCAGCACAGAAGCTCTCCCACTGCAGACATAGCTGATTCTCATAGCCAGTTAGCCTGGAGGTCAAATCACCCCTGGTATTGCCGACAACAATCAAGGCTTATCTACAACAAGACTGCGCACAAAGACCACTAGGGGGTGCACCAAGAAAGCATAAAAAAATGCGGAGACAAAGAAACAGGACAAAACTGTCAATGGAGGATATTGAGTTCAGAACCACACTTTTAAGGTCTCTTAAGAACTGTCTACAAGCCGCCGATAAATGTAGTGAGATCCTCAAGAAATCTAATGAGACCCTCGATGTTATGATAAAGAACCAACTAGAAATTAAGCATACACGGACTGAAATAAAGAATATCATACAGACACCCAACAGCAGACCAGAGGAGCGCAAGAATCAAGTCAAAGATTCAAAACGCGAAGAAGCAAAAAACACCCAACCGGAAAAGCAAAATGAAAAAAGAATCCGAAAATACGAAGACACTGTAAGGAGCCTCTGGGACAGCTTCAAGCGTACCAAAATCAGAATTATAGGGGTGCCAGAAGATGAGAGAGAGCAAGATATTGAAAACCTATTTGAAGAAATAATGACAGAAAACTTCCCCCACCTGGTGAAAGAAATAGACTTACAGGTCCAGGAAGTGCAGAGAACCCCAAACAAAAGGAATCCAAGGAGGACCACACCAAGACACATCATAATTAAAATGCCAAGAGCAAAAGACAAAGGGAAAATCCTAAAAGCAGCAAGAGAAAGAAACTCAGTTACCTACAAGGGAATACCCATATGACTGTCAGCTGATTTCTCAACAGAAACTTTGCAGGCCAGAAGGGAATGGCAAGAAATATTCAAAGTGATGAATACCAAGAACCTACAACCAAGATTACTTTATCCAGCAAAGCTATCATTCAGAACTGAAGGTCAGATAAAGAGCTTCACAGGTAAGGAAAAGCTAAAGGAATTCATCACCACCAAACCAGTATTATATGAAATGCTGAAAGGTACCTTTAAGAAGAGGAAGAAGAAGAAAAAGGTAAAGATACAAATTATGAACAACAAATACGCATTTATCAACAAGTGAATCTAAGAATCAAGTGAATAAATAATCTGGTGATCATAATAGAATCAGGGACATAGAAAGGGAATGGACTGACTATTCTTGGGGGGGAAAGGGGTGTGGGAGATGCGGGAAGAGACTGGACAAAAATCGTGCACCTATGGATGGGGACAGTGGGTAGGGAATGAGGGCGGAGGGTGGGGCTGGAACTGGGAGGAGGGGAGTTATGGGGGGAAAAAAGAGGAACAAATGTAATAATCTGAACAATATTTAATTTAAAAAAAAAAAAAAAAAAAAAAAAAAGCTCAGGACCAGGTAGCTCCCCAGGTGAATTTTACCAAACATTTAAAGAATTAATGTCAACTTTCTCATATTTTTCCAAAAATTCAAAGAGAAGGGAAAACACCCAAATTCATTTTACAAGGCCAGCATTACCCCAATACCAAAGACAAAGAACAACATTATCAGAAAAGAAAATTACACACCACTATGCCTCATGAATATAGATTCAAAAATTCTCAATAAAGTACCAGGAAACTAAATTCAGCAGCATATTAAAAAGATCATTTATTATGGTTAAGTGGAATTTATATCTGGATGCCAGAATGGTTTAATGTATGCAAATCAATCAATGTGATACATCACATTAATACAATGGCAGAAAAATATCCTATGATTATTTCAAAAGACACAGAAAAAGCATTTGACAGAACTCAATGTCTGTTCATGATAAAAACTCTTAATAGAACGGGTACAGAACATATTTGAACATAATAAAGGCCATACATTACAAGCCTAGAGCTAACATCACACTCAATGGAGAAACAATGAAAGCTTTTTTTCTAAGATCTAAAACAAGACAAGGGTGCCCACTCTCACCACTTACTCAACACAGAACAGAAATTCCTAGCCAAAACAATCAGTGAGAAAAAAGAAATAAAAGGCACCAGAACAAATAAAAGGAAGAAGTAAAATTGTTTCTACTTGAAGATGACAAGATTTTATATAGAGAAAATTCTAAAGAATCTACCAAAAAAACTATTCAATCTAATAAACAAATTCAATAAAAATACAGCACAAAATTAACATACAAAATCAGTAGCATTCCCATACACGAACAATCCTATCTAATAAAAGAGAAACAAGGTAATTAGCCGTACGTCCGCTATGCTTCCCATTGGCTAGTCAGCAAGATATGCAAATTAACTGCCAGCCAAGATGGTGGCAGCCAGGCAGCTTGAAGCTAACATGAGGCTTGCTTGCTTCAGTGACGGAGGAAACCAACATTCCCCACCTGCCTTGCCAGCCTCTGAGCTTGCAGTTTGAAACATTGTTACAAATATAGAAGCTAAACAAAACCCCAGAAACCTGCTTTCAGCCAGCCTGGATCTCAGAGCTGGAGTTGATACAGTGTTTCGATTACAGAACCCAAACAAAACAGATACCTGCTTTCAGCAGCAGAGGCCTCAGAGCTGGAGCCAGAGCTAAAGCTGGCACAGAATAAAAAAGAAAAAAAGGAGCAGTTGGGAGCTTCAGTCACCCGCCAGCGTGAAAACAGCCCTCAGCCCCTCACCCAGACTGGCCAGGCACCCCAGTGGGGACCCACACCCTGAAGGGTGTGTGACCAGCTGCAAACAGCCATCATCCCCTCATCCAGGCTGGCCAGGCACCCCAGTGGGGACCCCCACCCTGGTCTAGGACACCCTTCAGGGCAAACCAGCTGGCCCCCACCCATGCACCAGGCCTCTATCCTATATAGTAAAAGGGTAATATGCCTCCCAGCACCAGGATCAGCTGAGCCGAGAGGCCTCACAGCACCGGGATCAGCGTGACAGGGGGCAGCGCCCAAACCCCCTGATCGCCCTGCGGCTGTGTGTGTGAGACAGGGGCGGGGCCACAACCTCCCTATCCGCCCTGCTCTGTTCGTGACAGTGGAAGGCACCCCATACCTCTGATCAGCCCTGCTCTGTGCCTGATAGGGGGGAGCTCCCCAACCCCCTGTTCACCCTGTGGCTCTGTGTGTGACAGGGTGTGGCGCCCTAACCCCCTGATCGGCCCTGCTGTGTGATAGGGTGCGACGACCCAACCACCCCCCACGGACCCTGCTCTGTGTGTGACGGGGTAGAGCCATAACCTCCCCATCGGCCCTGCCCTGAGTGAGAGGCGGTGCCCCAACCGCTTGATCGGCCCTGCTCTGTGGGTGATAGAGGGCAGCGCCCCAACCCCCCCCCCCCATGAGCCCTGCTCTGTGTGTGACGGGGTGGCGCCCCAACCCCCTGATTGGCCCTGCTCTGTGAGTGACAGGGGGGAGCTCCCCAACCCCCTGATGGGCCCTGCTCTGTGCATGAAAGGGGGGAGCTCCCCAAAACCCTGATTGACCCTGCTCTGTGCGTGACAGGGTACGGAGCCCCAACCCCCCTGAAGGGCCCTGCTCTGTGCGTGACAGGGGGCAGCGCCCAAACCCCCTGATTGGCCCCGCTCTGTGCGTGACAGGGGGTGGCGCCGCAACCTCCCATCAACCCTGCCTTGAGTGTGACAGGGGGCGGTGCCCCAACCCCTCAATTGGCCCTACCCTGAGCGTGACTGAGGGTGGCATCTCAACCTCCCAATCCGCCCTGCTCTGTGCATGACAGGGGGTGGCGCCCCAACTCCCCAAGCGGCCCTGCTCTGAGCCCGACCAGGGGTCTCACCTAGGGATTGGGCCTGCCCTCTGGACCACACGGGAGCAGGCCTAAGCCAGCAGGTCGTTATCTCCCAAGGAGTTCCAGACTGCGAGAGGGCACAGGCCGGGATGAGGGGACCCCCCCCTCCCCAGTGCACAAATTTTTGTGCACCGGGCCTCTAGTAACTTATCTAAAAAGAAATAAAGAAAACAATCCCATTTACAATAGTATGGAAAACAATATGAAATACTTAGAAATTTAACCAAGGAGGTTAACGATCTCCACACTGAAAATTACATAACAGTGATAAAACAAATTGAAGACACAAATAAATGGAAAGATATCCCATGTTTCTGGATTGGAAGAATAACATTATTAAAATGTCCAGGCTACGCAAAGCCATTTATAACTTTAATGCAATCCCAGAGAAACCAAGATGGCGGCATAGGTAAACACTGGAAATTGCTGCCTCGAACAACCACTTCAAAACTATAACTAAAAGACAAAACAGACATCATCCAGAACCACAGGAAGGCTGGCTGAGTGGAAATTCTACAACTAGAAGGAAAGAGAAAAGCACTCTGAGTCTCAGAGGAGGTGCAGAAGTAAAGTGCAGAGGTACGGAGGCAGAAGCCCACATGAAAGGGCTGGCAATGGTGGATGCCCCTGTCTTTTTAATCGGGAGGAGTCTCAAGCTCCCGATGGCTCTGAACTCCAGTTCCAGGCGAGTCTCTGGAGACCCAGACTCATACGGGAGAAACTGGACTGTCTAGCAGTGGGCAGAACTCGAGGGTGGCTTTCTCTCAGACGTGCTTGCAGCGATTACCACGGGAAACTGAGATTTGGGGGCCTCTTACGGCAGGACTGAGGACCAGCCATAGCTGTTTGCTCCACCCTGTAGACTTCCTGAGATCCCGCCCCACCCAAGCTGCAAGCAGAGGCTTTTGCATATGAATGGGCTGGCCCTTCGAGATCTGAAATTACCTAACAAACTGCAGCTGGGTCAGAGACTCAGAACATTCAAAAGAAGGCCCAAGGCCCCACAGCAGCTTGCATTGATTCACAGCTGGGCCTCATCTGGGCACCTCCAAACCACAAACAAAGAAGAGGAATCTGCAGATCTCTCTGTAGCTCCTGCTGGGTAGCCTCAGGCAGAGGCTAAATTAGCACCCCCTTAGAGATCCAAGAGTCAGTGTACCCAGTGGTCAGAGTGGAACCATCCAGATTACAACTCCTCAGACCCATAAGCGACACACTCAGGGGGCAGACTAAGTGAGCACCAAAGCCCCACTGAAGCAAGTCTTGCCCCAGAAGGGTGTCTCCAGCTCAGAAGTTCTCCCACCGTGACACAGCTGAATCTCACAGCCAATTGGCCTGGAGGTCAATTCCTCCCAGTGATACCAACAACAATCAAGGCTTAAGTATAACAAGACTGTGCACACAGCCCACAAAGGGGTGCACCAAGAGTGTCCACCTTGCCAAAACCGGTTTGACTCAGTGGATAGAGCGTCGGCCTGTGGACCGAGAGGTCCCAGGTTCGGTTCCGGTCGAGGGCATGTACCTGGGTTGTGGGCACGACCCCAGTAGGGGATGTGCAGGAGGCAGCTGATCGATGTTTCTCTCTCATCGATGTTTTTAACTCTCTATCTCTCTCTCTTCCTCTCTGTAAAAAATCAATAAAATATATTAAAAAAAAAAAAAAAAGAGTGTCCACCTCAGGTAATTGGTGAGGCTGAGCCACTAAGCCCTATAGGACACCTAGCACACAAAGCCACTGTATCAACACAGGGAAGCAGCCAAAATTTGAGACAAAGAAACAGATCAGAAATGACAAAAATGGAGGAAAGCAAACTACCTGATATACAGTTCAAAACCACACTTACAAGGTTTTTCAAGAATTTTCTAGAAACCGCCAATAAATTTAGTGAGACCCTCAAGAAATCAAGTGAGACCCTCGAGGTTATGAAAAAGGACCAACTAGAAAGTAAGCATGCACTGACTGAAATAAAGAATAATATACAGAGATCCAACAGCAGACAAGAGGATTCCAAGAATCAGGACAAAGATTTGAAATACGAAGAAGCAAAAAATACCCAACCGGAAAAGAAAAAAGAATCCAAAAATATCAAGATAGTATAAGGAGCCTCTGAGACAACTTCAAGCGTACTAACATCCGAATTATAGGGGTGCCAGAAGAAGAGAGAGACCAATATATTGAAAACCTATTTGAAGAAATAATGACAGAAAACTTCCCCTACCTGGTGAAAGAAACAGAGTTACAAGTCCAGGAAGGGCAGAGAACCCCAAACAAAAGGATTCCAAAGAGGACCACACCAAGACACATCATAATTAAAATGCCAAGAGCAAAAGACAAAGAGAGAATCTTAAAAGCAGCAAGAGAAAAAAAGTCAGTTACCTACAAGGGAGTACCCATACAACTGTCAGCTGATTTCTCAACAGAAACTAGGCAGGCCAGAAGGGAGTGGCAAGAAATATTCAAAGTGATGAATAGCAAGAACCTACAACCAAGATTAGTTTATCCAGCAAAGCTATCATTCAGAATTGAAGGTCAGATAAAGAGCTTCACAGATAAGAAAAAGCTAAAGGAGTTTATCACCACCCAACCAGTATTATATGAAATGCTGAAAGGTATCCTTTAAGAAGAGGAAGAAGAAAAAAGTAAAGATAAAAATTATGAACAAATACACATCTATCAACAAGTGAATCTAAAAATCAAGTGAATAAATAATCTGATGAACAGAATAAACTAGTGAATATAATAGAACCAGGGGCATAAAAAGAGAGTGGACTGACTATTCTTGGGGGGGAAATGGGTGTGGGGGGTGCGGGAAGAGACTGGACAAAAATCATACACCTATGGTTGAGGACATGGGGGGTGGTAAGGGCAGAGGATGGGGTGGGAACTGGGTGGAGGGGAGCTATGGGGGGGGGGGGGAAGGAACTATAATAATCTGAACAATAAAGATTTATTTTAAAAAAAAAAAAAAGAAGTGCATCAAAGATTACATGCAATCAATCAAAGGGAAGGTTGAAGAACAGAGACCAGAGTTCCTTATGGATGAAAACATGAGTACAGATGGCATGGTTGCTCTGCTGTACTACCATGAGCATGGTGTAATTCTCTTTAAAGGTGTTTTAGAAATGGGAAAATGTTAACGAATTTGGCAGTTTGGATCTATCACCTGTCAGCATAACTGGCTGCTGCTTTTCATCCAAATGGGACTGATCTTGAGCTCTTCGTTCATTTTGACCTTGACTTATTTGTAGCAAAGTCACTGTCTTTAAGAAAAAACATGTCATGTAGGTTGTCTAAAAATAAAATGCATTTAAAATAAAAAATTTTAAAAATTTAAAAAAATAAAATATATTGCTGAATTAAAAAAATCAAATTTTAATGCAATCCCTTTCAAAATTCCAGTGGCATTTTCTACAGAAGTATAAAAACAATCCTAAAATTTATATAAAACACAAATGTGCCCAAGTAGCCACAGCAATCCTAAGAATAAAGCAGAAGGCATCACACTTCCTGATTTCAAACTAAATTATAAAGCCAAAGTAATGTAAGAATAGAAATCTTAAAGCTCCTAGAATAAAACATAGGAGCCAATTGATGTTTCTCTCTCATTGATGTTTCTCTCTCTCCCTCTCCCTTACTCTTTCTGAATAAAAACATTTTTTTAAAAGCTACTTGACATGAGTCTTGACAATGACATTCTAGATGACACCTAAAGAAAGCACAAGCAACAAAATAAAAATTAGACAAGTGGAACTACATCAAACAAAAAGTTTCTGCCCAGCAAAAAAAATTAACAAAATGAAAAGATAACCTATGAAACAGGAAAAATATTTCAAGCCATATATCTGATAAGGGGTTTATATCCAAAATATATAAGTAACTCATACAAATCAATAGCAAAAAAATAGCACTGCTGTATGGACAAAGGACCTGAATAGACATATCTCCAAAGAAATAAATATGGCCAACAGGTATATGAAAAGATGCTCAAACATCACTAATCATTAGGGAAATGCAAATCAAAACTACAATGAGATATCCCCTCAAGCCTGTTGGAATAATTGGCATCAAAAAAGCCAAGAGAGCCCTGGCTGGTTTGGCTCAGTGGATGGAGCGTCGGCCTGTGGACTGAGGGGTCGCAGGTTCAATTTGGGTCAAGGGCATGTGCCTCGGTTGCGGGCACAACCCCAGCGGGAGGTGTGCAGGAGACAGCTGATCGATGTTTCTCTCTCATCGATGTTTCTAACTCTTTATCTCTCTCCTTTCCTCTCTGTAAAAAATAAAATATATTTTTTTAAAAAAATAAAGTGGCAGAAACCAGTTTGGCTCAGTGGATAGAGCGTCGGCCTGCGGACAAAAAGGTCCCAGGTTTGATTCCAGTCAAGTGCATGTACCTGGGTTGCGGGCACATCCCAAGTAGGAGATGTGCAGGAGGTGGCTGATGGATGTTTCTCTCTCATCAATGTTTCTAACTCTCTATCTCTCTCCCTTCCTCTCTGTAAAAAATCAATAAAATATATTTTTAAAAAAAAAGTCAAAAGAAAACATAAGGTGGCAAGGATGTGGAGAGGAGGGAACCCCTGCGTACAGTTGGTGAAATTGTCAACTGGTACAGCCACTATGGAAACCTAGTGAGTTTTCTCAAAAAATTAAAAGTAGAACCATCCTACTCCTTGGCTGAGTGGCTCAGTCAGTGTCATCTCATGCACCAGAAAGGTCTCAGGTTATATTCCCAATTCTGGGCACATACCAAGGTTGCAGATTTGATCTTTGGGTTGGGGCACGTGTGGGAGGTGGCCAATCAACGTTTCTCTCTCTCCCTTCCTGTCTCTCTAGAATAAAAAATAAACAAAAAACACCCACACACCAAAAAAATAAAAAATCCTATGATCCAACAATTCCACTTCTGGGAATATTTCTGAAGGAAATAAAAACTCTATATCGAATAGATATCTGCAGCCCCATGTACAGAGCAGCATTATTTACAATAGTCAAGACATGAAAACACCTAAGTGTCCATCGACAGATGAATGTATAAAGAATGATGATATGTATATATACACAGTGGAATATTATTTAGCCATAAAAAAGTAGGAAATCCTGCTATTTGCAACAACATGGATGGACCTCAAAGGCAGTATGCTAAGTGAAATAAATCAGACAGAGAAAGACAAGTACTGTACGATCTCACTTACGTGTGGAATCTAAAATAAAATCTAAACTCATCAAAAAGAGATCAGATGTGGTTACCAGAGGTGAGAGATCGGGGAGGGAAAACTAGAGAGGGACAGTTAAAAGGTACAAACTTTCAGTTATAAGAATAAGGAATATAATGTACGACATGATGACTATAGTTAACACTGCTGTTTGGTATATGAACATTAAGAGAGTAAATCCTAAGATTTCTCATCACAAACAAAACCATTTTTGGTACCTATAATGGGATGATGGATGTTAACTAAACTTACTGTAGTAATGATTTTATATGTGTAAGTAAAACCACTATGCTTTACACCTTAAACTTGTACAGAGCTGTAGGTCAATTATATCTCAATAAACTGAAAAAACAAAAGGATGGTGTGTAGAGAACACAAAAAGTAGGCATACTTGGAGATAAGCTAGCTCCAGATTATTACAGAAAACTTTTTACTAGTTTTATAACTTAAGACATTAAAGCCCTATCTTTCTTGTCAAAACACCTCTGATAGAAAGCTAGACCAGCAAGTTCCCCATGTTCTGGGGAGCCTCAGTTTTACATATTCTCATGCCATGTTTTAGGGCTTGGATGTAAGAAAGAGGTAAACAATGACTCTGTAGATGCAGGTGATAAGTAAACAGAGGGATTAGAAGAACTAAAGCCACAAAAGGACTCTTTATCATCTACACAAAGTACTTACTGCTTTAGGATACCATGGCACCCTTTTTGAGAACACCGAACCTTTTTTCATAGTCCACTACAATTGTAAGTTGTGATATGAGGGCTGTAATGATCAACCACAGACTGTATCACAAGTACAGTTACGGAAAATGGGTAGTTTGTTACAGAAGGCTGGAATGATCATAGAGATTTCCCGTAAGGCATCATGACTCTTACGAGCCCATGTATTTGATCAAGAGCTTGCCCAGTGATGAGGAGATAAACTCTCCACCAGAGGCACCTCACTGTCAAGTCTCCTGAGAGTTAGGCTGTAAAGCTGACATTCAGGTTGGCAAGACGACTCTATCCATCCTTGCGGGCATGAGACAATGACTTGCCAAATCCAAGAGGCTAAATTCTGATTATCCTTTTAAAAGAAAACATTACAAATCACATGTAGTGTACCTTTACTGCTTCACTGGCTAACAAAAGTCACGCTTTGAGTTCCGACTATGAACTCCGTATGTTCAGCAACGCAGCACAGGTCCCAGTCTCCAACCACGTCCCAAACACGCCCCCTGTGGGAGTTAAAGACTGGAGCTGCCAACTGCCATTGCCAAGAATGAAAAGAAACAACTTAATTCACTAACTTCTACAATTCCTTCTGCAATGATTTTATTATAAATATGTTACTTTGGAATAAACAAATATTGCATTCAAGACTATCTGCAAACTTGTTCTAAAGGAATAAAAGGGAAAATGGAACCAGGAGCCACTTAGAAGAGATAAACAGCAAAGACACCTGCATGCCTCTCTCCCAAGAAGTAAGAGAAGTTAACAGGGAACATCACATTTCTCATCAGCCTATTCAGTTAGAATAAGCTTTGAGTTTGGTAATTTGTACTTGTTCTGTAAACGGAACTGCTCCTCTCCTCAGTCCTAAGAAGTAGAATGGGAAGACAGTCTTCAGATCCCAGTAGCAACAAGAAAGATCTTGACTTTGTATTTGTAACTCTTTGCTCACCTACAAAACTGTTCACTATTTGCCAGGAGCAATGTCAGAGTAGTCCTTCAGCACTCCAGCCATGTGTTCGTTATGAGTCTTAAATCGTCGCTTTTTCTGTGAAGCAGGCTTTTTCCTTCTCTGGATAGGGGCCTACAGGAAAAGGTAAAAACAGAAACAATAGCTCTCAGAGGGGTAAAGCATAAGGATTTACTCAGGATGCCCAGAAACCAGCAGCAAGAGATTTGGAGTATTTGGCCTGTTTTTCTGCTTTGTAACCAAATCTCATGCACATCAATCCATAGCACACTCCCAACCACAAACAAGAAACTATGCTTTCTATTATGATGCATATACTTCTACCTGGAATAAATGGGCTGACACAAAAACTTCTCAGAACTATTCTAGGAACTAAGTAAATAAAAAGAGAGGCAGTAAAGCTTTCTCATCACTACTATCTGGTTTAAAAATATATACTTCAGCCCTGGCCAGTATTGCTCAGTAAGCTGGGCATTGAACCAGGAGGTTGCTGGTTCGATTTCTGGTCAAGGGCATGTGCCTGCCTGGGTTGCAGGCTTGATCCCCAGTTGGGGGCAAGCAGGAGGAAACAAATCGGTGTTGCACTCTCACATCGATGTCTCTCTCCCCACTTCCTCTCTCTCTCTAAAAATATATATATATCAAAAAAAAAGATCTCACGTAAATAGGGCAAAACAGACATATGGGCAAAATTAGGAAGTAGATGAGCACATGAAGATTTACTATTATTCTCTATTCTTTTCAGTATACCTGAAACCATAAAGTACTGTAAGTACACTAATTTACGGAGATCACTGGCAATAAATCTTCCTTTTTAAGGAGCCCTAAAAATTCACTGAAACACACACACCAAAAGTCAGAAAGAAGGCAAGTTACACAGCCTGGTGGTGGACAGAAAAAGATGGGGAGAGGTGCTGCAGCTGGAGTCTAAAGTGTGAACTAGTTCTCACTTGGGCTTTGTCCTTGGACTACCACAGTTACTTATTAGCCAGTGCAGACCATTTCACAAGTCTTTATCCCATTACAAATCCTTCCTCAGAGCAGGATTTAGGCTACAAAGACGGTATTACCTGGTTCAGAGAGATCTGAAAGTTAACAAGGACAACTCAACGTGATCAGGACTAAGGGAGAGCCAGGCACCAACACTATGGGACTCATTGGAGCAGGAGCCTGGGGGTAGGGTAGACGGCTAGAGTCTTAAAAGGCCAAGATCAGGACATGTGAGCACTAGGAAAAGTTTGGTATGGCTGGAGCTTAAAAGCAGACACTACTAGGACAGGGCGGTCGGATGGGGAAAACTCACACACTCCTGGGGAGCAGCACTTGAGGGCAGAGATCTGCTGGCCCTCAATAAACCACATGTGATCTGGTTTGCAACTGACCAAGATCAATGGGTCAGGAGACAGAAAAAACTGAAAGGGAGAGCTGACTACCTGCTCTTCAGAGAAGAGAAAGCAGGCTAACAGTTAGTTGAAAGAACAGAGAACTACATTTTTTTCCAGCCGTTACATACCACTTTCTTTGGTCCAGATTCCTGCATGGAAGAAATACCCTGTCGCTTCAGATATTCTTCAATTTTCTCCTCATCCATTGAATCCACAGTGACACTCCTCCACAGTTTCTGAAACTCTGTGCCAACAAGACAGTAGATATTTTACAATAGATGTTTACAAGCTACAGCACCTCAGTGATGGAAATCCAAGCTTCAATATTATCTCCCCTGGTCTATATTAGCACATCTGTGATTTCATTATAAAAACAAAGGAAGTGAGACAACATTCAAATGCTGGACACTGAGCAGCAGAAGGGCCTGAGAACAGAACTGCATCCTTACAGACCAGATCAGTAATGTTCTATTTTTAGAGTCTGTAAACGAAGGGCCATGTGTGAAAGGCCTCCCTGCTTTCCTGGGGAGGAAAGGCTGTCCACAGTCTCCTTTTATTACACAAATCAATTCTCTGCACTGAAATAGTTCAAATTCCTGCTTATCTCCCCTGAGCTCAGTACTCCATTTCCTCTCCTATTGGAGGGACAATGGAAACCAGTTTCATATGGAGTGAGGAGCTATACAGATCACAGCTGACCCTTGCACAACATGGGTTTGAACTGCACAGGTCCGTTTATATGCAGTCTTTTTTTTTTAATCCTCACCTGAGGATATTTTTTTCACATTGATTTTCTTTAGAGAGAGTAGAAGGGCAGGAGAAAGGAGCGGGGAAAAGGAAAGATAGAAAGAGAGAGACATCGATGCAAGAGACACATCGATTGTTTGCCTCCCATAAGCACGCAGAGCCTGAGGATTGAGCCTGCAACCACGGTATGACTGGGAATTGAGCCTTGACTGGGAATCAAACCTGAGACCCTTCAGTCCATGGGCTGGTGCTCTAACCATTAAGCTAAACCGTCCAGGGCTATACACAAACTTCTTTCAATAAATGCATTGAAAAATTTTTTGGAGATCAGTGACAATTTGAAAAAAATTTGCAAACATTATTAATTTTTTTATTTTATTTTTTTGGTATAGCGAAGGCGGAGATTTATTGAAGAACAAGTACAGGGTTTTTCTGTGTCTGCTCAACCTGTGATCTTCCCTTTATGCTGCACCTAAGAAGATCTGTTAGCCCCAGGCTCTTGCACTTCCCTGCATTCATTAACTGCTAGCCATTTCGGTTAGCCTGGTATGGGGGTGGGAGTTCTCTGTTACTGTCATTAAGCCTGGTCTTGGGCAAGCACTGTGTTCCCTGGTGACTGGGGAGTGGCCTCCTCAGTGTCCTGCCCTGCCCCCTCTGCTGAAGGTCTGGACCCAGCACAGCTTTGCCTTTTTCCTGTAGGTAGAGGGTTTTCTTTCTGTTCCCCTCCCACAGCAGTTTAAGACTTTGTCTCATAGGAAAGGCAGGGAGGACTTAGGTAGAATTCATATCTTTCCTGAAGCATCTATTTACTGCTCCCTCCTCCAGACCTGCTCAATGAGGGCAGTACGTCCACCCTACCCCCTATCTTTTTTGTAAGCATCAAATAAAGTCTGTGGAGACAGGTGGAAATTCCCTTGTGTCTGCAGACCCCAGGGTTTCTATGCTGTCTTGCTAGTCTATACAAAGCCTTTAGCAGTTCATTAAAAAATTAAACTGACCTGGTTGGGGTGCATGTGGCAGGCAACCAATTGATGTGTCTTTCTCACATCAATATTTCTCTCTGTGTCTCCCCCTCCTTTCCACTCTTTCTAAAAACCAACAGAAAAATAGCCTCAGGTAAGGATTAAAAAAATAAAAGAAAATGAAAACCTGAAGAGAAAAATACAGGATCAAGTCAGGCAGCTCAGCTGTTATTTTTACATGTATATTTTGTGTTAAAATTGTATTTCTTTCTCAAAAAAAAAAAATTTTTTTTTCAACTGAATTCTTGTGGACACTGTTCATTTTGTCTGTCCCAGGTAAACAAGAACTTCTATTCCATCTTTCCTTAATGCTTGCCTTTCTTTACTTAGATTTGGGGTCAGGTGGTAGCCCTGCAACCTCAGATCTCTGCTAGATTCAAGAAAACGGTACATTTGTAGCTGTCTAGGGTTTGTTGTTGTTGTTGTAAGGGTGGGAGCAATGCTTTCTCCATTCTAAGTGAAAGCTAGAATTCCCAACTACCTACCTTTTAGCCACATTTTACATATTTTTCTAATTCCAAGAAGGCACACAAAATTGTTTTAAAATGTACACCATAACCAGAATTTTATGTCAAGTTTACCAAAGCTACTGAAGGAAATACGTCACATACAAAATAGTTCTTGAGTTTTAACCATGACTTTGTTAAATTTTATCAACATGTAAAATTTGTATTCATTAATTAATAAGAAGTGTTACATGGTGTCAATGTATAAGAATTAAACTGTGTACTTCTCTCTTTATGTCAAAAAGGGTAAGGAGAATAAAAGCGCATATGATAAAAAAACCTTTTACTCAATGGTAAATTTTATTCAATCGACTTTTTACCAAGCTTCTATGTTACCAGCATTGCAAAATTTCAGTTCCTTGAAAATGGAAATTACTTTGACTTTCTACTTGACATATACAGAGCTTCTATTCTCTGGGCCTCTTATGACACAATCACAATGGCAATAATACCTACTACAACCATGACAGCAATGGTCTGGAGAGCTGATCTGTATAATAACATACCACCAAAAGTATATACACAACACTATAATTTTTCATGGCACAATAGACTTCCAAGTATATAAAACAAAATTTAACTTCCTTTTGCTAAAAGAATGCCACTGGGGCTATTTTCAAAGCAAACTCCCTGATAAGAACTCTTCACTATGTCTTTTTTTTTACTTCAATAAAACATTTCTACTGTAATCCCTGCCTTTACTTAACTCAATGCTGTTGTAGGTTTTTTGTGTGGGGGGGGGTCTTTTTTGTTTTTTTGTTAATCCTTACCCAAAAATATTTTTCCATTCATTTTTTCAGACATTGGAAGAGAGAGGGAAACATCAATGTGAGAGAAACACATCGGATTGGTTGTGTCCTGCATGAGCCCCGACCAGGGCCCGGGTGGGGAAGGAGCCTACAACCAAGGTACGTGCCCTTGACCGGAATTGAACCTGGGATCCTTCGGTCTGCAGGCTGATGCTCCATCCACTGAGCAAAACCAGCTAGGGCTACAATGCCGGAAGCGAATTCTAGCATGTCATAATTGCAAGAGTTTCATCAAAAGATTGATGGAACTTGGGGACTCAACAAGGGCTGAGTCACATATGTTGCCACCTGTTGGGAATGGCTAATGGCATTTCCCCAAACCTGAACAGGACATATTAAATTGATTGTTTGCTGCCAGACAGCTCAGGTATGTATGTCGATTTGCCTTTTTCTTAATCTACATGTTTTTGCCTCCTACTGGCCAAACACCTGAACAGCCGACAGCCGTAGGCTAATTCTCCCCAATCTGACAATGGACTCTGTATACAAACCCTGACCCTTTGAAGTGTATATCTCCACCTTGCCTCAGGACAATCTACACTAATAAAAGACAAACATTAAATTGACCCTACCTTCCTATGCCTTAAGCCACGCCCACCAGCCAATCAGAGCAACTATATGCAAATTAGCCCAACCAAGATGGCGGCCAGCAGACACAGAGCTGGAGCAAGCAGGAGGTTTGGTTGCCCTAATGATGGAGGAAGCCAAGCTTCCCGGCCGCAGCTGGCTCTGAGCTCCACTCAAAGCAACAAAGTTTCAATTACAGAAGATAAATAAACCCCAGATGCCTGCTTTCCGCTGGCCATGGCCACAGAGCTGGAGCCTTGGGTTGCCCCTGGTGATGGAGGAAGCCAAGCCCTAGCCAGCTCTGAGCTCCACTCTAGGCTACAAAGTTTCAATTATAAAAGGTAAATAAATCCCAGAAAAAAAGAAAAGAAAAAAGGAGAGGCTGGGAGCTTCTGTCGCCGGGGAGGCTTGGCCAGCCTGAAAATGGCCCTCGGCCCCTCACCCAGACTGGCCAGGCACCCCAATGAGGACCCCCCACCCTAAAGGGGGTGTGGCCAGCCTAAAAACAGCCATCAGCCCCTCACCCAGGCTGGCCAAACCTCCATGGGATAAGGGTCCCCAATGGGGGGGCTTGACCAGCCTGCAAACAGCTATCAGCCCCTCGTCCAGGTTGGCCAGGCACCCCAGTGGGGACCCCCACCCTGAAGGGGTGTGACCAGCTGCAAACAGCCATTAGCCCTTCACCCAGGCTGGCCAGGCACCCCAGTGGGGACCCCCACCCTGAAGGGCAAGCCAGCCGGCCCCAGCCATGCACCAGGCCTCTATCCTATATAATAAAAGGGTAATATGCAAACTGACCCTAACAGCAGAACCACTGGGAATGACTGGTCACTATGACACACACTGACCACCAGGGGGCAGACGCTCAATGCAGGAGCTGCCACCTGTTGGTCAGTGAGCTCCCACAGGGGGAGCTCTGCTCAGCCACAAGCCAGGCTGATGGCTGCCAGTACAGCGGTGGTGGTGGGAGCCTCTCCCACGTCCTCAGCAGCACTAAGGATGTCAGGCTGCAGCTTAGGCCTGCTCCCCGCTGGCAAGTGGACATCCCCCAAGGGCTCCCGGGCTGCCAGAGGGATGTCTGAGTGCCAGCTTAGGCCCAATCCCCCCAGGGAGCGGGCCTAAGCCAGCAGGTGGTCATCCCCTGCGGGGTCCCAGACTGCAAGAGGGCACAGGCCGGGCTGAGGGACCCCCTCCCCCCACCCCACCCCCGCTGAGTGCACAAATTTTTGTGCACCGGGCCTCTAGTTTGTGTTAATAAAAAAGCATGGGGTCCTGAGACAAGGAGATCTTAGTTTCCTTTAAACTAGGCTCCTCTGACCCCCAAATGCCTTTCAAAATTATATTTTGTCTCTGGACTCCTATTTAATCTACGCACCACCTTCTCCAGATTGCTGAACTCTTCTTAATGCCGGAACAAGAACCCCAGCAATATAGTTTTTATATATTACTTCCATTCTGTAAATATATTACAGCTGAATACTTAAGATGAACACTGGAAGGCAAGCCTGATTTAAGAGGCAGGATCTCACAGGATCCCAAGTCTAATTACTTTTTAATGTATGTGGGGAAAGAATATGTTCAGTTGACAAAAAAGAGAAATAACATGTTCTTCTTTAATTTTGTAAAATCATTGCAAGAAAATACAAATTAAAATCAGGACAATCTTTGTTTTCTACAAGGCAGGCAAAGTCAACTAAAGACATCCAGTACTGGGGAGGGTAAAGAAATGGATACCTTCTCATACACTGCTTTGAAGGGGTAAAATGGTCCTAAGAATTGGTTCAAATTTTATGATGGGTATCAGGCAAGCTGTTGAAAATTTTAAAAATAGGCCTATGTTTTGACCAAGCAATTCTACTAAAAAAAAAAAAAAAAAAACCCACAAAACTACAATAAGTAGGTAAGTGCACATATATACTTATGTGCAAGGATTGAGCTTTATTTATAATAGCATATATAAAAAAATTAAAAAACAAACTAAATTTCTATCTGTGGAACATCAGAAAAATGGTTTAAAGTGCATCCATAAAAATGGAATAGCATATAGCCATTAAAAATAATAAAACAGCATCATAGACTCTAGGGAAGTAGCTACTGGGAGGGGTCCTTAATTTTAAGGATCAAGTTGAAACCGTTTAAGCTTCCAGGCAGAAAAAAACAAGATACCAGCGATAAGAGAAAAGTCAGATTGTCATTGGCTTTGGTGAAATACCAATAAACATTACATAACTATAAAAGGCCAGTGTAAATGTGGCCTCAGACTGCTAAATTGGCTTTGTTTCTTTGCTGCTATCTGTCTTATCAAATGCAAAACTACAGATCCACTGAGTCAATCACATGATAGCTAAGTAAAGGTAAATAAGTAACTAGATAAGATTAAACACCTAGTATTTTGGTGCTTTTTTTATCTTTTCAATGCTACTAACAACAGCTAAGGTTATTGTTACTATTTTTTTTCAGGATTTATTTATTTTTAAAATCTTTATTATTGAAAATATTGCAGCCGAAACCAGTTTGGCTCAGTGGATAGAGCATTGGCCTGCGGACTGAAAGGTCCCAGGTTCGATTCCAGTCAAGGGCATGTACCAGGGTTGCGGGCACATCTCCAATGGGAGATGTGCAGGAGGCAGCTGATCAATGTTTCTCTCTCATCGATGTTTCTAACTCTCTCTCTCTCCCTTCCTCTCTGTGAAAAATCAATAAAATATATTTAAAAAAAAAGAAAATATTGCAAAGGGCCTTCTTCCCTCCCGCCCCCCACCCAATTAACCTCTTCCAGGCCGCTCCCATCCCACCGCGAGGCCCTCACCACCCCACAACTGCCTGTGTCCACACAGTATGCATATATACATACAAGTTCATTGGTTGATCTCTTCCCACCCACTCCCCCACTGTTACTAATATTCTTACTATGTGCCAGGTGCCATTCTAAGCTCTAAGCACTTTTATTTATATTAACTCAAGTAATCCTCTTAAGGACCATGGGATACAGGTACCATTATTCCTATTTTATAGATAAGGAATCTCAGGCAGACAGGTTAAATGTCTCGCCTAAGTTAGTAAGGGGCAGAGCTAAGATTTAAACCTACAGTTTGACTACTAAGACCATCCTCTTGACCACTGCATTTATACTGCCTCTAAATTAATAAGATCCTGATTTAAGGAAATACTAAATGCCTTTGTGAATTAGATACATACCTAGGTCCAACTATTCTTTGTTCACTCATCTATTTGATTTTTAAAATTACTATACAGTAAATTCTCCCCTTACTTATGCTATATCTCATTTTAGGATATTTGCTTCTATTACAGATAGAATAAAAGATGATTCTTCAGAGACTGAATACTTGCTCACATAAGATTTCTACTTTATAGCTAAGACTGCCACCTAGTGGGCCACAACAAAAATCTTTATCAATAAAATCGAGACAAAGAACTTTGAGGTGTAAAATACAAAACACACAAAAAAATAGGAAGACAAATATTAAGATACTAGGGGCCCGGTGCACGAAATTCGTGCACTGGGTGTGTCTGGGGAGGGGAGTGTCCCTCAGCCCAGCCTGCCCCCTCTCACATACTGGGAGCCCTCAGGCGTTGACCCCCATCACCCTCCGATCGCCTGATCGGCCCCTTGCCCAGGCCTGACGCCTCCGCCAGAGGCATAGACCCCCATCACCCTCCGATCGCCTGATCGGCCCCTTGCCCAGGCCTGACGCCTCCACCAGAGGTGTCAGGCTTGGACAGGGGACCCCCATCTCCCACTGATCACTGGCTCTGGCCCCCGCCCAGGCCTGAGGCCTCTGGCCCAGGAATCATGCCTGGGCAGGGGACCCCCATCTCCCTCTGATCGCTTGCTCCACCCCCCGCCCAAGCCTGACGCCTCTGACCCAGGCTTCAGGCCTGGGCAAGGGGACCATCATATCCCCCCAATCCCCGGCTCAGCCCCCCGCCCAGGCCTGATGCCTCGGCCAGAGGAGTTGACCCTCATCACCCTCCGATCACCAAACACCGGATCAGCCCCTTGACCAGGCCTGAGGCCTCCGGCAGAGGTGTCAGGCCTGGGCAGGGGACCCCCAGCTCCCCGTGGTTGCAGGCTCCGCCCCGGCCCAGGCCTAATGCCTCTGGCCTAGGCGTCCGGCCCGGGCAGCGGGGACCCGCAGCTGCAGCGGCCCCGCGATCGTGGGCTCCGCTTTAGGCCCAGGCAAGGGGCCCCTAGCTCCCGGGACTGCCAGCTTCGACCGTGCCCAGCTCCCATCGCTGGCTCCACCCCTACTTCCTGCTATCACTGGCCAGGGCGGAAAAGGCACCTGATTCTCTGATCATGGCTGGGGGGCAGGGCAAAGGCGGCCCCAGGGCCGCCTTTGCCCTGCCCCCCAGCTCTTAGCTCCCCCCTGGGTTTCCGATCACTGTCAGTGGCAGGAGGCTTCTTCCTGCTTTCCCTTTCGCCTCCCTGCATTGTGCCTACATATGCAAATTAACCGCCATCTTGTTGGCAGTTAACTGCCAATCTTAGTTGGCAGTTAACTGCCAATCATAGTTGGCAGTTAATTTGCATATAGCCCTGATTAGCCAATGAAAAGGGTATCGTCGTACGCCAATTACCATTTTTCTCTTTTATTAGATAGGACTAGAGGCCCGGTGCACAAATTCATGCATGGGTGGGGTCCCTTGGCTGGGCTGGCGATCGGGCTGTCTCGCCCAGTCCTGATCAAGGCCAATGGGGGCCACCCAGCAGGGGAGGGACCACGGGAGGGCTCCAGGGCATGTCCAGCCCTCCCGCCTGGTTCCCATTGGCCAGACCCCAGCAGCAAACTAACCTACCAGTCGGAGAGTCTTCCCCCTGACAGTCAGTGTGTGTCATAGCAACTGGTCGAGCAGTTAGACACTTAGCATGTTACACTTTTATTACATAGGAATGTATCAAGTTTCAATGAGACTTTTCTGGAAACTCACACATTTTCCATAATTAACAAAAACTCAGGTTTTTTTAAAATTAGTGATTTATGAAATACTGACGCTTTCAACTAAAAGAACAGTGCCTCACCCTTGAGGTTCCTGTGGGTGACTGTTCTCTCTAGGGCCTTACAGTACTGTATGAAGACCATAATGACAATATGCAGCATGTTGTACTATATGTGTTCCCATGTCATTCCTTCCTCAGTCTATAAGTTCAAGGACAGAAACCTTATTCACTTTAATGTCCCTTGTATCAATGAATGGCTTGAATGAAAAGGTGCATGAGAAAAGTTTGAAGAACCCTGGCCAGTGTGTCAGTGCTTAGAGCATCAGCCCAGGACCAAAGGGTCTCAGGTTCAATTCCCAGTAAAGGGCATGCAACTGGGTGAAGGTTCGTTCTGCAGCCCTGGTCAGGGAGCCTGCAAGAGGCAACCAATCTATGTGTTTCCCTCACATCAATGTCTCTCTCTCTCCCCTCCACCCCAGCATCCCCCACCCCCCACCCCCCGCCGACCTTCCCCTACACTCTATGGAAAAATATCAACTGAGGATTTTTTAAAGAGAAGTCAGAAAACAATCTATCTTAATTTTTCCCTATTTTATAAACATAAGCTGTAACTTTTTAAAAATCCTCACCAGAGGATATAGGTTTTTATTACTATTGATTTTTAGAGAGCGGTAAGGAAAGTGGAAAGAGGGGAAGAGAGGGAAGAGAGAAACAGAAACATCGATGTGAGAAACATCTATCTGTTGCCTGCCCTACATACCCCAAACAGGAATAAAACCCATAACCTAGGCATATGCCCTGACCAGGAATCGAACCCACAACCTTTTGATGTACAGGACGATGCTTCAACCAACTGGGCAACCGAGCCAGGGCCATAAGCTGTACCTTTAATAGAATTCTCAACCCTGGCAATTTGCTCCCCAGGGAACATTTAGTAAGGTCTGGCACCTTTTTGATTGTCACAATTTGAGGGAAAGTATGCTACTGGCATCTAAAGAAGTCAGGGATGCTGCTAAACATCCTATAGGGTACAGTGACAACCCCAACACCAAAAAACATTATTCAGCTATAAATATCAATACTGCCAAGGTCGAATAGCCTGCTTCCTCCCAACCATCTTTCCTAGAAAGTATACAGAATAATGAAAAATACCAATTTACAATGATAAACTGAGCCTAGAACCCAATTGTTTTACATTAAAAACGTACTTTTATATTGGTTTAATACACACTGGATTTTCTAGAAACATAGAGTATATAATGTATATAGAATATATTATAATTAACCTTTGTAAATCAAAGCTGCACTTTGTATTTCTCAGATATTTAAAAAGAATTCTTTATCACATAAGGAAAATACCAATTATGACATACTAGAGGTCTGGTGCACGAAATTCCTGCACGGGGCTGGAGCGGGGGGCGCGGGGAGGGCTCAGCCTGGCCTGCACCCTCTCGCAGTCCGGGACCTCACTCCTTACTGCCCACCTGCTCACTGCTCCTTAATGCTGCCGTGAGCCCGGCTTCTAGCTGGAGCAGCAAACGCACTGACCACCAGGGGGCAGCTCCTGCATTGAGCATCATAGTGACCTGTCATTCTGCCCTTCGGTCGATTTGCATTTTAGGCTTTTATAATATAGGATAAGTTGCCAATGCATCACAACTGAATAGTCTATTTGTAGCCAGCACATTGTGAAACAAAAAAACACCACAAAAACAGTTTTATGAAAAGTAACTTCACAGGGTAATCTGATCATAAATTCCTAACTGGGCAGGTCATGATGGGCAATCATATAACTTCTTCAATAAAAGTTTTATCTTTTGTCTTAAGCAAGCCCTGTCCATGTTTCTGTGCATCCGGGCTAACATACCTACCTTTGAAAGGCCTCTTATCAGACCCTTCCTTCTAAAAGAGTGACCACCCTGATGAAAACACACCATCTTGTTAACTATCCTGTAATCCAACCCCCACCTTGCTTTCTCTTCCCTTCATGTATAACCTTCCTTAGTTCCAATCATAAAAGCTGCTACAAACTGTCATTTCTTAGAAGAATTTTCTCTCAGTCTACTGAGATCTTACTTCCAGGTGTTATCTTCTATTTGGCTCAAATAAATTCTTCTAAAAAGTCTCTACAGGTCTGGATGTTTCTAACATCCAAAATCCTCTACATTTAGCAAGATAAATGAGGCATATAATATGAGATCAATAACTACATGTTGGAGCTGCTGGTGAACAAATGAAATGAAGATGAGGGAAAATGGTGTGCTCCAAGACAGCAGTCGCCAATGGGTGGTCAATGGACCACTGGTGGTTCGTGAGATCCGAAAGGGTGGCGACCGCTGCTCCAAGAGACCAAGAAAGATCCTTGCCCCTTCCCGCGTATTATTCCCAAAGCATCCCTCCCATCTGGCTGCTCCTGAGTTGTATTCTTATATAATAAACAGTAATCTAGTCTCTAAGAATGCTCACTCTAGGGACACACCCTCTCAGAAACCAGCCAACCTTCTGTGAGAAGCCTGAGTCAAATGGAAAAGCCCAACCAAGCTCTCAGCCAAGCAGTCAACTGCCAGCCATCAGACATCGTGTACAGCTGAGCCATCAGCACCAGCTGCCATTTGACTGCAAACACAAATATTTAGAGATGCCAAGTAAGAATTACTCTCAGTTGAGCCCAAACATGGAATGAAGATAATTATTAATAAGTTGTTGGGTGAATTCACTACATTTGGGGTGAATTGGTACACAGCAATGGAAAACTAGAATACCTTCTTATTCAATCACTTGCTGTTTTTGTTTAGTGTCTTTATCACATGTATATATCATTAAGAACAAATAAAGTCCTGGCTGGTTTGGCTCAGTAGATAGAGCCTCAGCCTGAGGACTGAAGGGTCCCAGGTTCGATTCCGGTCAAGGGCATAAGCCTGGGTTGCGAGATCGGTCCCCCTTAGGGGACGTGAAAAATCTTAATAATAATACACTGGATAATGATAGTTCATGTAACTTTTGTTTTATCTATTTTTTCATTTATGTTAAAACTATTATTTATTCTAAATAATTTAACAAAGAAAAATTACTATAAAATGAAGAAACTTAAAAATTTTCAGAGTCCTGAATATTGTGATACTTTCACAAAGCTATAATTTTATATAAAATAGTATGCTTTCTAAAAGTTGCTTAAGATTTTACAAGGTTTTTTAAAATAGTACTGATGTATGTCAGTGAAGGCAAAATCCCACTGATCTGATCCCATCCTAAGTGTGTTTAGCATTACAGCATGGACAGAATTATCTGTTCATCCCAATGCTTCAGAAAGACAAACCTCTAGTTTCCATCAAAAAGAAAAGAAAAAAGTAATCTCCCTCCTTATCCAATATGATCATCAAAAAAGCAAGTTACTTGAGAGTATCAGTCACCCACAACATTTTCCCAACCTGCATAAAGTTTTCATATCAAGATATGAAGTAATATTTATAAAAATAAAATCATCAAGAAATAAACTTTTTTTGGTACAACTGAACTATAAGCATAAGAAATCATAAAATATAGGCATCATGCTATATAGACAAACTGCTATGCTATGACTGCAAGTGCTACAATTAACCTAAACTCTTTCAAATTACAAATTGTGTTCTGAGAATCAATGTTAGGAGTTATTAGCTCTGTTCTAAGAGATGACAATGCTAAAAAAACAAATAAAAGCAGTATTATAAAATTTGAGTTATAATTGTATTACAAATTTTGTCACCTTAAATTTGTGACATACTTGCAAACTAAAGAAAGTATTATTACAGAAAGGCTTACCTTCGTCCACAGAAAACTGACAGCTTTTATCATTGAAGAAAAGAATTTTCTTCTTATCAGGACGACTTACAAATAATATCTGGTCCCCTAAAGCCTTAAAGATAAAGAAAAATTTTTCAGTTAACTCCATATTACTTTACCAACACCCTATTATTTTTCTTCCTTTTTTTTTTTTTTTTTTTTTTTTTTACAACAAAGGACTCCCATTTCTTTTAACCTTCAGTAAATCAATTTCAGTTCTTGAGTTTTTTGAGCAGTTCTGACTATAATTAACACTAGATTGCCCAAGGAAGTCATTTTGATTGCTTTTTAATTTCAATTAGAAAAACAATTATGTATATAAGGACACAATGTCTTAGAATTTTGTGACTTTTTGTACAACATATAAATGCGTTTATTAATAATTGTAGTTACCTCCCCCCTCCTTCATTTCTGGTATATATATATATATATATATATATATATATATATATATATATCCCCTATATTGCCCAAAAGCAGTCATTTTGACTGTTTGGGGGAAATTTTAAAAAATCAAATGACTCTTATTATTGAATTGAGTAAATTTCTTATATGACCAGTTCGGCTCTGTATTGAAATAACAGTTTTCATTTTTTTTCGATTACCATCACATGATAACATACAAGTACATGATAAATTGTCGATACTTGATAAGTTGCAGTTGCTCAATAAGCTAAACTAGTACTTGTTATTCGAATCTTTATGCAGTGATACTTGTTCTAATAAGTTGTTTATTTTATTTCTTTTGCGCCCTAAATTCATGAAAGAAATGTCGAATAGAAGTGAGTTATTGGAAAAGCTAAGGAACATAAGTGAAGAGTGCTCCGATATTATTCTTTCACAATGCAGTCATTTTGACTGCTTTTGGGCAATATAGGTATACGCTAAGTTTCAGTCTTTCTAGTGTTAAGGGTTGCTATTTCAAGACCTTTATTCTTAGAGGTCTTCTAAAGTTCAGAAAAAAATACCTATTTTAAAAGAAACTGAAAAAATTCAGTATGTGTGGCAATTACAATTTGGTCCACGGGACCTTTTTATTAATCTAAGAAAAATGGTAGGATATTTTAGTGTTTTTACTTTTCCTTCTACCTTCAAATATTTTGCTACTTACTCATCATTACAACCTTAATTATTTCCAAGTATGTTTTAAAAGCTAAAATAAGAAAATGGAAGAATGATCAAATCACCTAGAATTGTAATGCTATAGTGAAATAGCCACGTTTCAGTTTTCTTATTGGCCAAATTACTGTATCATCCAACAAGAAAATATAAAAGACTAAGGAGACTTCGTTGTCTTTCACCTTTCTTGAGTGCAACTGACAATTCAGAATTTATTTTCTACTACTCAGAGCAATGACAAGAAAACTGAGAGATGTTTTACTATTATTAATCAGTAAGAACAAGAATGAAAAAGCCTAAGAGCAGCACTTTAGACCAGTGGTTGCCAACCAGTGGTCCATGAGTTCTGAAAGGTTGGCGACTGCTGCTTTAGACTCTAATGACAGTAAAATGCATCACAGAAATGGTCTCAAACTAGAAGTGCTTAGATGACACCACCACAGATGAATAATCTCAAGCTTACAAATCATTGTGAACAACATATTTCTAAAGACATAAAGGAAATAAAGTATTTTTACCCAGTTAGTTATTCAACAGGAAGGACTTCATCATACAATACTGTGTGGTAAGAATCTTTGCAATCTCACTTTGCTAAAAAGACATATAATAATATTCTTGCATCTTTCTGATGTTTGCCAATATATACTTGGTACAGAGGCTTGCTATGCTAAATCCTTATTAAAATGTTGAATAAACCTGTTTTTCACCATCCCTTTATTTTTATGTGAATTATTCATAACATGGCTTAAAATATTTTTGTAAATAATAAAGCAGACTCCATTGCACCCAGGTAGTAAGAACAGAATAAACATTCTGGGTTCAAACAATTTAGAAATAATCCCTCCTAAAAATAAAATAGACTGTGCTTTTCATGACCCGTTAAGCTCTAATCCTTAGGGAACACAGCCACTAAAGAAAAGGTGTCAGAGTAATTTTACAAAATTGTTTAAAATAGAATAAGCAATTACCAGTTGATGCCACTGTTCTACTTAAGAATGTAATGAAAAGCCTATTGCATAGTAATGCTGGTCCCTATGAAAACTGGGAGGGAAAAACAAACGAACAGCAGGAAACACACCTAGCACTCTCACCTGTTAAGCTAGAATTCAGTAGTTCTATGTTCTTAACATCTATAAAGTACATAATTTATACCCTTTGGTCACATTTTATTTGCAGCATTTCTGCAGGTTAAGCTTACCAGTAAACTTTTTAAGTTAAAAATCTTAAAAGGGGAAAACCAAGATGGCGGCATAGGTAAAAACCAGAAATTGCTGCCTCACACAACCACTTCAAAAATACAACTAAAAGACAAAATGGACATCATCCAGAACCACAGGAAGGCTGGCTGAGTGGAAATTCTACAACTAGAAGGAAAGAGAAAAGCACACTGAGACTCAGAGGACCTGCGGAGGTGGAGAGCAGAGGTGCGGAGGCGCAGGCAGAAAGGGCTGGCAACTGAGGATGCGGTTGTCATTTTCAATCGGGAGGGAGTCTCAAGTTCCCGACTGCTCTGAATTCCAGTTCCGGGTGAGTCTCTGGGGACCCAGACTCATACAGGGAGAAACTGGACTATCTGGCATTGGCAGAACTTGAGGGCGGCTTTCTCTCAGAGGTGCTTCCAGCGATTACGGGGACACTGAGACCCGGGGCCCCTTAGGGTAGGACTGAGGATCAGCCATAGATGTTTGCTCCGCCCTGTTGATCCCAAGACCCCGCCCCACCCAAGCTGCAAGCACAGGCTTTTGCAAATGAAACGCCTGGCCCTTTGCAATCTAAAAATTACCTAACAAACTGCAGCTGGGTCAGAGAGACCCAGAACTTCCAAAAGAGGCCCAAGGCCCCACAGCAGTTTGCATTGCTTCACAGCTGGGCCTCATTTGGGCACCTCCAAACCCCAAACAAAGAAGAGGAATCTGCAGATCTTTCCATAGCTCCTGCTGGGTAGCCTCAGGCAGAGGCTAAATTAGCACGTCCTTAGAAATCCAAGAGTCAGTGTACCTAGTGGTCAGAGTGGGACCATCCAGATTACAACTCCTCAGATCCATAAGGGACACACTCAGGGGGCAGACTCAGTGAGCACCAAAACCCCATTGAAGCAAGTCTTGCCCCATAAGGGTGTCTCCAGAACAGCAGTTCTCCCACTGCAGACACAGCTGATTCTCACAGCCAATTGGCATGGAGGTCAATTCCTCCCAGTGATACCTACAACAATCAAGGCTTAACTACAACAAGAATGTACACAAAGCCCACAAAGGGGTGCACCAAGAGTGTCCACCTCAGGTAATTGGGGAGGCTGAGCCACTGGGCCCTATATGACACCTAGCACAGAAAGCCACTCTACCAACACAGGGAAGCATAAAAAGTGCGGAGACAAAGAAACAGGTCACAAATGACAGAAATGGAGGAAAGCAAACTACTGGATACAGAATTCAAAACCACACTTTTAAGGTTTTTCAAGAACTTTCTAGAAACCGCTGATAAATTTAGTAAGACCCTCAAAAAGACCGGTGAGATCGCCGATAAACTTAGTGAGACTCTCAAGAAATCTAGTGAGACCCTCGAGGTTATGAAAAAGGACCAACTAGAAATTAAGCATACACTGACTGAAATAAAGGATATTATTCAGAGTTCCAACAGCAGACTAGAGGATCGAAAGAATCAAGTCAAAGATTTGAAATACGAGGAAGCAAAAAACACCCAACCGGAAAAGCAAAATGAAAAAAGAATCCAAAAATACGAAGATAGTGTAAGGAGCCTCTGGGACAGCTTCAAGCGTACCAACATCAGAATTATAGGGGTGCCAGAAAAAGAGAGAGACCAAGATATTGAAAACCTATTTGAAGAAATAATGACAGAAAACTTCCCCTACCTGGTGAAAGAAATAGACTCACAAGTCCAGGAAGCGCAGAGAACCCCAAACAAAAGGAATCCAAAGAGGACCACACCAAGACACATCATAATTAAAATGCCAAGAGCAAAAGACAAAGAGAGAATCTTAAAAGCAGCAAGAGAAAGAAACTCAGTTACCTACAAGGAAGTACCCATATGACTGTCAGCTGATTTCTCAACAGAAACTTTGCAGGCCAGAAGGGAATGGCAAGAAATATTCAAAGTGATGTATGCCAAGAACCTACAACCAAGATTAGTTTATCCAGCAAAGCTATCATTCAGAATTGAAGGTCAGATAAAGAGCTTCACAGATAAGGAAAAGCTAAAGGAGTTCATCACCACCCAACCAGTATTATATGAAATGCTGAAAGGTATCCTTTAAGAAGAGGAAGAAGAAGAAAAAGGTAAAGATACAAATTATGAACAACAAATACACATCTATCAACAAGTGAATCTAAAAATCAAGTGAATAAATAATCTGATGAACAGAATAAACTGGTGATTATAATAGAATCAGGGGCATAGAAAGGGAGTGGACTGATTATTCTTGGGGGGGAAAGGGGTGTGGGAGATACGGGAAGAGACTGGACAAAAATCGTGCACCTATGGATGAGGACAGTGCGGGGAGGTGGGGGGGGGAGGTGAGGGCAGGGGGTGGGGAGGGAACTGAGTGGAGGGGAGCTATGGGGGAAAAAAGAGGAACTGTAATAATCTGAACAATAAAGATTTAATTAAAAAAAAGAAAGAAATTGGGTGAAGGGTACATATAATGTGCTGTAGTATTTTATAGGTTTTTTTACATGTATGAGATTATTTCAAATTAAAATATTAAAAAATTAAAAATTAATAAAATATTAATTGAAATGTAAAAAAAAAAAGAAACCATAAAGACTGAAGAGTGTAGAAATGAAAAATACATTATCATAAATAAAGAATTCACTAATTGGGCTTAACAAATTGGAAGTAAAGTTAGTGGACTTAACAATAGATCAATAGAACAAACAAAAAACAGGTTGAAAAAATATATATAAACAGAGCCTCAAACTTGTGGGATAACACGTAACTGAATTACCAAGTGGTAGAGGAGAGAAAGGAGCAGTTTTTTCCAGGAGGTAACAAAAATAATGAACCTGCTTACAGGTTAGCATCGATCATCAGTAACTGTGAAGAACAGAGACTAGCAGCCTTTCCATGTGAGTTCCAAATTTAAACTGGAAATGTAATCTGTATGACTTTCTTTTAAATTCTCACCCAAGCATGTTTTTATTGATTTTTGAGAGAGACATCAATGCAAGAGAAACATACATCAGTTGCCTCCCGTATTGTGCCTGACCTAGAATGGAACCTGCCACCTTTTGGTGTATGGGACAATGTTGTAACCAACTGAACCACCCAGCCAGGGCAAAACCTTCCAGAAACATTCTGAAGAGTCAAAAAATCACAAACAAAGCCCTAGCTGGTTTGGCTCAGTGAGTAGAGCATTGGCCTGCGGACTGAAGGGTCCCGGATTCAATTCCAGTCAAGGGCACATGCATAGGGAGTGCAGGAGGCAGCCAATCAATGATTCTCTCTCATCATTGATGTTTCTATCTCTCTCTCCCTCTCCCTTCCTCTCTGAAATCAATAAAAATATATATTTTTTAAAAAATCACACACACCACCACCACAAAAGGGAGCTGTCACAGGTACACAAAAATGGCTGTGCTCTGTAGCACAAATACAAATTTCAAATTTTCAACTGTCCTACCACAACTCCAAGTATATATGATGGAGGCTTTAAAAATAAAAATTTAGCCCCAGTCAGGTGGCTCAGTTGGTTGGAGTGTTGTCCTGTACACCAAATGATTGTGGTCCAACGCCGGGTCAGGATTCATATGGGAGGTAACAGATCAATGTCTCTCTCTCACATCAATGCTTTTCTCTCTCTCTCTCTTTCTGTCTGATATTCTCAGGCAAAGATACAAATAAAAATTTAAAAATTCTTGCTATTTTTTTAAAACCAAAATGACATTATTAATTCAAATCATATTAAGGCATAGAAAGAAAAGAGAAGTTACCTTGACAGCTTTCTGGGAATTGGGCAGTCCTTCCTCTATGTCTTCTAGAAGAATTCCTCCTAAGCCTCGCTGGTCATGCTTATCTAAGAGCCTAAGCAGAGCCTTCTTATCTTTTAAGTTGTACTTTGGCTTGAAGGCATACTTCCCATCTATTACTTCAATTTTGGGATTATTGACTAATGCCTGTAACAGTGACACAATTTGAATATATTAACAAAAGAAAAGCTCATATATACTTTCTTAAATTCTACTAATTATTTTAAAAATATAATACCCAATTAATGGCAAATTAAAAGCATCTTATGAATATCAACTGGATCTAAAATACTGGACATCCAGGATCCAAAATAATAGACTACAGGGATCAGCATGGTGCTCAACACTTTTTATAAAAGAAACTTTATTAATTATATAAATTACTAGAGGCCCGTTGCACGAAGAGATTCGTGCAATAGGCCTTCCTTCCCCTGGCTGCTGGCACCAGTTTTCCTCCGGCACCCAGGACCCAGGCCTTCACTCCAGCTGCAGCGGAGAAGCCAAGCCTCTTCATTCTTCAGTCATCTTCAGTCTTCAGTCTTTGCTCTGCTCCTGCATATGCAAATTAACTGCCATCTTTGTTGGGTTAATTTGCATACTCATCCTGATTGGCTGGTGGGCGTAGCAGAGTGACACCAATTTGCATGTTTCTCTTTTATTAGTGTAGATTTGGATGAGAAATAAACCATTTTATCACAACTACTTTGAAGAAAGCTATACCCATATTCTTTTGGAAAACCAGAGGTAAGAATCAATAAAACAGCTACTAACATTAATAGAAAAAGTGAACTGGGTTTTGCCTACCCTATCCTCAAAGTTTAGTTTATTGCATATTGCCATTATATGATAAACACTACCCTAGGATGAAGATATCAACAGTCAGTCTGCCCCACTTGGTATCAAATGGCACTAGCTAGCAACTGTGGAACGAAATGAAAAGGACCAAGCTAGTGAATATAAGAATGAAACTGAGTAGGAATATAGGAATTACTGAATATGATTATGTTCCTAGTCAGTTCTGTTGTACAGCAAATATCAGAAGAAAACTCTTCAAAAAAGAGCAACCCTGCCCTAACCGGTTTGGCTCAGTGGATAGAGCGTCAGCCTGCAGACTCAAGGGTCCCAGGTTCGAGTCCGGTCAAGGGCATGTACCTTGGTTGCGGGCACATTCCCAGTAGGGAGTGTGCAGAAGGAAGCTGATAGATGTTTCTCTCTCGTCGATGTTTCTAACTCTCTATCCCTCTCCCTTCCTCTCTGTAAAAAAAATCAATAAAATATATTTAAAAAAAAAAAAGAAAGAGCAACCCTATTTTCTTTTGCAGTTGCCAGCCTGACCCTGAAAGGAGAACAAAAAGAAACAAAGGAGGGAAAGTAAAATAGTAATAAATGTAATCTTTAATATCTGTAGTCTGTGAAATTCCAAGATTAGGCATAACAACAAAATTTAAATGTGGATTACCCCTATTTGTATATCATTAATACAATGATAGTGATTAACTGGTTCATTTATATTATGAAAATCAAGAACAACATTTGCTTGGTAAAATAATTGAATTATATTTCAAGAATTTTACATTTGGTCTTTAAAATATAGCACTGGTCCTAGAAAACAGTCTTAATTGTCATTTCATAATTAAACAGAAAAGAAGCAAATATCTGAATTTTTAAATTACTATCCATTTCCAAATTAGTATGGTCAGGATTGGTTTGGGGTTCCTTTTCTTCCAATGCTGTGTTTACATACACAATGTTCATGATTACCTAGTAAAGGTAGAATGCAGCTGATCAATGATTCTCTCTCATCATTGATATTTCTCTCTCTCTCCCTCTCCCTTCCTCTCTGAATAAAAATATTTAATTAAAAAACAAAAATAAATGGAATACACTGGCTGACTTTTTATAACCTTTATGCTAAAGTCTTTGACATTTTTAAAGATATGTAAGATTATATGACAATCAAATAATCTTAAAAGATGTTATGTTTACAAAACACTCTATACCAATTCTTTTATGAAAAAGTAAAAACAATTACCACTTTCAGTATAATAAAAACCCTAGTTACAGCATATATTTCATGGTAATCAACTAATTTTTTTTACAATATTTTAAGCCTATTCTTACCTCAGACATTAGCCATTGTTTCTGCTTGAGTCCAATATCTAAATGTTGTGTTTCATCCAAAATTTCTTCTAAAGTTAGAGGATGTGTATCTCCTCGCTGATGACGCGTCTATTTGGGGGGGAGATAATATTGGAAGGCAGTTCTTCAATGCTAGATGCATTAAATAATAGTTACAAGTAAATCATTTCAGCAATGTAGAGCATGGATTATTTGAAGCAGGACAATTATAGTGATGAAAAGAATGGACTATAAAATCAGACAGAACCAGGTTCAAACTCAGAGTTCTATAAAATCAAATGTTAAACTGAGGGAAAATATTTGCAACATTACCAGAAGCTAATCTTCCTAATATTTTAAGGGTTCCAAAAATCTAACAGGAAAATGACCCAAAGACAGGAAACACATAAATCACAGAAAAAGAAATGCAATGACCTTAAATACGAAAAGATACTCAACCTATACCAAGAGATTTTTTTTTACCTATTATGTTGGCAAAAATCCATAACTGATGATAAGGCTGTAAGAAAATAGACCCTTCACACACTACTGTTATGAATACTAATTGAAGAGCATTTGAAATCTTCTCCCCAGCATATGTCTGCAGTTTGACTCAAATAAACTCATAAAACATTTTTAATACTGTTTTGTTTTTTAAAGAGAAAAAAAACACAGCAATTTGTTGCTTCACTTATTTATGCATTTTTGGTTGATTCTAGTATGTATGTGCCCTGCCTGGGGATTGAACCTGCAACTTTGGTATATCATCAGGATGTAGCTCTAAACCAACTGAGCTACCGGCCAGGGCAAAAAAATACTAACTGATACAACTCCTAGGGAGGCCAATTTTATAACATAAATATATTTAAACCCTATGACCCAGCAATCCCATTTCTAGGAATCTGCCTTACATAGAAAAGTGACAAGGTTGCATGCAGCAGCATCATTTGTATAAGGAAAATATTAGAAACAACCCATGTGGCCGATTAAATAAACTAGCACATCTATGCTACTAGACAGATATTAAAGAAAATGCAGATGTTTTCTATGCACAAATTTCAAAAGTTGTCCAGGACAAATTATTAAAAAACATATACAGACACCAAATGTCGGTGAGGATGTGAAGGAACAGAAACTTTCATTCACTGCTGGTGGAAATGCAAAATGGTACAGCTGCTCTGAAACACAGTTTGGCAGTTTCTTTTGAAATTAAACATACTCTTCACTATCATATGATCTAGCAATTATGTTCCTTAGCATCTACTCAGAGAAGATAAAAACTTATGTTTACACAAAGACCTGCACACAGATGTTTGTAGCAGTTTTCTTCACAATTGTCAAAACTTGGGAACAACCAAAATGTCCTTCAGTAGGTGAATTGATAAACTGTGGTACATCCAGACAGTGAAATATTATTCAGCACAAAAAGAAATGAACTATCAAGTCACGAAAAGACATGAAGGAACCTTAAATGCCTATTAATAAGTGAAAGAAGCCAATATGATAAGGCTACATACCAACTATATGACATTCTGGAAAAGGCAAAATTATGGGGGCAGTAAACAATTCAGAGGCTGCTAAGGATTAAAAGAGCAGGAGGGATGACACGCAGAGCACAGAGGATTTTTAGGTCAGTGAAACTATTCTGCATGATACTAACATGATGAACACATTCATTATACATTTGTCAAAAACCCATACAATGTACACCACCAAGAGTGAATCCTAATGTAAATTAGGGACTTAAAATGAGAATGATGTATGAATGTATATCATAGATTTTTAAGAATATGGTGCAGGATGTCGAGAGCATGAGAGGTTGGGAGTGGCAGCAGTGAACATATGAGGGCTCTGCTTTCTGCACAGTTATTATAAACCTAAAACTGCTCTAAAAAAATAAAATCACAGGTTGAGCATCAACCTATGTATCAGGAGGGCATGGTTTGATTCCTGGTCAGGGCACAAGCTAGGGGTTGTGGGCTCGATCTCCAGTAGGGGGCGTGCAGGAGGCAACCAATCAATGATTCTCTCTTATCATTAATGTTTCTATCGCTCTCTCCCTCTCCCTCCCTCTCTGAAATCAGTAAAAGTATATTTTTTAAATCTGCAATTAGTTGAACATCATAAACCAAAAAAGCTTCCTCTGCTCAACACACTATGACAAACCTGAAAGATCCACACATTAGTAACATTTAAAGGTGGGCAAATTGTATCTCATACAGTTCCCTAAAAGCATTCCTTGACCTTTCTCCATATAACTTCAAAGTAATTCTCACTGACAACTGAAGAGTAAATTAATAAGTAAATTAATAAACTATAAAAAGCTTTTTTGTTGCTGCCTTAAGTTCTTGGTTTTATCAGATCTTCAAAAAGACGACACAAGGGACAGTTGAAAACTTTCCAAGAATCAATTAACAGATCACCTTTCATATGTATTTTTTCCTCTCTCAAAAGAGACCCTACCCTCGTTCAAAAAAAGGGGTAAAACTTCCACTTCCACCCAAATTTATAATGCATTGCCTGGAGGTGTAATAAACTCTAGGGCCTCAAAAAAAAAAAAGGACAAGTCAAAAAAATATTTGGGGAAGCTTTTATAATGATAACTGAGGTGTCACAGACTACCCACTATATAGCTTCTTGTCCTTTTCAGTCTTACATATTTTTCCAACAGTTCAAAATGGGATATTCTGGCCCCTAACAGGGCTTTCGAAATTCTGATACAGTATAGTTCAGGGGTGGGCAAACTTTTTGACTCGAGGGCCACAATGGGTTCTTAAACTGGACCGGAGGGCCGGAACAAAAGCATGGATGGAGTGTTTGTGTGAACTAATATAAATTCAAAGTAAACATCATTACATAAAAGGGTACGGTCTTTTTTTTTTTTAGTTTTATTCATTTCAAACGGGCCGGATCTGGCCCGCGGGGGCCATAGTTTGCTCACGGCTGGTATAGTTCATGGGCAATTGAGAGCAGTTTCATTTAAAGAACTTTGTCTCTTCTATCTCCACACACTCCACCTCCATGCTGTACTGTCCAAAAATGCATTACTCTTTGGGAGAATCTAATAAAGCAAAGTAAGGGACCACTGATAAGAAACATCTAATAACTCGACTGTTTCAAGTATTTAAATATAAGTCATTTTCAACAGCAATTCCCAAAATTCACTCCTTGAATATTTATTAGCTTGAAGAAAAAGCACATTTAAAGAGCTGAAACAGTATCAAGTAAGGAGGCTGATTCTTTTACATATAACAAATATTTTCCAGGGCTACCAAATTGTTCAAATTAACTCCATAAAACCCACAGACAAAAACTGCATACAAATTATTTTAGATTAAGTGTGAATTATTCATTGTGAAAGTTTAAAACCTATTTTGTCAAATCCTATCATGAAATTTTTATTCTAATTAGATGTAATTCTCATTACATCTTCTAACCAGTTTTATATTCCTACCTCCTATTACAAAAGTCATAGCTAGCTCTAAAACCAATTCTTTTTTTTCTAATATTTTCATTGATTTTTTTTTTTTTTTAGAGAGGAAAGGGAAAGAAACATTGGTGACAAACATAGATTGACTGCCTCCTGCACGCCCCCTACTGGGGATCGAGCCCACAAGCCCGGCATGTGTCCTGACTGAAATCGAAACAGGGACCTCCTGGTGCATGTGATGATGCCCAACCAATTAAGACACAACAGTCAGGGCCCAATTCATTTTTAACAATAGGTATCCTTTTCCATTAAATATACCAAAATAAAGTTATTAATGGAGTTATTTCTGAATCATTCACTTTTATTTATATGTAAAAGCTGAATATCAGAGATCAGAAGATGCAGGCACACACATTTAGAAAAGCAGTAACACACCTTTTTCCATATCTCTCACTTCATAATTATTTTATTATGTAATTTATAATGATGCAATGTAACATAAGCAGCCTATTTGTTTTTTAAATTATTATAAAAATTGATATATTAATTCTATTTGACTATATAATTTTCATCTCAATTACCTTAGAGGTATCTTTTAGTATGCATTGTATAATTTATTTCTGTTTTTATAATATTTAAAATGTGTATTGCCCGGCCAGTGTGTCTCAGTGGTTGAGTATCAACCTATGAACCAGGAGGTCACGGTTCGATTCCCAGTCTGGGCACATCCCTGTGTTGTATACTTGATCCCCAAGAGGGAGCATGCAAGAGGCAGCTGATCAATGATTCTATCTCATCATTGATGTTTCTAATCTCTCGCTCCCCCTCCCTTCCTCTCTGAAATCAATTAAAACATATTTAAAATGTGTATTAACCTATTTATTTGAACTTAAAAGAAGATATTTTATGATATAGCTAGTTGGTTTGACAATGGAGACTAGTTTCATTAATCGAGAGATACTTTCCATAAATCAAATAAGCTAAGCCTTCAGCCTGTGGGTTTTGACAAAAATGTATTTATATACGTAAGATAAAAGCATTTTATGGAAAATTACATTGGCAAAGGTATACTGAAATTAATATTTTTATTTTCTCAACCACTTCTGAGTGTAACAGATTAAAGAGTGCCTACAGGGGAAGAGGGGGAAATGATATAATGAGGCACTTGCTAAGTCCTGGTCAAGCCTTTTTGATAAACTCCTAGAAACTAAAAAAGCCAATGGTTAAGGACCAGGTAACAAACAAATCCTTTAGCAAGTAAGGCAGTTCACGTTATTTTGCTTTCAACAAAACTGAAGGAGAGCCTAACAGAACTGTCAACTGATGGATGCTTGATGATAAATCACTGAGTTTTGGCATATAACTTACAAGATTTTGCTATCACCAAACTTCCATTAGAATATATATTTATATAACCATTTATTTCTCAGCACTTAAACCTATAAAATCTAAAAATAAGAGCAGAGATTGCTGCCAAATCCTGTTTCATTCTATCAATAATTAACTTATATATATCTCTCTCTCTTCAGATACAAAAACCACTGGTGGAAGAAGACAGCACCATTCATTTTATTAAAACAAAAATTTTTTGTTGTTGTTAATCCTCACCCGAGGATATTTTTTCCATTGCTTTTCAAAGAGACTGGAAGGGAAGGATGGAGGGATGGAGGAGGAGACAAAGACAGTGACTGATTGCCTCCCACAAGCACCCTGACTGGGGCTGGGGATCAAACCTGCAACCCAGGTAAGTGGCCTTGACCCGGAATCAAACACACAACCCTTCAGTGTGCAGGGCAACACTATAACCGTTGAGAACACTGACTAGGGCTCATTTCATTTTAAAAAAATGAATTTCTATTGAATAATTATTTCAAAGTAAATTTTAATAAAAATTTTCATGTTATTCTAATCAACTGTGTGCTAATAATTATAATACCTCAAACCAAGGTATTTTTAATACCTAGAGCATTACAGTCACAAGGAAAACATTTCTAATCCTATCTAATAGACAAACATGGTAACTGACCATACCTTTGCTACACCTCTCATTGGCTAAGCAGTGTGACATGCAAATTAACTGCCGCCATCCAGGCCTGCTATTTGCCACCTGGGGCGGTGGGGTGGGACAGCACCATCCCACCTGCCCTGCCGCCATCCGGGCCTGCTATCTGCGACCTGGGGCGGCGGGCGTCCCGTGTGCGACCCAACCCAGGGCGGCCAGGCGGGGCAGCAGCGATCGGCCGGCCTGTCTGGGCGCCCCGTGTGCGACCTGACCCGGGGCGGCCGGGCGGGACAGCGTGGCTCCTCTGTCACCTCAGCTTCCTCATCACAGCTCCCTTGGGGGCCTAAGCCTTTAGTCGGACATCCCCCAAGGGCTCCCTGGCTGCCAGAAGGATATCTGACTGCAAGCTTAGGCCTGATCCCCCAGGGAGTGGGCCTAAGTCGATAGGTGGACATCCCTAAGAGTTCCTGGACTGCAAATGGGCGCAGGCCGGGTTGAGGGGAACCCTCCCCTGCGAGTGCACAAATTTTTGTGCACTGGGCCTCTAGTCTATATATATAAAACCCTAACGTGCAAATAGACCAAATGGCAGAACAACCGGTCACTATGGTGTGCACTGACCACTAGGGGTGCGCATGGAACATGGCAGGCGTCGGTAGCAAGCGGCAGAGCACAGAACATGGCAGACATTGTCCATGGCGGGATAGTGGAGCAGGTAAGCTGCTGTCATCAGGGAGAGCCTCTGGTGGTTACTAAAACTTCTTTGCTCCTGCACACCACGGTCCCAACCAGCGCTCGCACCTGCTGCTGGTGCCAGCCCCGCTCACACCCGCTGCCAGCACCAGAGCTGCCACTCACACCTGCTGCTGATGCCCAGCACCAGCAGCAGGTGCGAGTGGCAGCTGCCGGCCCCAATCACCCCTGAGGGCTTCTCTACCTCCTCCTGCTCCTGAGGGGCAATCAGGGCAGCAGCTGCCACTCGCACCCGCTGACGGCGCTGGCCCCGCTTGCACCACTGCTGGCGCCAGCCTCAATCGCTTCACGCGGTCAGCAGCTGCAAGCGGGGCTGGCACCATCAGCACATGGGAGTAGCAGCAGCAGGAGTGGGGCTGCTGGCAGACAAGGGACCAGGGGCCACAGCAGGAGGGGGCACAGAGGATGGGCCAAGACCTGCCCCTGTGCCCACCTCAGCCTTGCAGCCCAGTTCAAGGTGCACGAATTCGTGCACTGCGCCCCTAGTTTATACGTGTGTGTATGTATAATGTGTACATATACATATATGTAAATAATTGTGGCAAAGAAGTTTGATAGATATTCAATAAAAGATTTTCAAGCATAAAAATACATAACATTAGCATATAGTATAGAGGGAGTAACAGGATGGACCAACAAGTTCGAGGGGAAAATAAATTTCCAACCATTGAGCTTTTTTTATATTTTTTTAATGTTTTTATTGATTTGAGAGAGAGAGAGAGAGAGAGAGAGAGAGAGAGAGAGAGAGAGAGATAAAGAGAAAGAGAAAGAGAAAGAAGCATCAACCAGCTGCCCCTGCATGCCCTCTAATGGCAATTGAGCCCCAAACCTGGGCATGTATCCTGACTGGGAATCGAACTGGTGACCTCTGGTGCCTGGAACAATGCTCAACCAACTGAGCCACACTCATCAGGGCTTTGTTTTCTATTTTTAAATTAATGATGGCATTTAGATTTTGTTAAATATAAAAAAGAATGATTTATTTCATTAAAATATTACAATATGCGAGAAATTCTATCCTTTGCCACTTTTGCTGAAAAATTGTAGTTACCAATTTAAATATGTGCAAAGGGATACAGAACTTTCCAAAACTGTTTCAGGGAACAGGAGTAAAAATTTGAACACTATCCTAGATAAGCCAAAATACAGTAAGGGTCATCTATGTAAGTGAAGACTATTAGCAAAAGAGCAAAAACAAGACATTTAAATGTCAGTCTCCCTCAAAAGACGGACAGCCACAAGGACATACATTTTTTCCTGGGTATTCCCACCTTTAGTGCTACAAACAGTATATAGTGGGTTTTAAGAATTGTTTATCAGGTGGAGAAATGGATAGATGAAATTAATGGTGAATACATAAGTGTCAAAATATAGTATTTGGCCCTAACCAGTTTGGCTCAGTGGATAGAGCGTCGGCCTGCAGACTGAAGGGTCCCAGGTTCGATTCCGGTCAAGGGCATGTACCTTGGTTGCAGGCACACCCTCAGTAGGGGGCGTGCAGGAGGCAGCTGATCCATGTTTCTCTTCATCGATGTTTCTAACTCTCTATCCCTCTCTCTTCCTCTCTGTAAAAAAAAAATCAATAAAATATATATTTCAAAATATAGTATTTGGTAATGGGAAATTATAAACCAGGTTTCTACTAGAAATTAAGTGGACATAGGCAGACACTAAGACTCTTAAATTATGAAAGTCTCAGCATAAAATCTTGATTTACAGTTTTTAAATGATAGCTGAAATTTGAAATAATTATAAATACAGAGCTTTGACTCTTTTCAAGAGATACAACTACTAACTAAATGGGAATAAGAGTTTGCTAAATGAAGGGTACAAATTTGAAATCAAGTAACCATCCTAGTTATAAATTAAATTTTACTTAGTAAGTTAGGATTCAAAGCCTTTAGTAAGCCAAAATGTTATAATCATTAAGCTTATTTCAAAAAAATACTAAATCTTCCATCAAATATTAAATTTAAATTATTTTGCGAATTAATGTTTTTCTAAGACCCTCAGTAATTCTAATTTTCTCCTCCAAGATGTAGAAAAGCCATCACCTCCACCTGCCTGAACTATGTAGTTTCTACTTTTCATATCAATGGAAGTAAGATTCTCTTAGGGGTTTTATAAACAGGTATTGACTTATCCTTCAATTAATGTAAATTAAATATACTTAGGTGACTCACTGCAATGTCAATCTTCTATAATAATAAAAGTATAATATGCTAATTAGACAGGACAGCCAAATGGCCTTCCAGACGTCTTTCCAGATGAACCCACAGTGGCTGAGGCAGAGGCAGTTAGGGGCAATCAGGCAGGCAGGCGAGTGGTTAGGGGCAATCAGGCAGGCAGGCGAGTGGTTAGGGGCGATCAGGCAGGCAGGCAGGAGAGTGGTTAGGAGCCAGTGGTCCTGGATTACGAGAGGGATGTCCTACTGGATCAGGCCTAAACCGGCAGTCAGACATCTCCCAAGGGGTCCTGGACTGCGAGAGGGTGCAGGCCAGGCTGAGGGACAACCCCCGCCCTCCCCCCCCCCCCCGCACAAATTTCGTGCACCGAAGCTAGTTAGATATAAAAGGCTTAAAACATTATTTTTACAGGTTAGAGATATTAATAGGCATAAAATAAACTACATATGTTGAAATATACAATTTTTTTATATATATAAATTTACTTCTGAAAATCCCAATCCCCTTCTGCCAAGAGATTAAATAGGATTTTTGTTATCTGAAAAAAGTACTTACTTTCATATAATTCACTATCTTAGCAAGAACGCCAAACTTATATCCAGAGCTTCCTGAAAGAGCTTTCAAGTTAAATGATCCATTGCTATGATCTGAAAACACAGTTCAAAAAAAATAAGATTTTCATATTAGATGTGATTATGACTTGTAAGCACCTAAGATGACTTTTTAAAACAGCTAAGATGGCTTTAATTCAGATAAAGATTTTTCTTGTTTGAGATTTTCTATCCAGTGAATTCTATACTATAAAACTTGGTGAAGAGTTAAAATCCTTGAGTGTATAATTAAATACCCATTGTCTCACTAAGGATGGGAACAAAATATACATAATTCAAAAGCATTAAAATCTATTTCTTTTGTAAGTACCTTTATCTCACTCTTTCCTTAATTCTGATTAGATTTCCCCCATAAATAGAAGCAAGACTTTTTAAACAAAACACAGTACAGATCTCAATCTGATCACTAGTGCTTTCCTTTTTAATTTTTTTTTTTTAATCCTCACCAGAGGATTTTTTTTTCAATAATTTTTAGAGAGTAGAAGGGAGGGAAGAAGAGAGAGAGAAACATCGATGTGAAAGACACACATAGATTGGTTGTCTCCCCCACGCGCCCCAACCAGGGTGGGGATCTGAACCTGCAACTCAGGTACATGCCTTCTTCTTTTTTTGATCTTCACCCAAGATATTTTTTCTATTGATCTTTTAGAGAGTGTGGAAAGGCGGGAGGAGGCAGGAGAGTGATCACCAAAGCCCCATCGAAGCAAGTCTAGCCCCAGAGGGGTGTCTCCAGCACAGAAGTTCTCCCACTGCAGACACAGCTGATTCTCACAGCCAATTGGCCTGGAGGTCAATTCCTCATAGTGATAACTACAACAGTCAAGGCTTAACTACAACAAGACTGTGCACAAAGCCCACAAGGGGGTGCACCAAGAGTGTCTACCTCAGGTAATTGGGACACTTAGCACAGAAAGGCACTCTATCGACATAGCGAAGCATAAAAAATGCCGAGACAAAGAAACAGGACACAAACAACAGAATTGGAGGAAAGCAAACTGTTGGATATAGAGTTCTAAACCAGACTTTTAAGGTCTTTAAAGAATTGTCTAGAAGCCGCCGATAAATTTAATAAGGCCCTTGAAAAGACTGGTGAGACTGCCAATAAATGTAGTGAGATCCTCAAGAAATCTAATGAGACCCTCGATGTTGTGATAACGAACCAACTAGAAATTAAGCATACACTGACTGAAATAAAGAATATTATACAGACTCCCAACAGCAGACCAGAGGTCCGCAAGAATCAAGTCAAAGATTTGAAATACAAAGAAGCAAAAAATACCCAACCGGAAAACCAAAATGAAAAAAGAATTCAAAAATACGAAGATAGTGTAAGGAGCCTCTGGGACAGCTTCAAGCGTACCAACATCAGAATTATAGGGGTGCCAGAAAAAGAGAGAGACCAAGATATTGAAAACCTATTTGAAGAAATAATGACAGAAAACTTCCCCTACCTGGTGAAAGAAATAGACTCACAAGTCCAGGAAGCGCAGAGAACCCCAAACAAAAGGAATCCAAAGAGGACCACACCAAGACACATCATAATTAAAATGCCAAGAGCAAAAGACAAAGAGAGAATCCTAAAAGCAGCAAGAGAAAGAAATTCAGTTACCTACAAGGGAGTACCCATACGACTGTCAGCTGATTTCTCAACAGAAACTTTGCAGGCCAGAAGGGAGTGGCAAGAAATATTCAAAGTGATGAATACCAAGAACCTACAACCAAGTCTACTTTATCCAGCAAATCTATCATTCAGAAGTGAAGGCCAGATAAAGAGCTTCACAGATAAGGAAAAGCTAAAGGAGTTCATCACCACCCAACCAGTATTATATGAAATGCTGAAAGGTATCCTTTAAGAAGAGGAAGAAGAAGAAAAAGGTAAAGATACAAATTATGAACAACAAATACACATCTATCAACAAGTGAATCTAAAAATCAAGTGAATAAATAATGTGATGAACAGTATTAACTGGTGACTGTAATAGAATCAGGGACATAGAAAGGGAATGGACTGACTATTCTTGGGGGGGAAAGGGGTGTGGGAGTGAGGGAAGAGATTGGACAATAATCGTGCACGTATGGATGAGGACAGTGGGTGGGGAGGGAGCGTGGAGGGTGGGGTGGGAACTGGGTGGAGGGGAGTTATGGTGGAAAAAAAGAGTAACTAATGCAATAATCTGAACAATAAAGATTTAATTGGAAAAAAAAGTTCAATTTATCACTTATGACATCAATTTCTGCTTTTAAGTTAAAACAAATGGGCATTAATAGAATAAAAAGAATGATACCATAACTATTTTAAAGTAAACTTTAGAGATAAGTTAGGAATAAGAACTGTAAGTACTGCCACTGCATAAACCTGGATGCTTAGAAAGAATGATAGCATGAAACGAGGGGCAATCTGTACAGAGGATTATTTGTTTCAGAACATCTATCATTTTGTTGCATTCTTACAGGCACAAATCCTAATGCTACCCTGCAGCACAAATGCATTCCTTTAGTCACAAGCAAGAACCGGTAAAAAAAAATTCATCATCTATACTTAAAAAAAAAATTTCAGAAGTACACTTTCTATTAGCATGGCATCAGGTCAGAAATTACGAAGTTCCCATGTGGCTGATACTAAGAGCAGAGGTTAAATAAAATGGGGGAGAGTCAATGTCTGGCACCAGCTTGGTAATAATAACTTAAGCAAAAGAATACATTAGAACAACCACAAGTCAAATGTAACAATTGTCAGAGATCCAAAAGAACAGCTTCTAGATGGCAATACTCCCTTGAGATTAGTGAAAAGGCTTTATTGAATATGCTTTCATGAGTCTAAAATGAGACTTCGCATGCAATTTTCCTCTAAAAATAACTGTTACAATTTTGGTAGCTTACTTGACACATTAAAGTCTACTTTACTAATATTTCCCAAAATATCAATAGTAAGAATGAGAATGCCATAGAGGTGTACTTTCCCACTCATTTTTTAAATTATGAAATACTAGTTACCTATATGGTTCCTTTTTCAGATGTCCAGGGCCTTTATAACAATAGTAGTAACTAAGCTTCATTGAACACCTACTATTTGCCAAGAGCCCTGCTAAATGATTTTTTCCATTAAATCCCTCCCCAAAATCATATTTAGATACTACTGTCCACTTTTAAACAACAACAACAAAAACAGAATGGTAAGTGTCAGGATATATATTCAAATCCAGGGGTAAACCCTGTGATAATGCCTTGTATAAAAATCATTAACTGGCCTTTTACACAGATTATGCCATCAGAAATTGGCTATTTTGTCAGAGTATGGAAATTCATAAATGTATATCTAATGTTTTCTTGTTTAACTTTAGTAAAGTAATATAAAGTGTATCCTGTATAAACAACTAACTGGGAGGACAAAAAAAAAATGATGAGTATATTAAGATTAAGCACTAAATGGTCAATCACAATCCACATAGTTTTGTTTAGCAGAGGGTCTCCAGCATTTAACTCATTACTAGCTATAGTAAACAATAAATGTTGCCCTAGCCAGTTTGGCTCAGTGGATACAGCGTTGGCCTTTGGACTAAAGGGTCCCAGGTTCTATTCTGGTCTAGGGCCCGTACCTCAGTTGCAGGCTCCTTCCCGGCCCAGGACCTGGTCGGCACCCATGCAAGAGACAACCAATCAAAGTGTTTCTCTCACACTGATATTTTTCTCAGTCTTTCCCTCTCTCTCCCACTCTAAAAATCAGTGGAAAAACATCCTCAGGTGTAAAACAAACAAAATGTGTACTTCTGAAATGTTTTGTTTTTTCAGTATTTTATGGCCCCAGAATGTGATTTACGTATAATTAAAATAAGTCTATATAGCAAGCATTTACACAGCCTATTGTTATAATAGCCACTCCCATAATTAAAAACCTTGATTCTGTTATGCTTAGACCACAACTTTAAATAATACACCATAAATACAAACATTCTATTTCAAACATCCAAATAGAGTTCTTTTGCCATTTTAATTCACAGGCTGTCCTGACCGTGGCTTGGTTGTTTGGAGCATGGTCCCATACACCAGAAGGTGGCAGGTTCAATTCCTGATCAGGGCACATACTCAGGTTTCAGGTTTGATCCCTGATTAGGGCACACACGGGAGGCAACCCATTGATGTGTCTCTCTCAGATGGATGTTTCTCTCTCTCTCTTTCTCCCTCCCCCTCTAAAAATCAATTAAAAAAAAAAGACATATCCTTGTCTGAGGATTAAAAAAATTAAATACATTTCACAGACTGCTTTTTTAATGTGGGTGGTATACCTATCCTCTCTCAACTAGTAAAGCCAAAAACCTTATTTCTCTCTTTTTTCTCAGAATTTTTCCTCTATTAAACTACCACATGCGAGTAATAAAACACAATAATGAAAGAAAAATATATATAATTTATAAAATTGTATGCACACTTCCTGGAGAAAACATAAAGCTGATAACCCTGGGCTGTGTTTGTGTCCTAGGTTACTACCTCTCTCGACATTATCTTCAAGCCCAGCACTGAAATATTCACTGAAGGATTTTAAATATTGAACAATGAGGAAACATCAATTTATTGCTAACTTACAAATTCCTATGCAGGAATTTAGCTGAAGGACAAAAAATAAGGCAAGAAAAGGGATGACAGCTGATATCCCAGACAGCTTTATTCACGTTTATGTATGATTTACTCGTAAGGGTGACAGGACTTAATGCAAATGAATGTAGAGGAAACTGTCAGCTGCCCTGTGGTTCAACCAATAGAAGCACAGCTCCATCTTGGCTGTGCACTAGACTGCATTACAAACAGACTGTACCATCGATACCATCGCTTCAACAGCAGCCCTTCAGACAAGAGGTAGGTTTATATGATTTTTTTCATTCAGTAATACATGTCCTTATGATGCAGTATAAAAATATTTTACCATAAAAATCAAGCAGAAAGCTTTGTTCCTACTAAAAACCAAAATAAGCAATGTATTCATTTCATTGCTTGGCAGGATTTTATTATGGAAACATGAAGACTGCCTGTGCTATTTGAGAGCACCCTTACCATCTGTGCCTTAATGGAAAATTCATGACATTGTCTTTAATCGGATCTATAGCCAGACCTTAGAGTAAACCATAAGCATTTGATTTTAAATGGTTATTTGCTAATTTTATTTTCTCTGAACTATTTCATTTCAGCAGTTTGGTCTGCCTTAAACAAAGGGTTTTTCTTCAAGAAAAATCTAAACTAAAAGCGAATCTTAGACTAAAGCTTTCTGATTATATATGTGCAAATTATATTGGCTGGTAAAAAGCAGTTGCTTACAAAGAAGTTTGATATATTTTAACAAATACGAGAAAATAATTCAAATTTATTTGATTTTGTGAATCTATAAAAATCACAACTGTGATCTTTATATAAAAATAAAAAGACCATAAAGGTACCATTATGTAGGCTACATTTTATTATAAAGAAATAGATAATTTCTAGAGCTTCAGACTTTCTAACATTTTAATTTCCTTACATAAGTAAAATCCTAAAGTCCATATTACTGTAATGTTCAAGTTATGCTATTTTTAAATGAAAACCTTTTTGAAATAGCCTTTCATTTTTGCATATGGCACAAAAAGATATAGCAGTAACTTTGATGTTAAAGTTATTCTCAAATTTACCCTTACAATAAATATGAAGTCTTACTAATTCACTGCATTTAGAAATAAAAATATGTCCAAGGAACTGGTTAAGGTAGGATAGTACAGTACCTTTCAAAGTACTAATATTACTTTCATGGCTCAGATTAACCATTCATGTCTACTAAAAATCAGTAGCAATTGCTGACCAAATTTCTAATTTTATAATATTCAAGCATGAAAATATCATTATTTAGTAGATGCTAGAGTTCAAAGATATTACCTATAAATGTTGACCTAAAGATCCAACTTCTGCCCTTTTCTTTGCTGGGTAAATCTATTTAAAGAACTTTTTTTTTTCATAATTTTTATTTCTTAGCCTGCATATAGCTAATATAAGTAAAGTGTCCCTTATAAAGACTACAGGTTGCTATAAGAACATATTAGATCTCTCCAGGTTCAGCACAATGGGGTTTGTTACCTAGAAAACATTCCTGTTTGCCATACAAAGTATGGGTACCCAAAAAGAGTCGCAGATAAAATAAAAACTACTTTGCAAAAAAAAAAAGTTAACTTGTAACTCAAATTTCAGGTAAACTGTAAACTAAAACCCCTACCACCTACATTGTTTTAAAACCATAATCAGTCTACATTTCCCTGGTAACACATCTCTAGTTAGCACAGATGTAGGCTCATTGCTGTTTCACTGAACTGGCTAGAGGCATGGCCTGTCTCAGAGAGTTCCAAGGCTAAGTGAATTGCTCTATTTGTAAAGGCCATTATTATTAATTGATCATATTTCAAAGTGACATGCTTAAATGGCACTAGAAAATTCAATTCAAGGGCTTTTACCATAAATACAGCAAAAGCATAAATTTATTCTGATTTGGCAATTCAAGGTTTCAAAACAGTTCCTAGTCTTAGCCCCATAAATAATTTCACTAGAACCTTTTGAAATGGGAGGAAAAATAGGTGAAGGTAATTATTCCAAAAATAACAAACTAAAGTATATGGTATTTACCTTAATACTTCCCATTCCTGTAATGAAATTTTACTTTATTGTTTTAATATATTTTTATTGATTCCTGAGAGGGAGAGGGAGAGAGAGAGAGAAACATCAGTGATGAAAGAGAATCATTGATGGGCTGCTCCCTGCACACCCCCCAACTGGGGATTGAACCCACAACCAGGCATGACCAGAATTACCCTTGACCAGAATTAAACCTGGGACCCCTTCAATCCACAGGCCAACGTTCTATCCACTGAGACAAACTAGCTAGGGCTATAATGAAATTTTAAAGGGGTTAAGGGGGATGCAAAAAAGTACAGACTTTTCTTTGTCTTGTTGTGGGTTTTTTTGCCATTTTCTCTTACTTTTCAAAAGGCATGTTTACAGCATTTGCTTGATATAAATTTACATTTTAGTTTCAAAAATACAGTCTCAGGATATTAAAAAAATTCTAATGGCAAATATCTTTTTGCATGTCTAGTTATGTCTAATCCAAAGTAAATTCATTTTACCCTAAATTTAACACAAAAAATCACTAGAGCTCTACTGTACTTTGGGAGAAAAAATAAATCACATGAAATATAAGGTGAAAAATTATTCCATATTATAAGGGTTTACTATTTTCAGCTATTCCCAGAAGCTAACTAGCAAGTGAATGTTTTAAGCTGCTCATCAGTTACAGGGGGCACACTGTCATCATTTGTAACATAAACCTGACATGTACATACTCTTTCCTAAACTGCTTAGATGCTTCTAGCAAAGCTTACAATGCCCTGGGAGATGGCATACACTGCTGTGCACTGTATTATTACAAGCATTATGTATGATAAGCATATCTATATGAATAAGATATGCAGTCTAATCAAAATGACAGTGTTTGCCCTAGCTCAGCCGTGGGCAAACTACGGCCCGCGGGCCGGATCCGGCCCGTTTGAAATGAATAAAACTAAAAAAAAAAAAGACCATACCCTTTTATGTAATGATGTTTACTTTGAATTTATATTAGTTCACACAAACACTCCATCCATGCTTTTGTTCCGGCCCTCCGGTCCAGTTTAAGAACCCATTGTGGCCCTCGAGTCAAAAAGTTTGCCCGCCCCTGCCCTAGCTGGTTTTGCTCAGTGGATAGTGCGTCAGCCTGTGGAATGAAGGGTCCTGGGTTTGATTCCAGTCGAGGGCATATACCTCAGTTGCGGGCTCTTCCCCAGCCTGGGCCTTAGTCAGGACTCATGCAGGAGGCAACCAATCGATGTGTTTCTCTAACATCGATGTTTCTCTCTGTCTTTCCATCTTTCTTCCACTCTCTCTAAAATCAATGGAAAAATATCCTTGGGTCAGGATTTAAAAAAAAAAAAAAAAAAAAAAAAAGACAGTGTTTGATAATCCTAATGTTTTAGAATCCAGAAATCTCAATAAATGTACTAAATAGATATAGAACACAACAGATTTTTAAAAGCCAAAGGTAAGGAATACTTTTAAAATATATTTGGTTTTGAGTAAGTAATATAGTCAAACGGTTCAAAAACTAAAAGAATGTCCAGTTGGTGTGGCTCAGTTGTTGAGTAGTATGAATCAGGAGCACGGATCGATTCCCAATCAAGGCACATGCCCAGGTTGCAGGCTTGATCCCCAACGTGGGGCATGCAAGAGGCAGTCAATCAATGATTCTCTCTCATCACTGATGTTCCTATCTCTCCCTCTCTGAAATCAATCAAAATATATATATATTTTTAAATATATTTTATTGATTTTTTACAGAGAGGAAGGGAGAGAGATAGAGAGCTAGAAACATCGATGAGAAACTTCGATCAGCTGCCTCCTGCACATCTCCTACTGGGGATGTGCCCGCAACCCAGGCACATGCCCTTGACCGGAATCGAACCTGGGACCCCTCAGTCCACAGGCCGACGCTCTACCCACTGAGCCAAACCGGTTTCGGCCAAAATATATTTTTAAAAAACTAAAAGAATGTAACCAGGTATATCTAGAGAAATCTCACACACGCCCCTGCCCCCCAAATCTACTGTCCACCTAAGCCCACAAGTAATCACTGTTTGTATATTCAAGATTTTTGTGCAGATACAAGCAAATAAAAATATATATTTCCCCCTTTCCTATACATGCTGTACTGTACCTTGCTCTTTTCACTTAACATATCCTAAAAATCTTTCCATATCACCACACAATTACCTCATCCTATCTAATAATAGACAAACATGGTAACTGACCGTACCTTCGCTATGCCTCCCACTGGCTAATCGGCATGATATGCAAATTAACCGCCAACAAAGATGGCGGCTAATTTGCGTACTGCAGGCAGGGCGGGACACCGGGAGCCACCATCCAGGTCCCTGTGTGCGACCCCAGGAGCCGTCAGAAAGCCAGGCCGCAGGCAAGACGATCCCCTGGGACCCAGGAGCCCCCTTGCCTGTGGCCCGTGACCGTGATCGGAAAGTCAGGCCGCATGCAAGGTGGCCCCCTGGAACCCAGGAGCCCGTGTGCGAGGTCTGCAGGTGAAGCAGCAATCAAGCTATGAGGGGGAGGGTGGGAGGCAGAAGGAGCTACGGGAGCAGCTCTGGCCAGACTGAAGACTCCCGCCGGAGCGAGGAGCAAAAACTGAAGGCTCAAGCCACAGCGAAGACTGTGTCCAGAGTGAAGATGGAAGGCGGTGGCCAGAGTGAAGGTCTGGGTCCCAGGTGCCAGAGGAAAACTGGTGCTGGCAGCCAGGGGAAAGAAGGCCTACTGCACGAATCTTCGTGCAACAGGCCTCTAGTTCATGAATAATAGTCAATTGGGTTGATAGTCTATATTAACTTTAACCATAATAATAGTTCACTAATGGGTACAAGTTAACTTCAAATAATTAAATTTAGTTGTGGGTCTGCCTGCCTGCCTGCCTGCCCCTACTTCCTCTCCTCCCCTTCCACTCCCTCCCTCTATTTATTTATGGGGGAAAGGGCCTGAAAAAATTTTAAGCAATTCATTTATACCTCAAAAATAAACAGAATATGAAGCTACTTAAACCAACTTTCTAATCATTTTTAAATCTCATTTTGAAAAAGTAACTTAGTCTTTACAAATTCTCCCATTTTAAAGTCAAAACCAATTTTAAAAAGGCCTACTCATAATAGATTAAAATACAAAGTAAGAATTTCAGTATAATTTCAACCATGTATGAGTTATAGATTTATATAGCCAATTTCTAGGAAGAAAGAACAATAATTAAAAGTTTGATATGTTTGGGAGATAGGATTCTAGGTAAAACTTTTAGATTTTTTTAATTGTATGATATTTCTGAAATCAATAGTATACTAACACTTTAAATTAACATAAAGTTAATTAATAAGGTAGATTAAACTAATTTGAGGGGCATAATGTGGAAATTGCCTCACTCTTTCTCCTCCCTCCCTATTACTGTTTCCTTGTAGTCACTGCTAATGCAGATTTAGAAGAAAACCCCTCAGATTTTTCCCCCCCAAAGATTAAAAAGGAATCAACCTGAAAGGCCTTAACCAAAAATCTAAAAAATACTTTCATCAATACTGGAAAGGTCCCAGGGTTAGCACAAGCAAAATTATTCCATAGACCCTTATGTCATTTTTTCCTATTCTACCTACCCATATAAGTGGCACTGTCCCCTACTTCCCCAAGGACCTACTATTCCTCCTTTCCCTCTCTATTTGCTCTGCTTTTCAAAAAGGGCCTGAAACTCATTCATACTGAAGTAAAAATAACTGTAACAATGTGTGTTACCCCTCCCAGGAATATCTGCATCTTAGTAGTGCTAAAAATCTTAAAGGAGTTCCAAAGCTGAACTTATTGGGGGGGGAGGGGGGGACCATGAAAGACTGGATCAAAAAGGACTTAACTTTTGTTTCCATTTGAGTCTGTTTCTGTGGGTTACTTGACTATTTGTGTGCATGATGATTAGAATAGAGGCAGCAATAATGCAGAAGTTAGAGGGGTAGCCTATCAGGAAATCTACATTATATAACTCTATGTGAATGGCACCCCACAATACAATATGAATGGTGCTCCTTGGAGCTGTCAACATTGCAACCCTGCTCTCTATACAGTGATGGCGAACCTCTGACACGTGAACTCATTTTTTTGGTTGATTTTTCTTTGTTAAATAGCATTTAAATATATAAAATAAATATCAAAAATATAAATCTTTGTTTTACTATGGTTGCAAAGATCAAAAAATTTCTATGTGTGACACGGCACCAGAGTTAAGTTAGAGTTTTTCAAAATGCTGACACACCGAGCTCAAAAGGTTCGCCATCACTGCTCTATAAGAACATGCTCTGGCCCTGGCTGATGTGGCTTAGGTGATTGAGCGTTTTCCCGTGCACCTAAAGGTCACTGGTTCAATTCCTGGTCAGGGCACATACCCAGGTTTTGGGTTTGATCCCCAGTTGGGGTGCATGTGGAAGGCAACCAATCGATGTTTCTCTCTCACTTTGATGTTTCTCTCTCTCAAATCAATAAACATATTTTTAAAAAATGCTAAGAAAAAAATTCAAAGGCCAGAAGAGGGTAACTTTGAAAGGCTAAATCTCCAGATATAGTTTGAAAATGATGTAATGTAACACATACTGGGTTACAGACAACGTATTTTTGTATGTCCCAGAACTAATAGAAGCAATTGATTCAATTACGGTACATTAGTCTGTTATCCTTCATTTCAAGATAAAGGATCCCAAGCACCATAAAACTGAAGAATTCTTGCCCAGACAGTGTGGTCACAGTTCGATTCCTGGTCAGAACACATGCCCAGATTGAGGGCTTGATCCCTGGTGTGGAGCATACAGGAGGCAGCCTGATCAATAGTTCTCTCTCATCATTGATGTTTCTCTCTCACTCTCTCCCTCCTCTCTGAAGTCAATAAAATATATTTTACCAAAAAAACCCTGAAGAATTCTTAAATCCAAAAAGAAAAATAAATTGAAGCCTTTACTTTTGGCCTCAGATCATCAACTTAACCTTCAAAACACATGAAAGAAGGAAGGAACCAAGTCCATCCAGAGAGGTGAAGGGATTTGTCAAGCAAATCTGACTTCAGAAAACAAGAACCTTAGAAGATATCAATTTATCAAGCCCAAAGTTTTAAAATTATATCTATAAAGGAAACAAAGAAATCTAAAGGAATTATATTGTTACTAGTGCCCCGGTGCATGGATTCATGCAGACTGAAAGGAAATTAATTAGAAAGTGGCCAACAGAGCAGGACTGGGCGAGATGGGCCGTACATGCCTTGGAGCCAACCTCCCAAGGTCTCTTCTCTGCCAGCCCCTTCTCGGCCAGCCACACCTGGGGCGGCGCTGAAGCTTGAAGAGCATCTGTGGAGTGAGCAAGGTCCCTCCGGATGGTGGGGTCCTTTGGCCTGGCCTGCGGGGATCAGGCCAAAACCGGCTCTCTGACATCCCCCAAAGGGTCCTGGATTGCTAGAGGGCAGTTTTCGGGTGATGTACCCCAGAATCGGCTACCTCCTCTCTGGTTCCGGGGTGCATCACCCGAGAACCGCCGCTGCCAAGTCACCACAGCTCAGCACCTCCTGCATTGAGTGTCTGCCCCCTGGTGGTCACTGTGCATCATAGCTACTGGTCAGACGGTCCCTTAACCTTTTATATATATACATAGATGGCTTTAGGTTTTAAGTCACTTTTTAATCTTTAACACTCTCAAATCAGCGCAACAAATCTCAGGTCAACAAGAGCAAAAGTTAATGCAAGAATACTGAAACTTTAACTCACTAGGTAATTTTGTGAAATGGAATAATTCAATAAATGATAACTTTGGGGCATTAAATTTGCCTGTTTTTTAAAATATATCTATAGGTCATTTAGGCACATGAAACATTTAGACACAAATAAAACTAACATTTTAATTTCTTCATAGACAACTTAACTTTTCTTTCTCTACTATTTTTCACTCTGCCACTATTCCCTGATTCAGGTCCCTGTCCTCGAAGTTTAAAGGAGTGGAAATAGGAGCCGAAAATACACAGAACTAAGAAGGTGAGAGGACCCACAAGGGCATTTTGAAGAATATAACCTTAAAACGCAGAGTTCCTGACCACTTCTTTAGTCAAACTTTAAACCAATGCAGCTGCCTTTTTTCCCTTCCCAGTTAATTTCTGTGTATGAATATTAAAAATAAATACTTGTTTAACAAATAATATACACAGAAATATATAGTATGGTTTACAGACTACAGTGGCATAGATACAGAAAAAATTAGCCAGGCCACTGTGGCTCAGTGGTTGAGTGTTGAACTAGGAGATCACAGTTTGATTGCCGATCAAGACACATTTCCCACCAGAACCGGTTTGGCTCAGTGAATAGAGCATCGGCCTGCGGACTCAAGGGTCCCAGGTTCGATTCCGGTCAAGGGCATGTGCCTTGGTTGCAGGCACATCCCCAGTGGGGGGCGTGCAGGAGGCAGCTGATCGATGTTTCTCTCTCATCGATGTTTCTAACTCTCTATCCCTCTCCCTTCCTCTCTGTAAAAAATCAATAAAATATATTTAAAAAAAAAAAAAGACACATTTCCGGGTTTCAGGCTAGACCCCCCATTAGGGGATGTGCAGGAGGCAACCTATCAGTGATTCTCTCTCATAATTGATGTTTCTATCCCTCTCTCCCGCTCCTCTCTCTAAAATCAATAAAGACATTTTTTTTAAAAGAAAAAATTAACACCATTAAATGTGTTTTTAAATTTACTTATTGAATTAATACCATTCAGGCATTAATTCTGGCAGATAAGGAAGACTCAGATCGCCTATATAAATTTATTAACAAATCTTAGCACTGAGATTTGGATTGCTAAATCTGTAGAGTCTGGTTACATATATTCATTTTCTATCTTTTTATAGATTCAAAAGAACAATACAAGAAGTGGAATCCTAAGAATGGCCTCCCTGAGCTCCAGCCTATGGAATGAAACCACCACATCCGTTTATCAGTACCTTGGTTTTCAAGTTCAAAAAATTTACCCTTTCCATGATAACTGGAACACTGCCTGCTTTGTCATTCTGCTTTTATTTATATTTACAGTGGTATCTTTAGTGGTGCTGGCTTTCCTTTATGAAGTGCTTGACTGTTGCTGCTGTGTAAAAAACAAAACGGTGAAAGACTTGAAAAGTGAACCTAACCCTCTTAGAAGCATGATGGACAACATCAGAAAACGTGAAACTGAAGTGGTCTAGCACTCTACATAAGATGAGCAAAATCTCTGAAAACAGCCTTCAACTTTGGAGAAAAAAATTTTCTGAGACCAACTGTTATTATAAAATTGACTGACTTTGAATGATTAAAAGATTTCTACTAGAACAGTGGTTCTCAACCTTCTGGCCCTTTAAAAACAGTTCCTCATGTTGTGACCCAACCATAAAATTATTTTTGTCGCTACTTCATAACTGTAATGTTGCTACTGTTATGAATCGTAATGTAAATATCTGATATGCAGGATGGTCTTAGGCGACCCCTGTGAAAGGGTCGTTCGACCGCCAAAGGGGTCGTGACCCACAGGTTGAGAACCGCTGTACTAGAAGAAAAAGACAAGTTAAATATGTATTGTGTGTGTGTATCCCTTTCATTAAACATACAGTAAAACTTCATAAACGTGAATAACTTACCAATCTCTTTAAAATGACACTTTAAAAACTTTGATAGCCCGGCCGGCGTGGCTCAGTGGATAGAGCATCGGCCTGCGGACTGAAGGGTCCCAGGTTCGATTCTGGTCAAGGACATGTACCTTGGTTGCAGGCACATCCCCAGTAGGGGGTGTGCAGGAGGCAGCCTACCAATGTTTCTCTCTCATCGATGCTTCTAACTCTCTATCCCTCTCCCTTCCTCCCTATAAAAAAATCAATAAAATATATTAAAAAAAACTTAGATAAAAGATTCCTAGAATTCAATATTAAGCAGCAAAAGGGAACTGGAAAATATAAGCAAGGCTAATGATGCCAAAGCAACTTATATCTAAACAAATTATGTGGACTAAAAAATAGAGTACTATGCCCTGGCCAGTGTGGCTCAGTTGGTTGGAGTATCTTCCCGTGCACCAAAGGGTCACATGGGTTTGACTCCTGGTCAGGGCACATACCCAGGTTGTGGGGGTTCGATCCCAGATCAGGGTGCATACAAGAGGCAACTGATCAATGTTTCTCTCTCTCTCTCAACTGATCAATGTTTCTCTCCCCACCCCCTTCTTCTCTCCATCCCTCCCTCCCCCTTCCTCCTCTCAAAAAATCAATTAAAAAAATAGAGGGGAGCAATGGGGGGGGAAAGGGGAACATCCTATATAATAAAAGTGTAATATGCAAATTGACCTAAGGTAGAACAGCAGGACGACCATCCAGGACCAGGCTATGACACCCACTGGCACCAGGCCAGTCAAGGCAGTGGAATGCGATTGGTCGGGGGCCCAGCCATTGCCCCATGATCACCCCACAGAGGGAGGCCCAGGCCACCAGCCAGGGGCGGGCAATCAAATGGGGGGATCCACGATCGCCCCAAAGAGGGAGGCCCAGGCCACCGACGAGTAGGCTGCAGCAGGTGGGCGGGGCCTCCCTTTTGGAGGGATGCCCGGGTCCCGGGTGCCGGCGGCAGGAGGGAAGCCAGTGCTGGCAGCTGGAGAAAGGAAGGCCTACTCTTGCAGGAATATCCTGCATCGGGCCTCTAGTCTGTAATACTCTCAACAATAAAGATTTTTTTTTTTAAAAGAGTATTACATCTACATGTATTTTGGTAACAAAAATACTTCCACTTAAAGTCCCTACTTATTAAAAAGCAGTATTTTCTAGTTTACTGAAGACAACTTACACGTTTTGAAAGTAGGATTACTGTAACAAAAATCTCAAAATACTCAGAAAGGTCACAAGTATACTTGCATAAAAATTTTATTAAATGGACTAACTGTTGCCCAGCCGGTGTGGCTCAGTGGTTGAGCATCAACCCAGGAACCAAGAGGTTGCTGTCAATTCCTGGTCAGGGCACATGCCCGGGTTGCAGGTCAATCCCCAGTAGGGGGTGTGCAGGAGACAGCTGATCAATGAGGTTCCTCTCTTATCGATGTTTCTATCTTTCTATCCTTCTTCCTTCCTCTTTCTAAAAATAAATAAAAACTTTTTTCTTTTTTTAACATGGACTAACTGTTGAAATACAAGGTCTAAGAAGGGTCAGGTTATCTTCAAGCTAAGACTTACTAGAACACCCCCTAAACTGCCTTTCTTGAGCTTGTGCTTTCAGTTTGCTTCTCATATTCACACTCTCAAGGACTAAGATACCCAATGTAGAAAACACTGCAAAATAAAAGTCAAGATAGGATCACTCAACACCTGTTAAGAAATAACAGCAGTTTTATTTCTTGGAATTCCAATGACTATACACGTATTATATTTTACTAGAGGCCTGGTGCACAGTCCCTCGGCCTGGCCTGCACCCTCTCGAAATCTGGGACCCCCGAGGGGATGTCGAACTGCCAGTTTCGGCCCGATCCCCACAGACCAGGCCGAGGGACCCCACTGGTGCACGATCGGGGCCGATGAGGGACCGCAGGAGGGCTCCAGGGCATGTCCAGCCCATCTTGCCCAGTACCCATAGGCCGGACCCCAGCATCAAGCTAACCTACCAGTAGGAGTGTCTTCCCCTGGTGGTAGTGTGCATCATAGCAACTGGTCGAATGAATGGTCAGACACTTAACATATTAGGCTTTTATTATATAGGATAACCCTAATACTTTTTTGCTACTGCCCATCCCTTTAGGGCAGAAATGCCACTCCTGAAAATTTATTGAGCAATTAGTTCAAAAGAAAAAAAAAAAAAAAAAGCTCAAGATACAAAGATGTTTATAATAGCATTACTAAAAATAACAAAAAGTTGGAAATAACAGCTTAAATGTGGCACATTAACTTAACAGATTATTAAGAAGTTACTGAAAATTATGACAAAATAGAAAATATTTGCTTTATAAAGTGAAAATATCTGTCATTTTCAATTTAGAGAAGCCTCACTGCCAATCTGAAATAGCTTTTCCACAAAATATTTTTTATATATTTTCTAACATTAGTAACATATCCAGTTTTCAAAGGACTTGTGAAATCTAAGTATTCAAAATACTTTGGTAGTCAGGAACTATTCTGAGCACTGTTAAAACCACATTTCCATAAACAATAAATTTTGGGTTCTTGCCCCAGATGGAAAGCATATAGGTTCTTTAACTAGATTATTTGATAATGTACACTATCAACTTTTCCCTACCTTACCCTGTAATTTATTTAATCACTCAACAAATAAGTATTGAATGCTTCTATGTCTGAGGGACTAGGTTACAATACCAAACAGTAATCAATTCAGCCAGCCAGTGTGGTTCAGTGGTTGAAAGTCAACCTATGAACCAGGAGGTCATGGTTCAATTCTGGGTCAGAGCATATGCCCGGGTTACAGGTTTGATCCCCAGTAGGGGGCATGCAGGAGACAGCCGATCAATGATTCTCTCTCAGCGCGGATGTTTCTCTCTCTCTCTCCCTCTCCGTTCCTCTCTGAAATCAATAAAAGATATATTTTTTTAAAAAACAATTATAAAACTCTTAGAAGAAAACAGTAAATTTTCATGACCTTGGGTTAGGCAAAGATTTCTTAGATATGACACCAAGAGCACAAGTGATAAGAAATTGGATCGAGAAATTACATCTGGATTATATAAAGAATAAAGAACTCTTACAAATCCATAGTAAGAAAACAATCCAATATTTTTCTAGTGGGCAAAAAATGTGAACAGACATTTCATCAAAGAAGACACATGAATGGTCAAATAAGCACATGAGATGACATCCAACATCATTAATCATTAGAGAACTGCATATTAAAACCAAAATACCATTTTATATCCACTAGAATGACTATGATCAGAAAGACAGGAATAACAAGTCTTGGCAAGAATAAGAAAAGAATGAAACCTTCATACATTAATGGTGAGAATGTAAAATAGCACGACCATTTTGGTAGTTCCTTAAAAAGTTAAACATAAAGTTACCACATGACCCAGAAATTCTACTCTTAGGTCTCTTTACAAGGAAAAAATAAAAAGATGTCCATATAAAGACTTATCCATAAATGTTCATAGCAGCACTATTCATAGTAATCAAAAAGTGGAAGGAATATAAATGTCTATTAACTGGCCCTAGCTAGTTTGGCTCAGTGGATAGAGCATCGGCCTGCAGACTGAAAGGTCCCAGATTCAATTCCGGTCAAGGGCACACACCTAGGTTGCCGGGCTCGATCTCTAGTATGGAGCATGCAGGAGGCAGCCGATCAATGATTCTCTCTCATCATTGATGTTTCTATCTCTCTCTCCCTCTCCCTTCCTCTCTGAAACCAATAAAAATGTATTTTTTTTAAAGTTAAAAAAAATGTCTATTAATTGGTGCATGGATAAACAAATTGTGGTATATCCCTATAATGGAATACTCTTCAGCAATAAAATGGAATGAAGTCCTTACATGCTCCAACATGGATAGAATTCCGGACAAAATACAGCAAACTGAATTCTACAACAAATGAAAAGATTATATACTACGACCAAGGATTTTTTCCAAGAATTCAAGGTTGGTTTAACATATGAAAATCAATTAACATAATATACTGTTGTTATTAAATGATCAAGTTAGTGTTCTTTAGTCTAACAGATGCTAAGTAAAAAAGAAGCCCCACACTAAGGACCACATATTGTCCAATTTCACATATATGAAATATTCAGAAAAGACAAATACAGAGACAGAAAGTAGATTATTAGTTGGCTGGGGTGGAAATAAGGAACAACTCAACTGCAAATGGGCACAAGGAATCTTTTGGGGGTGATGGAAATGTTCTAAAATTGGATTTTAAAAAAATAAAATAAAATTGGATTTTGCTGCCTGGCTGGCATGATTCAGTGGTTGAATCAGGAGATTGAACCTTGAATCAGGAGATCATGGTTCGATTCCCGGTCCAGACATATGCCCAGGTTGCAGGCTCAATCCTCTGTGTGGGGCGTGCAAGAGGCAGCTGATCAATGATTCTCTCTCATCATTGATGTTTCTATCTCCCTCTCCCTCTCCCTTTCTCTCTGAAATCAATAAAAATATATTTTTAAAAATAAAATAAGATAACCTAAATTCTAACTATAACACAAGACTTTTAACATCTTAAGAGCAAAAAATTCTCTCATCATTCTATCCTTTCTACTTAAAGTGCCTAACAATTGATGAATGAACTGAAAAATGAACTTGCCATTACTAAACCGTTTTCTGAAAAATAAAAACTAAACAGTTCTAGTCCATTTTACTAACCTGAATTTTGTTTGGAGCCTGATGACCCTCCATGTTCTAGTTTTGCCTTCTTCTTCTTCGATGATGATGAAGTTGATGACTCAGAAGGTACTGAACGTTTTTCTACTACAGGAGTGGAAAGAGCTCGTTTTTTGAACAGCTCCCTTTCTCTCAAAAGGCTTGGATCCATAATGCTGCAAAGATAAAAGTCAGTAGCTTTAATACAGATTCCAGTCACTCAAACCTATATGCTAAATTTGTAAGTCTCAACAAGAGTTACTTCCCAAACAAAATTATCTTGTTACTAGTTGTCTAGTATTTGTACTCACTGACTCATTCACTCAAAAAATCTTTAATGAGGGCCTATTATTGTGCCAAACACTGTGCTAGGCATTAGTAAAGAGAAATAGAATTGTTCTCTAAAACTCTAGAACTGCACTCTCCAATTTGGTAGGCGCTGGCCACATGTGCCTATTGAGCACTGAGTGGGGCTAGAGTTGAGATGTACTCTAAGTGTAAAATATACATCAGATGGAAAAGACTTAGTACAAAGAACAGAACTTATAATACTGCTAATGACATATTTTTGACTGATTCTACACTGATGTGATATTTTAGATATACTGGATTAAGGAAAATATTAACATTAATTTACCCTAAATTTTTTAGAAACCATGGCTACTAGAAAATTGTAAATTACATGTCTGACTCACACTTGAAGCTTACATTGCAATTCCATTGGACAACACTGCTCTAGAAACAACATCAAGAATGCTGTCTATAGCCTAACCGGTTTGGCTCGGTGGATAGAGCGTCAGCCTGCAGACTGAAAGGTCCCAGGTTCGATTCCAGTCAAGGGCATGTACCTCTGTTGAGGGCACATCCCCAGTAGGGGGTGTGCAGGAGGCAGCTGATCGGTGTTTCTCTCTCATCGATGTTTCTAACTCATCCCTCTCCCTTCCTCTCTGTAAAAAATCAATAAAATATATTTTAAAAAAAAAAAAAAAAGGAGGGGAGACAGGCCTAAAACAGGAAGCATCTGTTTATTTCCCCTTGTAAAGACAGGTGATTAACCCAGGCTCTGAAGCATGATTTAAACACAAACTTAAGTAAAAAGCCTTACAGTTGAAGGAGACCTAAGTGCTTATGGCATTTGATCCTCAGGACCCGATGAGATCAAAGGTATCCACTTTAATTACTCTTTTAAAATGTAAACTCGGAAGTGAAGAGTTATGGTTAAGGTCACATCAGCTGGAAGTCCTTGGACCGGAACCCAAATAGCCTAACTCCCTAAATCAGTGCTCCACGATCCACACCTGAGTCACTGGTTAAGCCTCGAGGCTAAAACACTCTGGGTCACATGGTATTTATTTACTGCTTGTAAGCCCGGTGCTCAATGCTTTCCTGTTCTCAAATGCACACTTCTTGAAGGCCAGGATTTCTCTCTAGGCGCTCCGAGGCCTTCCCCAGCATGGTGGCCCAAGGGGCACTTGATTCGGGGGTCAGGAGGTTCCGATCCGGATCCAGTCCTCGGTTTGGGTGGCCTTTATGACTCCTTACTCCACACCTGAAACGCTGGTAAAGTCCCGTGTGTAAAAGGTGTGACACCGATCACAGTCAAAGGCCCAGAGCAGAAAGCCAAATGGCTATCGCCAACGAAAGCTCCGCCCAACTTTGCCTCCTTCCTTTAGAAGACCCGTCACTATTGGCCGAGTTTTACATGCGTGGTCCACAGGGCACACAGCCCTGCCCGTGTTACACTGAAAACACCACCACTCCGGGACTTGACGTGTCCACGTGTCACGGACACCGAGAAGCCAACATTAAGTCACAATCTCCTGACTCCACGTTCTTTCCCGTAACATCGTTCGGCTTCTCTCAACCTTTCCACTCTCCTCTTGGGCTTCGGTCGCTGCCTAAGCCTCCGAGGTGCCACCGGCACCCAAGGACCCTGCGATGAATGGCGGCAAGCTGAGAAGGGGCTGCTTACATCCCAAAGGTGGGAGAGACATGGACCGCGGCGTGTCGTTTCGAGAACACCTTTAGGCTTTGCAGAAAACCACCATTAGACACGAGGTCTCCAAAAGGCAGCTTACAACAAACAACAGTCCGCGGACGAGCACCTACATCACAGCCTTTAGCTGGCGGGACACCGTGGCTCCCCGAACTCCACACACAGGGTCCGCTCAGCTCCAGCTAAGGTACACTTGGGGGCGAGGACCAGGCTCACCGCGAATTCCCCCTTCCCACCCAAAAGTTTGCTCCCTAAACCGCCGGCCTCAGACAATGCTCCCAGGAAGTTGTTCGGTTGTTGAGGTGTTTCGCGCAGAGCACGGCAGCCCCAGCCACCCGGAGGGTGAAAACCGCGCTCGCCCCGCCGGAGGCGGCGTCCGGAGGAACAACAGGCCGGAACCCGTGCCCCCCGCCCGGCGGCGGCAGCCCCTACCTGAGCGAGGGCCGCCCCACGCGACCTACGCCGCCTCCCCGCGCCTCCGCCTCGGCCAGCCACTCACGCCCGCGTGGCGGCCGCTTCCAGCTCCTGGTCAGCGCCCCCGCCGGCCCGAACGCTCACCCAGCCTTGCCCCGCCACGCCGGGGTCCGTGCACTGGCGGCGAAGGAGGAGTGACTCGGCCCGGAGCCCCGCCCACCACTTCCGGATCAGGTTGCTCAAACCTCAATCCCGGCAGCCACCGCGGCGCCTCCGGCCGCCTCCAACGCGCGTGCGTCCTGCCGTGCTCCGCTAGGGGTCCCGCGGGAGGATAATCAGCCAGCTGGAGCGTTCTGGGTCTCCATGGCAATGGGAAGATGGCTGGCGTCTGGAAGAGAACAGGCTCAGGTGCGAGGCAAGTAGCAGCCGCCAAGATGGAAATCTTTCCTTTGCAGGAATGTAAAGCTACCAGATCTGCCTTGGAATCTGTTTAACGCAAGTGGCAACGTGATTTTCCAGGTTATTGTCTGCCAGGTTTTTGTGACTTTACAGGAAATGCCTGTTACCGGCATCTAAACTTCAAAGAACATGGCTCCAGCTCTTTCTGTTGCAAGTGAGGAAACAAGAAGACTAGGGAAGCTAAATGGCTTGCTCAAGACAGCCCAACCAGAAAGTTTGCTACAAAGCCTCAGTTCATAGCTAAGGCTCTGTAGCAAATCCTGGAGTGAAGCCCTTTCTGAATTCCCAACTACCACACCTGTGAACTCTCTCAGAAAAGGATTTCGAATTCAGAGGTAACATAAAGGGGTAGAAATAAAGCGACGAGAAAGATTGGCCTTGGCCACAGGCTGCAATGTATTGGAGTGTGTACGAGTTCTGTGGCTGCCCTCTCCTCACGTATAACCCAAAGCCGCAGCATAGCCAGTGCTCAACTACTCTGTAACTGGCGTCTAATTACTTAGTACTGGTCACTCCTCAACCTGTGTTGGTTTTCTCATCGGGAATAATTGTACTATCACAGCGAATAACTGTACTACCACAATTGCATTAGACTGTTGTGGAGCTTGAGACAATACATAATTTTTTATTCAAATTTTGGAAATAAAACCAAAAAGTTTGTGTGGCTTTTTAAAATTGGTTTCATTCTAGATGATTTTTGTAATAAACCCAGTTGATGTTCCTCTGACACTCTCAGGAAAATTTAACTTTGAATAGCAATTTAGTAGTGAAAGGTCAGAACAGGACTGATAGCTGTGTCCTTAACCCCTCTTCCAAGAAAAAGCCGCAGAATGTATCAGTTACTCAGCCTGCCCTTATCTCGGCCAATGGGAAAGCGGGGGAAACGAGCCCAAGGCCAAGAGTATGCTAGCCACCCCCTGTCTTTGTGTAACCAGACCCTAGCCTAGCTGCACCCTGCCCTTGCGTCACTAGCCGCCCCCCCCCCTCACTCAACCAACCAGAATGGGCCAAATCAGTGGTCAGAGTGTGCCCCCACCCCACCCCCCACCCCCGACCCCAAGCTCTATAAATTCTTTGTTCCCTTGGGACTCAGAGCTCTCTCTTGCATCCAGTAATGGAGGCAAGGGGGGGACCAAGTCCCGGGCTTGAATAAAAGACTCTATGCTTTTGCATCCGACTCGGTGCTCCCTGGTGGTTCTGTGGGGGGTCTTGAAATCTGGGAATAACAGTAGGGCCGAGGTTTTACAACTTGGTAAGTCAAGATATTCACTGGTAAAAACCTGATGAGGTGTAATGGGGAGAAGAAGCCAACATCTAGTACAGAAAATAGTCCCAAAGGTTAAAATCAAGAAACATGAGCCAGCATTGTATCAATTTTCAGTTAATCATTCTTTTCTCCAGTGACTATATAAATTCCAGTTCCTCATACCCTTGTGGAATCAGTTCTATCATTCTGCTGGTGACCTTACCAAGAGTAAGAGACTTAATATACAAATTAACAATGGGTAGACCATAAATTATCATAAAACTCTGACCCACATAAGAAACCAAGCCACAACGTTTGCAGCAATCAGCTCAGAATAGTCAGGATTCGCTCAAAGGCTGCCAACTTCCTTGTTTTAGGCACATACATACCCACTCGAACACACGCACCAGAACTAATAAGAGAAAACCAAATATGCTCCCTAAACCAATCACAGAGATGCCCCATTTCTAGTTACTTCACCTCCAGCTCCCCTTGCCAACAACCTTTAATCACAGCATACCAGGAGCATCCCCTTTCTTTTCTTATTGTGCTTCGTGTTTTTTTGCACTTCACAGGTGTTGCATATTTTACATATTGAAGCCAAGACCCACCATCAGCAAAAAGATTACAACTCACGTTATTGCCATACTCACTTTACGCCAGTGGTCTGAAACGGAAACCACAATGTCTCCAAGGTATACGTGTAAAGCCTCCCCTCTTTCTGATTGCCTTTGAGTCTCTGCCAAAGTGATGGTGGCTGACATAGCAAGCTCTGTAGTCTCTGTTCTCATTTAAGTGTTCTTCATTTTCTGCCCACTTGTGTGAAATAAAACTTTGACACATGCTCATTATCTAGTCACGTGAGAATAGAGCCTAGCAATTAGAGAATAATGCTTTTAACTAGGTCTACACATGGAAAGCACTCAATGAATTATTAAAAAATAGACTGAGATACATCAAAGATTTGAAGTTTATTTGCATAAAAATAGATTAAAATCAAGTAGGCCCAAACCAAAAAAGGTTAGGAATACTCCACCAACAGGGGAAGGTGTTTATAGCTAAGACTCTGTAGCAAATCAAAGAAAGCATTTGATTGGCTATAGCTCAAGCCATTGCCTTATTAGGGAAGCCTAGTTGGTAGGTTGTGATTAGTAGTTCTTAAATTTCATTTTCTCAAATTCAAGTGTATTGACTCTGGCTTAGGTTTCAGTTTGCTTATGTAAGCTACCAGGCATTAGAGCCACCACAGTCCAATGGCCTCCTTGTTTAAGTACTTTAACCAATAGCTCACAATTATTCCTTTACTTCTTTTAAAAAATATATATTTTTATTGATTTCAGAGAGAGGAAGGGAGAGAGAAAAAGAAACATCAGTGATGACAGAGAATCATCAATCAGCTGCCTCCTGCATCTCCCCACCCGCCACTGGGGATGGAGCCTGTAACCCGGGCATGTGCCCTAACCGGGAATTGAACGGAGACCTTCTGGTTCACGGATCAATGCTCAACCATTGAGCCACATGGGCCGGGCTTCTTTCTTTCTTTTTCTTTTTCTTCCTTTTTTATGTTTATATTGATTTAAGAGAGAGGAAGAGGGAGAAAGAGAGAGAAACATGGATCGGCTGCCTCCTGCATGCCATCCATTAGGGACTGACCCAGAAACCCTGGAATGTGCCCTGATCAGGAATTGAACCAGCAACCTTTCAGTGCACAGGGTGGCTCTCAACCAACTGAGCCACACTGGCCAGGGCAATTATTCCTTTATTTCAATGTCTTGTCTCATCTCAGCTAGTTGAAACAGATATTGGACAGTTAAGCCTTCTAATGCCAATATTAGAATGTTATTTATAATCCAAACTCCCCAATCTCTGTTGCCCATCATTTACCCAACTATTAGCTGTTATTATCATTGCCCAACTTGAAACCTTCCCCTCATCAACCCTAATTAGCTTGATTTCAGAAAATTCAAGATTTGGTGCCAGAAGCCGGTCCATCCTTGCTGCTTGACACAGTTGCTGCCTGGAAGAAACATCTGCACAGCATATGTTTCAAGGGACCTGGCATATATGGCATACTGTTCTTAATATGTTTGCTCCCCTTCTTGGTGTTATGTATTTTAACCAAGGTCACCTCTCCGAGAAAGGTTGTTTCCCCAGGTAGGGATTTTTCCCTGAAGTTAAGGAGGGAATAAAACCCCTTAACTAAGTGCCAGGCGGGTAGTTAATCACTTTAACTATGAACAATCACGCTTAAGCTACATAATCTTTACTCCCTGGAATGGAGATAAGAAATGCCCTGACCTTTGGAATAGAAATTGATAGGATTAAAATCAACTGGTATAAATACAGATGTAACAAGACAATAACACACAGAACTTGGCTGGAGAACCTGGCTAGAGAACCTGGCTATGATGATCAACTGAACACTGCCTCCGTCTCATTCCTTCCTTCTTTGCCGACGCCGTCCACACCTTTGGGAACCCCTGGACCTGCTGGGGCTGGACCCCAACAATTTGGGATTAAATACATATTTTCATTCTGCCTTCTCATCCTTGTTACACAATATAGACCCCATCTGGATTGCTTCTGAGGCAACCTCTAACTAGGGATTAGGGAAGGCATAGGAAAAATATCCCACTCTGAGGTGTGGGACATAACTATTTATAAATTTTATAGGGACAGATTGTGACTCCGGCACCCGCCCCGGCGGCCAGGGTGAGGTTTAGGTGGTGGCTTCAGAGACGGTGGGCTTTCCAGCTCAAGCATCATGAAGTCTTCCCAGGAAAAGCGGTGCAGAAGGAGCCGCCTGGAGCGCAGTGAGCACTGGAAGTGGTGGAGCAGGGACTTGGCCTCCGGGGTGCCGGGCTCGGCACAGCAGGAAGCCAAATATCTCTTACCAACTTTGGAAAAAGAATTATTCTTGGCAGAGCACAGTGATCTTGAAGGTGGTGGTCTGGACCTGACTGTGTCATTAAAACCACTTAGTTTCTACATATCAGACAAAAAAGAAATGCTTCAGCAGTGCTTCTGTATCATCGGCGAGAAGACGTTACAGAAAATGCTGCCTGACGTGCTAAAGAACTGTTCAGTAGGAGAAATTAGAAAGTTATGCCAAGAACAGTTAGAACTCCTATCTGAAAAAAAAATATTGAAGATTCTTGAGGGTGGCAATGGTATGGACGCTGATATGGGAGAGGAGGCAGATGATGGCTCGAAGAAGGGATCTGATTTAGTCAGTCAACAAGACATCTGTATAGATTCTTCTTCATCCCTGAAAGAGAACAAGCAACCTGAAGGTCTGGAATTAAAACAAGGCAAAGGGGAAGATAGCGATGTTCTCAGTATACACGCAGATGCTTATGACGGCGACATAGAAGGCCCATGCGACGAAGAGACAGCTGCTCCTGAGGTCCCAGAACACACAGTCCAGAGTGAGGCTGGTCAGATGGATGATCTGGAGAAGGACATTGAGAAAAGTGTGAATGAGATTCTGGGCCTGGCAGAGTCGAGCCCAAAGGAGCCCAAAGCAGCTACCCTCACGGTTCCTCCACCAGAAGATGTTCAGCCTTCTGCACAGCAGCTGGAGCTGCTAGAACTTGAGATGAGGGCAAGAGCCATTAAAGCCCTGATGAAAGCTGGTGATAGAAAAAAGCCAGCCTAGTTATTTAATTTGAACCTGAATTTTAGGTGTGTTTGAACAAAGCCACATGATAGGACTTTGTATCTGAAATTTATTTGGGTCTTACCTGATATTTCTCATGTAACCCTTGTCAGACAAACTCAATCTGGACCTACAATACCTATGGCTATTTTTGTTGATGTTACTTTTATATTATGCATGTGTTATTGTTTTATGAGTTCATGACAAATATTGTTAGATAATTGGATACTTTGTTAGATAAGTATTTTAGCTTGTCTGCAGATTAATATCTGAAAAGCCATTAGCAGAGTCATGGTAATTTTTTTCTTAATTTTTAAATATTTTGGTACCAAGCCTAAAAGCTTAAGAAAAATTGGCTACTCATGTTGCTCTTAAGACCACCTATATTTTGCAATGAAATATTAAATTAGTGCTCCTAGATTTGTTAACAATTTAAGAATTTTAGTTATGCTCATATGCACCTTGAAAATATGTATTATCTTGAAGATATATACCTTCTATGGTTGTGGATTTACTAGTAAAAACCGAGTAACATTTTTTACTGTAAGGCTTAGAGATCTGAAATGTCTGAGAAAAACTTATTTAATAAAGAAAAAAAGGACTTAATATAAGTCAGTTTTTAATAATGTAGAGTAGCTGCCCAGCTTTAGTTCCAATAGACAAGCCATTCTGACAGGTCTTTGATTTTTATTGGACACTTTGTTGAAGTGTTTTTCTTCACTAAAAAGGGAACAGGTTTTCATTTTCATTCCAAGCTATCGGGAAGTGGAGAATATTTTATCATAGAGAAGTTCGTCTGTTGTTTTTGCTTGAAGATCTGATGTGCTATAATTCCATGAATTAAAAATAATAAAGACTGTCATTCTGAAAAAAAATTATAGGGACATGGTTATTTGTGTAATATACACAAAGTCTCAACCACTGATGCTCAAATAAACCTTTATTATAATTAAAACCACCTACATATTGGCATCCTCGGTATTTCAGGTCAGAAGGGTGTGGCTAGTATCAATTTATGTGAAGAATGATTGAAGTTACTAATGCAACAACAATTATGTCTTATCTCATGAATGCTTATAACACCTGCATACTTTTGGGAAGAAAGTGTGGTGGCTTCTTTAAGGAAATACAATTTGTGTATTTTATAAAACATTCTTCTGTCCTGACCAATCCAAAACCTCCAACTCAAAGAGCACAACTCAGTATAACCACAGGATTAATTCCAATATAGTGGCTTTTTTTTTTTTTTACTATTTTCTTTTATTGTGATAAAATATATGTAACAAAAGAACCTAAAATTTACCATTTTAAAGTGTACAACTTGGTGGCATTAATTACATTCACATTATGCAACCATCATCACTATTTCCAAGATTTTTCATCACCCCAAATAGAATTCTGTACCCATTAAGCAATAAATCTTCATTCCCTCCTCTTTGGGTAACTTTTAATCTACTTTCTAGCTCTATGAATTTGCCCTTGTTCTAGATACTTTATGTAAGTGGAATAAACATTTTAAATTTTATCTTTTTGTGTCTGGCTTATTTCGCTTGATGTAATGTTTTCAAGATTCATCCATGTTGTAGCATGTATCAGAACTTCATTTTTTATGTGGTGGCTTAATTTTGTGTTTTCATTTCTTACATTATAATTGTTTGGAAGAGGGAAATTGAAGTAAATAAATTTACTTCATCCTGCCATCAAATAATTACTGCCTTTCAACTCCCCTCACCTGGCAATCCATCTCAACTAACTAGACACGTAAATTCTCAAAATAGCCGACAAAGCAAGTTAACCCATATCCACAATAAGGAACGAAAGTATGTGCTTTGCTTATCATCTGTCCTAGCATTAAAGAACTCTCCTCCTGCCCTAACTGGTTTGGCTCAGTGGATAGAGCGTCGGCCTGTGGACTCAAGGGTCCCAGGTTCGGTTCCGGTCAAGGGCATGTACCTTGGTTGCGGGCACAACCCCAGTGGCGAGTGTGCAGGAGGCAGCTGATCGGTGTTTCTCTCTCATCGATGTTTCTAACTCTCTGTCCCTCTCCTTTCCTCTCTGTAAAAAATCAATAAAATATATTTTTTTAAAAAAGGAACTCTCCTCCCTTGGGGCCTTTCCTACCTCCAATAGCTTTTCACCGACATACAAGTCAGATCCATGGAAAAGGAAGTTTGAAGACCTGAAAATCATGCCTACTCATTTTTCAAACACGTAAAGAATTAAAATGTTGGCTCTTTTGAATTATAGATATTAGTGTGAAAAACCATACATTTACACACCTTTGCTCTCTTGCAAAGTTGCTGCATGATGTACAAGAATCACACTATTAAACTCAACAAACAGAGAGAGCATAGGAATTGTCATGAAGTATAAAATGACATATGCAAGGTGCATTAGACAGGTGTTAGGGAACACATAACATAAAATTATTAAAGGCCCTAACCGGTTTGGCTCAGTAGATAGAGCATCGGCCTGCGGACTCAAGGGTCCTGGGTTCGATTCCGGTCAAGGGCATGTACCTTGGTTGGGGGCACATCCCCAGTGGGGAGTGTGCAGGAGGCAGCTGATCGATGCTTCTCTTTCATCGATGTTTCTAACTCTATCCCTCTCCTTTCCTCTCTGTAGAAAATAAAATATATTTTAAAATTATTAAAGAAGTCTTCACAAAGGTGGTTTTAGTCAAGTCTTGTAAAATAAGTAGATTTCCAGGCGTGTGTGATTAAAGATAGCCCCAAATTCTTTACCAACCCTCCTCCTGAGAGACAAATTCCCATTAATTTCTGTTTAAATCTAGGCTGGCCTTCGTGACTTGTTTAACCAATAACATGTGGCAGAAGTGATGTTCTAGAACTTCTGAGGTTAGGTCATAAGGCTTGCAGCATCTGCTGGGAACCCTGGAACCATCTGTGGGAGCCCTGGTCAGCGTCCCATCTATGTCCATTACCTGAGACCGCAATGCTGGAAAGCCACATGTAGGAACTCCGGTGGACAGTCTCAGCTGAGGCCAGCCTTCCAGTCATCCTCGCCTAAGTGTGTCATATGAAAGACTCCGTTTTAGACTTTCTAGACCAGTCCATCTACCAGTTGAATAGTCCCAAGTGCTCCATCAATACCAACAGAAGAGTCATCCTTGCTTGCTGAGTTTGGCTTCAATTCCTGATCCTCAAAAATCATAAGATACAGAATAATAAAGTGGCTTCTGTTTAAAGCCCCCCGGGTCTTCAGGTAGTTGGCTATGCAGCAACACATCACTGCATCAGCAGGTAAACAAGTGGGGAAGAACCTTCCACATAAAACACACACACACGCTATGCTCCACCCACACCGAATGAACTCTGTTGTTTCCTACGTACACTCTGCCCACCTGTCTCACTGCACCTGCCACGTGCCCTAGCCTCCTCCGCCATCCCCAAATTCCAAATCCTAAATAAGCTTTCTCGCAGCCCTTTCCCCAGCAGAAGAGCACTTGCTGCCTCTTGTGAACATGTATACGTCCACCTCTCAAATAACTAGGGAGGCACCGTCCCCTTTTTCTGCAGCAGTACAGATTTGTGCCTTTTGTTCCAATTACTTACTATGCCCCCTTTCACTCCCCAAAGTGTCCCATTTTAGCCCACAAATCACCTGGTCACCCTGTGCTTACCACATTACTTTGAATTGCAGTTATTTGTGTAGAATTTTCTCGCTTCTTCTACCTAGGCTATATGGTTACTTGCAAGCAACTACCAGGTATCACCTTCAGTAACTATCTACGAAGCATCTAGTGTGGCAGATGTTGCACAGTGTTGTTCTGAATGTCCCGACTTTCCCCTGCGCTTGGTGCCCTGACGCCGTTAGGCCAGAACACCTCGCAGCTGACACAGGCTTTGCTGATGAGAACGAAGTCCACTACTTGGAAAACATTATTTCACGTTGGTTTCCTGTAGAAACAGACAGTACAGAGGATACCTGAGACAGAATACATACATACATACATACATACATACATACATACATACATACGAGAAGTGACTACTGGGCCCTCCTCTTTTCTTTACCGAGTCACATCCAAAGTTTGGGTGTCGGGGCATTGCGAGAAACCCACCAGGTCAGCGAAGCCCAGAGCCCTGGCCCACTCTCCAGGCTGGTGGACAAGAGGGGGGAGTGGCTGTGTCGGTCTGGTTCGTGTCTAGGATTTTAGACCCTATTTTCTTGCTGCAATCAGCACATTACCTAGTTACTAAGGGGGCAACCTTCTTTCATTGACATTGGACCTACCTAACGTCAGTGCAGCAACCTGGCCACCACCAACTAGAAAGACACTCAGGAAAAGCTTAATCAAAGAAGTCAGCAGCACTGTTACTAACGAAAGCTGTGGGGAAATGGAACTTACCTAGCTGGTAAAGGCTAATGGAAATAAAATGCTCAAAACCTGCGATTTCTAGACTGTTCTTCCAACTCAACCATCACATTTAGTCAATGCTTCTTTTAAAACTCTGGTCTTTATAAAAGTGAAATCTCTTTTCACTCCCATAAGGCGTTAGGCCTTTGTAAGGTAGGCTCAGTTTTGGCATCTGATCCTCCAAATGTGAAATGTTCTTAGAAAATGAACTGTGGCTCATACATTCATTACAATAAATTTTATAAGACTGATTTTATTTTCAAATTTTTGGAAATTGTTTTAGAAAAAAATAAAATGACAAGAACACATATAAAAACTGAAATCTTTCACAGAACTATGAACTCTCAGCAAATACTTTTGAAGTGTCTGAGTCCCTCTCCTGGAATCACTTCTAAAATGTTCCTCCAGCCCTAACCGGTTTGGATCAGCGGATAGAGCATCGGCCTGCGGACTCAAGGGTCCCAGGTTCGATTCCGGTCAAGGGCATGTACCTGGGTTGCGGGCACATCCCCAGTAGGAGATATGCAGGAGGCAGCTGATGGATGTTTCTAACTCTGTATCCCTCTCCCTTTCTTTCTGTAAAAAATAAAATATATTTTTAAAAAATGTTCCTTCATTATGTGACTAACCTCCTCAAGTCTTTCCTAAGTTTGATGTATTTAATCTCATAAAAGTGACAAATAATTTTAAACCATTTAAAACAAAAGAAAGAGTAAAATGAGGAAGACAGGCCTCTTGTGTTAGAGAAAAGTCACATCCTTGAAGGAGTTTTGTAACATGCAGAACACAGGACAGGCTTCAAGAACAACAAAACATTCTGTGCACTTACATTACTTAAATGTGAACAGCTGCTGTTATCTTCCTCTATAAAAAGTGGCAAGCCAGCTCTGGCCAGTGTGGTTCAGTTGGTTGGGCACCATCCTGTGCACCAAAAGGTTGCCGACTTGGTTCCCGGTCAGAGTACAGGTTGGGTCCTAATTGGTGTGTGCTTGGAAATCAACCAATCAATGTTTCTCTTTCACATCAATGTTTTTCTCTCTCTCTCTCTTTCTCTCTCCCTCTCCCTCCATCCCTTATTCTCTCTAAAATTAATAAATACATATTTCTTAAAAAGTGGTAAGCTATATGCATTCAAGTACATTTTTAATTGCGGTTCATATAGATTTACACTTGGGAAGAGGCTGAAACAAAAACAAAACCAGCTAACAGAGCTGTTAATAAAAAACTTATTAATTATTGTGAGAAGCAATCAAATGAAAATCAATCTTAGATAACAAAACAAATTGCCAATCACATAAAGACATTTTATTTTTTATTGAAATTTTCCACTCTCAGGAGATCCTGGATATAATAAAGGAATACATAAAATAGAAACAGTTTAAGTAAATGTGATTATTTGGTTCATTTCAGAAGGTCTACTGGTCCAACTGCCAGCCACACGAGTCTCTGAGTTCTCAACGAAGTGTAACCAGTTCTTCCGAAGAGGTAGGGTGAATGGCAACCGTGTTGTCAAAGTCGGCTTTTGTGGCTCCCATTTTGACTGCAACAGCAAACCCCTGCAGCATTTCATCACACCCAATTCCTTGCATATGGATCCCAACCACCTGGGAAACAAAAGAGAAAGATACCTGCTATTTAAAAACCTCTAAAAAACTTACATCTCTAATGACACAGCCCACAGGCCCTGCGTGGTGCTGCCTCAACATCCCTCCACAGCCCACCTCACACAGCCCTCCCTCTCTCCCGAGCACTCACACGTGCTCTCGCCTTTGCACAAATTGTTCACTGTCTGGACAATCTTCCCTCTCCTCTTTGAAGGGTTAAAGCCCATTTATTCTTTAAATAGCTATTCATCTTTCCCTACCAAGTTAAACTATCACTAAATGATCTCTCACTACCAATAATTCCCCACCATGGTTCTATCACAACTGCAATGTTCTATTTTTGTTTGGGGACCGGACAGTTGCAGTCCATCTTATCCAGGTGAAGGGGCCCCTATCTGCTTGCGTTCCCCGCTCTATCCCTATGGCCAAGCACAAACATGGCCCTTAGGAGGCACTCAGTCCATAATGTTGGATGACTGAACAAAGGACTATAAAGAGCCATTTGTTTCAACTCACCATTTCCAGTGAGGTTTCTCACTATATTTTCAAACTATGAGTTTAATGTTTACTTTCAGCAAATACTTTTAGGGTAACCACTCCATTGAAAAACGAAGTTAGAGAACCTAACATTTAGCCACAAAAATATTTTGTTTAAAAAGAAATCAAGAATATACTTACTGTTACTGAATGGTACACTTAAAAATGGTTAAGATGGTAAATTTTATGTTATGTGCTTTTTACAATTAATAAAAAGTATATCTCAACTTAAAGCAAACAAAAAAATCCCAAATCATGTATTATATATGCACTATAGAGAAGATTTTTAAATATTGTAATCTAAATTGAATTTGTAACACCAGAGTTTCTGATGATGGCAGGAACTTCACATTATTCCTCTCCATATATCAGTTCTTAGTCTTTTTTAAAAAATATATTTTTATTGAGTTCAGAGAGGGAGAGAGAGATAGCTACATCAATGAGAGAGGATCATTGATTGGCTGCCTCCTGCACGCCACCTACTGGGGATCGAGCCCCCAACCCAGGCATGTGCCTTTGACCAGAATTGAACCTGGGACCTTTCATTCTGCAGGCCAACGCTCTATCTACTGAGCCAAACCAGCTAGGACCCAGTTCTTAGTCTTTATTAGACTGTCTGGTAATGTTTATCAAAAGAATGAATAATAAAAGGTATGAATAACAGATATGATAAGTGAGGGGCCCTGCTGATTGAACATCTGGAAAGCTTAAGCTACTGAGGCACATTCAAGGTCAAGAAACAGCGACCTTCATTTTGCTGCCAACCCACTTCCTTTCTTCCCTTTGGTCTGATTCTCTGCATTGCCAGTCCGCAGTGACCTTGACTTTTGTAAACCAGGGGCCATGTTTTATGACCACTGTCCCTTGTGGAGCCATGTTCCCAAAACATATTGCTAAGTTGCATTTCAATATTTAATTTAATTTGTAGAAAAGTCCAATAGGCTCTAATACCAAAACAAAACCTACTTCAAAAATTCTGTTTTAAAAAAACCTGTTCTGCCCTGACTGGTTTGGCTCACTGGATGGAGCGTCGGCCTGGGGACTGAAGGGTCCGGGTTCGATTCCGGTCAAGGGCATGTACCTTACTTGCAGGCACATCCCTGGTGGGGGGTGTGCAGGAGGCGGCTGATCGATGCTTCTCTCTCATCGATGTTTCTGACTCTCTATCTCTCTCCCTTCCTCTCTGTAAAAAATCAACAAAAAAACCCAAAAAACAAAAAACCTGTTCAGCCCCGCCAGCGTGGCTCAGTGGTTGAATGTTGACCTATGAACCAGGAAGTCACAGTTTGATTCCTGGTCAAGGCACATGCCCAGGTGCGGGCTTGATTCCCAGTAGGGGGTGTGTGGGAAACAGCTGTTCAATGATTCTCTCATCATTCATGTCTCTGTCTGTCTCTCTCTCTTTCTCTCTCTCTCCCCCCACTTCATCTCTGAAATCAATAAAAATATATTTAAAAAAACAACCTGTTCAAATTCAAACCAAAACCACAGTAAGCTACCACTTTGTATCCACTAGGATGGCTATAATAAAAATGATAATAACAAGTGCTGTCCAGGGTGTGGAGGAATTGGAACCCTCATACATGGCTGAGGGGAATGTAAAATGGCAGCCACTTTGGAAAACAGTTTGGTAGTTCCTCAAAAAGTTAAACCAAAAATAGATAATTTTACTAATTAAACTTCCTCTACATCACTGATTGGTTATATTAAGTTTATCTTGCATTAAATTCTTACATTTAACAATATATTTGAGTTTCCTATCTATTCTGGTCTATTGGCCCGTGACAGGGAGTCTTCTGTGGTTTTCAACCTTTCCCCTAATGTTGGTGGTGGACCCTTTTTTCTAAATAAAACATTATGAAGAACCTGAATATACAGACAGACAGATAAAAGTGGGTCCACACCAGTTGAATCAGAGAAGGCTTAATTACTTGGTCTCCTTCCCCCCCACCCCACCAAAATGCCCCCATCCTTGCCAACCTTAAAGTCACTCTTTAGCTTACTGGGAATTTCCCATACCTTCTCCTCTTTGTTAGCACAAATCATTTTCATCACACACTTTGTTTTCCTTTTGGTAACCGCATGATACATTGGGGTAAAGGTGGTTGAATAGGTCTTCACATTTTCTTTTCCATATTTAGAAATGGCCTCATCTATAATGTACAGGGGGGAAAAGCATTATCAAAAACTAAACAATTCCACTGACCCATCAAAGAGAGCAAGAAATACATAACTTCCATCCAATCATGAAGAAATGCCAAACAAAACCACAATGAGTGATAGTCTACAAAATAAATGTTGATGTCGTGAAAGATAAAAGACAGGAATTTTGTCTCTCGGTTAAAGGAGACCAAAGAGGTATAAGAACTAAATGCATTATCCTCGACTGAATGCTGGACTTGAGAGGAAAAAAATGTTAAAAATGGCATGATTTGAGATAACTGGCTAAATCAGGATAAGGTCTAAAATTGAGGTAATAGCATATGAATGTAAATTTTCTTGTTGAAAATTGCACTGTACTTCTGTAAGGGGATGACCTGCTTTTGGGAAAGAGATCCTGAAGTGTGTGTGTGTGTGTGTGTGTGTGTGTGTGTGTGGAAAGAAATTGATAAAGTAAAAATGTTAAGGGTATTAAAGAGTCCTCTATACTATTTTATCCTTTTTCTTTATATTTGTAATTAGTTCAAAAACAAAAAAACAAAGAGGTTGACAGGGTGGTGTGAGGAAAAGGAACTGTACTCTCAAAGTGGCAGTCGTCGGGGAGGAAACTGGAACTGTGACAAGAGGCTAACAAAAGGCCTGTAAGCTGGGGGGCTGAGTAGACTTGGTCAGCTGACAGGCACCTAGTTTAAAGTTAAGGGTAGAAGGCAGGAAACCGTAAATGACCTTCCTTTTTAAATACCTACCTTCCGTGAGGCCCACTGTGCCAATAGGGGGGTGGCTGAAGACCACCGTGGGGATGTTGTCATAGTCTAATTTGGAATCTTCTTTGCATTCAAAAAGTCTGTGGGCAAGTTTTCGGCCAGCAGCGATGGCAACTGCAAAGGTATTTTAAAATCAGTGGTTAGTTTATTGCTCATTCTAACATAGCAGAGCTGTTCTAACATTTGCTCATCTTGCTTAACATGCTAGTTCTGACAAAGCTTTATACCAATGCTCACTATACTATCTAGTTCAGTATGACGAAGACATATCAACGCTTTAGTTAACAATTCAAAATCAAGGGCTTATTATGACCAAAAAAAAAAAAAAGACACGTTTACAGGTTCCCAGTCATTTGGTAGTCACCTACTTAATGAGGATATTAGTTTTGTGATACAATATTTATAGAGCAAACTATATTTGTTTTGAGCATCTTCAGCTCTACTTTATAACCATATTCAATTCACACTAATATTTTAACATCTATTTTTAAAATTATTTATTTATCTATCTACCAACCTATCTATTTTTTTCATTGATCTTTAGAGAGAGAGGAAGGGAGAGGGATAGAGAGTGGAACATCGACCAACTGCCCGGGCAACCTGGGCATGGAACCGACAACCATTTCCGTTCTGAGGTAAGACCCAGGGCCATTTTGGAATGGCTGGTGAGGTCCCAGAGGGGGAATGGAGTGAAAGCGGATGGAGTGGTGCTAATAGGTAGAAGTGGGACAAAGGGCTTGAAAAGGTGCCAGTTAGCTCAGGAAGCAGGTTGCAGTACAGATTCAGAGGATGGGGTCAGTCTTGGTTGTATCAAGACTAAATAGTCATATAAGAGTGCCACCCTAAATTACTTCTTCCCAAAGTCAACCACACACAACCCAGATTCTCACTTTCAGCGTTCTTCAGAGGATGACTGTTATCATCGATATAAAAATGTCAGTCTTCACTAAGCATTTTTGTTTATTTTAAATATATTTTTATTGATTTCAAAGAGGAAGGGAGAGGGAGAGGGAGATAGAAACATCAATGATGACAGAGAATCATTGATTGGCTGCCTCCTGCACACCCTACACTGGGGATCAAGCCCGCAACCCAGGCATGTGCTCTGACCTGGAATCGAACCATGACTTCCTGGTTCATAGGTCGATGCTCAACCACTGAGCCATGCTGGCTGGGCTTTTAAACCAAAAATGAGTATTGTTCATAAAATGTCAGGCACCCAACCAACATCTATTTCAATACATTTTTTATCATTTTGATCATATAACATGTCATCCTTTGGCTTTGCTTAAGCTGATTTGACTGTGAACAGCAAAGCTGTTTTACACAAGACACAGAGCCTCCCTTACCCGAGAAAAGAAGAAACGTTACCTGGAGTAAGAAGAGCCTTTCCACACACATCCCCAACTGCGTAGATGCCTTTTACATTAGTATTCTGGAATTCATCTACGATGATGTGACCTTTGGCGTCAGTCTGAATCCCCTACAATTGCGAATACACATGATGTAAATATTTGGTCTATCTACAAAAAAATGGCAGATCAAATCTCGGATCCACCTCATTTTAGGCACCGCTTTAGCCTGAATCTCTGAGAACCACAAGATGAGAAACATCTTTGCAAACTAGAGTGCTTCGTATCTTTTGCTTAATTTAAAAAGGAAATATTTTATCTAATTTTGAGGTATTTTAACAGGTTTTGACTTTGCAATGAACAACCCACTTGGCCAGGTAAAATGAAACGGAATCATTCAACTAGCAGACATGTTACTTGCTCTCCCCATGGAGTCCACTTAGGACAGTGCTCTCCAACTTTCTCCCCTGCAGCACTCCTCCTGAAGTGTACTAGCTCGAACCTTAGCGGGGCTCGGCCCGAAGCAGTCATCAAAAGCAGAGCTGTTTGAAGCTTACCATTTTATCTTTAAAAATCCAAGCAAATGTTGTGTTCTACTCTAACTGTTCCTTTTAACCAATCCCCTACCCCATATATTGAGTTAAATTTTTGCTCCCAAGATGTGTCATGCTCATCTTGTGGCTTTCTAGACCCCAGGTGTACATACTCCCGTGTGAAAAATAGAACAGAAGTAGGAAGTAGGTAGCTCAGTGGTTAAGAGTGTATTGCCTTTGAAGCCACATAGAGCTGAGTTCAAATCTCAGCTCTGCCATTTACTAGCTATGAGACCTTGTATAACCATCTATTTATGAACAAATATTTGAACTTCTAGTACAAATGAGGCATTAACCTAGTCACTGTGAAAACAGCGGTAACACAGACATTCTCCTGGCTCCATAGAGTTACGGCCATGAATTATTTACTAACTCTGTGCTCCTGGTTTCCTCGTCCTTACACCTCAAAGAGCTGGTGGCAATATTAAATCAGGTTAGCAACATGTGGACAAGGCCTACACATAGGAATCATTCCATCTGCATTACAAATACAGATCTTAACACTGAATGGGATTGAAGACTTCGCCTTTTTTTTTTTTTTAACTCAGCAAATATAGTTGAAAACTGGACCTGCCAATGCCTATATCTGTACAAAGGCAAACATCACTAGAAAGGTAAAAGGCTGAATGACCAGTCTTGTTAATATGAAAATAGTTTCAGTAAATTTCACTGAACAGTAAGATTAAAAATAAGGAAAACATCTCCCTGGATATTTTATTTTTTTATACCTTTTATAGAAATGAAAAAGGAATCTATATTGTAACAGATATTAATATTAGAAGATAAAATATAAATATTACAAACTTCTCCAGAAGCTCCATCAAATGTATAAACCGCAAACACGTAAAATATCTATTATTATTAGAAGAGTAGTACAGCATCTCAAAAAAATCATCACCACCACCAACAGCAGCTGATGAACATTTATTGAGTTCATACGATAAGCCGGAATCTCAGATAATTACTTGGCAGGCACTTTCCCATTTATTCTTCTCTTCAACTCCATGAGGTAAGCACTATTATTATTCCCATATTTACATGAAGCAATTCAAACTTCAGAGTGATTATGCTGCTTGTTTAATAAGGCCATGCAAGTGACAAGTAATAGAACTAAGGTTCAAAACTGGGTAAAATTCTGAGACCCACACCCACGCTACTCCACTAGACTTTCCTTCAAAATTTAAAAGTGCAAATAAGAATGCTACTTATAACACTGGTAGATCAGCTTCACATCTGTTTCCATCCCCAAGTGCCACAACGTCCAGACGATTTATACACCCAGCCATCAGGATTAGCGTTGCAGACCATAAGGAATAATTACAGGGCTTTAAAAGGACAAGTATCACAGTAAAAAGGAAATCTGGAAGAAAGAGGCCAGTCAGGAAGCTGCTCAACAATCCAGATTAGAGGTGGCAGGGACCTGATCTAGGGTGATGACACTAAAAAAGATAATCTTTAAAGCAGCAGCAATGGGGTTTGGGGACAAACTGAATGCAAGGAATAAAGAGAAAAAAAATCCAATAGAACCCACCAAAATTTGGGGGGTCTGGGTGGGTCAGGGAGAACGCAGGGCTACTCAGGGATTCAAGGATGTTTTGGGCAGATTAAATCAGCTTACCAGTTTGTTTAAATTCAGGCCCTTGGAATTTGGGTCCCGCCCAATGGCCCAGAGAAGGCAGTCAACATCTGGAATCGTGGTCATGATGGGTTTCCTACCAGGAACTGAAGTAACCATGGAGACTTCCAAGCCCGAGGAAGTCTTTTTAATTTCCTTGACCTATTGGCAAATAAATGTGTTACTTGTAGGTGAGGGAGGAAGGAAAGCAACGAGGAAATGAAAATACTTAACATTAAAAAAAAACCCAACTGAATCCTACACGTGAATGTCACGTGCTGACACAGTTATTTCTGCTCCAAGGCCACCAACACCAGAACTCCCAGGACCCAAGACTGTTTCTCAGTTGCCCCAAATCATCTAGCCAACAGCCAGAAATGTCAGCTCATGTCACCCTCCTAATGCTTCAGCTTAAAAACAGAGTATCCTAAACGGTACCTTTAAAAACTGTGACAAGATTTAAACTCATAAATCTAAGCACAGATTTATGCAACTGGAGTATGGGGAAGAGGAAATGGACTATAGCAGCACCACTAAGAAACTTCATACACTACAATCACTGCTCCTTCCTGGACATTCAGAAGCAGAATTGGGGGGGGGGGGGGCCTGCGCCGTAAGAATTAGGTCAGGAGAGCAGAGGCCTTGCACAGTTCAGTGAAGGTTTCAGATGACTCTGATGTTGATCCCACCGCCAATCTGGCACTTTCACACTCACAAAGCACAGTCCCATTTACTATTTTACTTGATGTGGCCTATGGTGAAAGGGTGAAACTATGGGGAAAATAATCACTTTTACAAGCCTAATGCTCCAGGAAAATTCTGAAATTTAGGCGAGTCCCTGAGGAGTAAAGCACTTTGTAATTCTTTCCACCTGCAAAATCCAAAAAGGTGTGCTTTAAAAATAGATTCCCCAATAATATTTCCTGAAAAATAAATATACACCTGAAAAATAAGGATGTTCAGTAAGGCATCTAAGCATAAAGAATTAGTTTTAGTTCCTAAATCCAACAACCAGATTTCTAATATTTTATACCTTGGCTTCATTAATACATTAATGAGAAATATAGCATTTTAGAATAAAGAAAAGAATTGGTAGTACTCTAGAAATTGACTAGAAGGAATCAATTGACTGGGGTACACAAGAGTTTCTATTTATAAAACTAATGGGGTGAGGCCAAAAGCACAGAGTGTGATTCATGACAGACGACTGAAGGCTGTAAGCGTGCCCTGGCTGGGTCATACTTCATACCTGCGAGTGCTTCAGGACCTCTATGCCAGCATTCTCCAGCTCTTCCGTGCAGTTGGAACTGATTATTGAATCAAAACTTCTAAGTACCTGTATACAAATAGAGGCAGCAGAGGGATGGTGGTAGGAAAGGAAAAAACTTGATTAAAATTTATGCCACAAATTTGGGAGGGAAATTTCAATATCATCCCCCCTCTTATCTTCGTCTTTATTTGTTTGTTTGTTTTGTTCTGTTGATCCTCATCCAAGGATATATATTTTTCCCATTGATTTTTAGAGATTGGAAAGGAAGGCGGGAGGGTGGGGAGAGAGAATCATCGATGTGAGAGAGACACATCTATTAATTGCCTCTTCATATTCTCAGAACCAAAGCTCATTAATCTCCCTCCCATATCTATGGAAGCACTTTATTTTTTCTTAATTGAGTTCAGAATATCAAGTTGAGGTGGGAAGATCAGGGAACTGGTAAGTTATATCTTCGGAGGCATTTACATATTCTTTAACATTGCTGTTACAACAATATTCTCACAGCATTCACTTAGTCTTTGTCAGAATGCTATCATTCGTTTAAATTAGTAGACATGCAGTGAGTGTCTATTTTTGGGATTTATTCTAAAAGGTGCTAGGAGGATATAAATATGGTTATGAGCACCCTCTTCCCTCTTCAGTGGAGGAGAAAGACGTGCAACTCTTGCAAGCTAACCTGAGGCCAACACTGTAAATCATTCATTCTATCAACACATGTTTATTAAGCTCTACTATGTGGAAAACACAAAATATCAGAATAAAAGACAGACTAAGAATTAACTTAAAGGATGTACAGATTACAGATAAGGTGGTTTATAAAAGATAGAAATTATACAGAAGAAAACAGGGAAGATTTCATGGAGAACATTGGAATTTGCATCGGATCTCAATGACTTGGGTAGGGAAAGACCCTTAAGTAGAAGAGTCCATATACAGATAAGGAGATGGGACCAGGTTACAGATGGAGAATAGCACACAGGCAGGTTTGAACAAAAGAAATCTGAAGAAACGAAGTGGGAAATAGACTAGAGAGGGTTCAACTCCTTCTGGAAAACAGGGGGTATGTCTGATGAGGCTGCTTTTATGAGGGCTCAGTCTATACGCTGAGAGATGCTCAAATCTGAAAAATCACAACAGTAGGTCAATATGCCAGGAAATATATTTATGGAGGGCTTGGTGGTGATGGTGATAATGACAGAGAGGACAATGATGACCTTGGTGACAGGATGATAGGAGTCATGGAAGAGGAAAAGGATACTCAGTGGGAAAGGCAGGTTTTTGGGGGGAAAAATGGAAAACCCACATTTTCTTACACATTATTGGTGAAAGTCTATCCTAATTCTTCTTAAGGTATGTATGCAGCCTCAAAGATGGTATTCGTCACAGGGGAGATCGTGGAATTGATAATGCAGTAGATTTAATAGTCAGCTAAACTAATTAAAGGAGGCAATGAATCTAATGAGATGTGACCAAGCCTCTTTCAAACAAAAGAAGACACAATGAAAGACAAGTAAGACTGGTAACAAGGAAACAACCTAAGGTAAGTAATTAACCTATAGAACCGGGTGACACTGGATAAATAAATGGATAGTATTAATTTAAGCAGAACTGTCAGATTTTAAAAGCATTTATCACTTACATTAATAAGCTTTAGTGTCTAATATCCCCAGAATTAAGCATTATTATCATTTGTTAATTTTCACTTAAGATGCTGAAATAGCTATTCTTTGTTTGCCCTTATGAAGTTCCATGACTATGAGAATCACACAGCCTTGAGCTAATTAGGAGCCACATGAATTCTATAGTATAACACCATTGAAACAGGAAATAGAATTGACATAATAATCTACATTTTTGCTACCAGAATTTTTGCTTTTTTTCCAAAATTCTCAATATTACTTCCAGTTGGATTTCAATGTTCATACGGGGCTTCCATGACTGCCCGAGGGAGGCTATTCTTTTAAATAACAGTTGTTACTGTCTAGCAACTTTCTCTTCCCATAGGATCCTCTTTCTTTCTCTAGATATGTCTTTGTGATAATACATATGCAACACACCCTAGGCAGAGTAAAGGTGCGGGGGGCGGGGGGGAGGTCATGAGTTATTATAGGCTACCTCTAGATTAGAGTTATACTGGGACAGGGAGGAAAGGGAGAAGAGTCTGAGGCATTGGAGATGGGAGAGGGCAAGAAGCCCAAGTCGACGTGGCTCTCGGCAAACAAGCCACTTTTCCAAACGCAGGAGATTAACCACCCTACTGACAGACTGCTGCAGTTTATTTGCTTATTTATGTATTAAATTCAGGCTAGCTATCCCTCTGCCTTCCTCCTTCCTTCCAATTTGCTGGATGCATTCCAGCAATGCAAAATGCAACATGGCCTATGCAAAACATTCAGGACGTAAATCTCCTGGGGCTTAATTATACGACAAGCATCAAAGTCAAAGAGGACGCTCCTCTGAGCACACACTGACCAGCACGGTCAGCTTCCCTCATCTCCCTCCATTTGCTCAAGTAACCAAGAATTTGGATCATAGCATCTAAGTGGTCTAGAATCTGATAAATCCTGTTCCAAAGGCAATAAATGACTTGCCCAAGTCACACTCTTCTTAGGGGCAGGCAGAGTCTCGGGCCAACCCTCCTATGACTGCCCCACACCATGCCTCTGGAAACTCCAATACTGCGCCACAAACCAATGGTGCTCAGTCACAAGTAATCAAAAAACAGGCAAAGCAGCACTTTATCCTCAGTGACAAACAGGGAGGCAGCATTTTAGCAGAAAAAATACTAGCCTGGGCTTCTGAGACCTTAGTTGACGGTCAGTTTTGATATTAATTAGTACTCACAAAACCTCTCTTAGCCTTAAAATGAGGTTAGAGCAAATGACCTATGAGCTTCCTTTATTATTATTTGTTGTTGGTAAAAAAACAAAACAAAACATAACATTAAATTTACCAACATAACCATTTGTAAGCATACAGTTCCAAAGTGTTAAGTATATTCTTATTGCTGTGCTGATCTCCAGAGCTTTTTTTCTCTTGAAAAACTGAAACTCTCTAGCTATTAAACAATACTCTCCATTTCCTCCTCCCTGCAGCTCCCTGACAACCACCCCTATTCTACTTTCTGTGTCTGTGAGTCTGACTACTCTAGATACCCTCACAGAAGTGAAATAATATAGTATTTGTCTTTTTGTGTCTGGTTTATTTCATTTAGCATGCTCCCAAGGATCATCCACATTGTAACACATCAGAATGCCATGCCTTTTTAAGGCTGAATAATATTCCATTATATATATACTAGAGGCCCGGTGCACAAAATTCGTGCATGAGGGCGGGGGAGGGGGCGGGGTTTCCCTCAGCCTGGCCTGCACCCTCTCCAATCCAGAACCCCTTGGAGGATAACCAGCAGTCGGATATTCCCTCACAATCCGGGACCACTGACTCCTAACCGCTCATCTGCCTGCCTGTCTGACCGCCCCTAACCACTCTGCCTGCCTGCCTGATCACCTCTAACCCCTCTGCCTGCCTGCCTGATGGCCCCTAACCCATCTGCCTGCCTACCTGATCGCCCCTAACCACTCTCCCCAGCCGGCCTGATCACCCCTAACTGCTCTGCTTGCCTTATCGCCCCTAACCCCTCTGCCTGCCTGACCACCCCTAACCGCTCTCTCCTGACAGCCTAATCGCCCCTAACCACTCTGCCTGCCTGCCTGATTAACCCTAACCCCTCTCCCCTGCTGGCCTGATCGCCCCTAACTGCTCTGCCTGCCTGCCTGCCTGCCTGATCGCCCCTAATCGCCTCTGTCTCAGCCCTGCCACTGTGGCTTTTGTCCGGAAGGATGTCCGAAAGACGTCAGGTCTATCTGGTCTAATTAGCATATTACCCTTTTATTAGTATAGGTACCACTTTGTATTTATCCATTCATCCACCAATGGACACTTGGGTTGCTTCTACCTCTTGGCTATTGCAAATAATGCTGCCATGAATATCTGCGTGTAAATATTTTTGATATTTTTCCTTTTAATGCAAAGAACTTAGTTGACTGTTAAAAATCCAATAGTACCTGATCGTATAAAATTGGTTTCCAGAATAAGAAATTAAACTGATCCTGTGTGTTTCCTTCTGAAGGCATTTGATACTATCTAGTACCTCATGATAAAAATACCAGCCAATTTGATAGAATCGAAATCATTATTATCAACCAGCAGCTGGGAGCTGGGAAGGACACAAGGCCTAATTCAACTGGCTTCTATGCAGCCCCACATGGAACAAAGCAGCCAACCTCCAGAGGCTTTGCACCCTAGTTTTTAGTGACAACATAAGAGAAAATTCTCACTGTAGGTTTTGTAAAAGGTTAACATCAAGGAAGGAGAAGGTAAAAGGACGGAACTTACCTTATCGTGTCGTATCATGAGTGATGTCTTGGAGCCCAGGGCAGAGAGGATCCCCGCTATCTCCACGGCGATGTATCCTGCACCGACAATGACGCTGCGGCTGAAGTGAAAGCACAGGGTCGAGATTTTAAAATAAACTTGTTTTTGAATAATTTTAGGTTTACAGAAAAGTTGAAAAGCTAGTACAGAGATGTCCTGTATACTTCTGCCCAGGTTTTCTCAAAACTGATATCTTACGTAACCATGGCACAGTTGTCAAAACTAAGACATTGACAATGGTACAATTTGAATGAATTCATTTAAATTCATTTATTGCTAGCAATGCAAGTTTAAGAAATGATTTTAAAATGTTTAATGCAAAACAAAAAAAATAAAGTAAAATGTTTAATGCACATTTATATAATCCAATGGCTCTGAGAGCGAGTCCAGGTTGAATTATATCATCCAACAAACAAGACGAGTCATGACCATATGTGTCACATCATTCAACCCTAAAACCAAACAGTACAGGGTGGATCACGAGGGGGAAAAGGCTGCTCTGTAACACGTTTCCATGCTCCACAGACAGCAAGTCTAAAGAGGCTATTTGCTTATCTCAAAGTCAAAAGATTGACTGGTCTGCGTATCTCAACAGGACAACTTCACGGCAGCGTGGAGCGGCAAAGAAACCCTCTGGTCCCACATTCACTGTGGCTCCAGGTGAATTAAGGTAAAGGTGTGGGCATGACTTGTTAGTCACCCCAGCCCCCCTCCGTGAAGGCCTTTATAAAAGCACAGGATTAAGACCTCAAACTGGATTGGCAGCACCCGCTCTGGGAGCAGCCGAGTTGAGCTGCTGAGTCAGGAGTGGGTGTTACTTGGAAGGAGATAAAGTCCCTGCACTAAAGGGTCCCTTCTCCAGTGCCTGAGTGTTGCCTCTTTTCATGAGTGAAGGGAGGATCCCTCTAACTTAGAAAGTCTGCCACTGGGGGCGTCTGCAAATTAGAGAAAATACCTTCCTCCTTATATTTTTCCCCTCCGTGTATCTGAACCCATGACAGACATTTACTAAGGTTATTTGGGCAAACACATAGAAAGCGCGATTTCGGAAAATCTATTTTCGTCAGACTGACAGAGCCTTCATCTGTGCACCAGCTGCTCTGAACACCAGAAGCAGGTATTTGAGACACATTAGCGATTGATGCTGTATCAGGCTGAAGCCAGAAGATAGTTTCAGGGCTTTACTATCCTTCAGAACCATCCTGTGTTTGACTCTGGTCCTTACATTTCTGCAATGGATTCTGACCAAAGGCAGGAAAGACCTGAGTTACTTAATGAGGGGTACGAGTGAATGAGATACCCAATGTCATAAAAAGAGAAGACAGGAGAAGAGAACCAGGAAAGCCAGTGTTTAAGGCTGGGGGTGGAGGGGGCGAGTGTCAGAGGAGAGCCTGAGGGAGCATGAACACCGAGGTCAGGAAGGACACCAGCTTACCCAGGCAATTCTTCCAGCTGAAAGAATCCATCACTGGTTATTCCCAAGCTGGCACCTAGGACAGTGAAATATGGATCACACAGACTGAGCCTTCTCTTGGAAAATAATCACAACATCTTACACAAGAACCGATACTCTCTTAGCCATCATGCTCTCTGTTTTGACAAGTTTTTAAAAATCCTCACTTGGGAAGCTGCCAACCAAGTCTTCCCCTGGTAGACATTTTTTCCCTCCCTCTAGAAATAAGAGCAGTGATGACCAAATAACTGTGAAATTTCTCTGTGAAACAAACATTTGCTCAGCTCTTAAGAGTAGACTCTGCTGGCTCTGCTTCACTCTCCCACCCTCCGATCAACTCCCCCTGGCTGTTATTCCCAAGCATTTGCTTCTGGGAGACTCACCCGGGACCTGGCTCTCCAGTGGATGCGAGGGCACGCCACCTGTTGCAATCAGGATGTGAGGAGCAGTGTACTTTTCCCCACCGACCTCTACTGTGGGCCTGGGGTCCCCGGTGAACGCTGCGTAGCCATTGATGATTTCTATTTTGGCCTGGAGAGGAACCGTGACATGAAAACGTTCGTAAGCTAAAACAAAAACATCTGCTGCCCTTGTCAGAGCTTTCCCTTTCTCCACGGAGGATTCTGAATTTGGGTTTGCTGAGGCCAAGACAGCTTTCAATGTTCGAGTTTCTACAGAACTTCTGTTTAACTGATACTTAGGTAAGGGGATTGCCATTTGACGCTGGAAATGTACAAGTAAGAAGAAATAAAGGTGCTGTGTTTGGCCAGAGACCAAAAAGAATATGCAAGTCACCCCCACGAGGAAAAAGATATTTTTGTCTCCAAAACTTGAGGGGGAAAGTCTCACTTGCAATGGAAACACCATGAAGAATGATGTTGTCGGAGGAGGAACAGAGGGCTAAGAGAGAAAAAAGGATAGAGGCAAAGGTAGCAGAGGCAAAAGAGAAATACTCTGGCCGAGGCAGGAAAACGCGATGTTTCAGGTTTTCTTAAACAAAATGGGGAGAATACCGCCAATTTACATGACAATGAAGGTCCAGGCTAGAGATGCTGAGAACGCAAACCCTCACTTGCTCATACTGTGCCAGGGCCTCCATTTGGGGACTGGAGCTTGCCAGCAAGCTTCTGCCAGCTATGATGCATGTGTTAGCATGCAAATGTGGGCAGCTACAAGGATAATGGCATTATGCAAACAGGATTACAGAAGAGAATGTTGGAACATTTTAGAACATGCTTGGTTCTTCATTGAGTTATTGCCTCTTTTGCAATCACCCCTCCAGGCCTGCTCTGCACGTGCCCTGCTTAATCAGGATGAATCAAGATCAATGCCAAAAGCCGCAAACCTCCACAAAATCCTTCCTACAAGAGGTAATAATTTCTTAGGGGGTGCTAGCCAAAAAGGGGTATGCATCAAGTGGCAATAATCTAGACCAGTGATGGCGAACCTATGACATGCTTGTCAGAGGTGACACGCGAACTCATTTTTTTTGGTTGATTTTTCTTTGTTAAATGGCATTTAAATATATAAAATAAGTATCAAAAATGTAAGTCTTTGTTTTACTATGGTTGCAAAGATCAAAAAATTTCTGTATGTGACACGGCACCAGAGTTAAGTTAGGTTTTTCAAAATGCGGACACGCCGAGCTCAAAAGGTTCGCCATCACTGATCTAGACAAGAGTTTGGAGGAAGAACTGATGAAATTTTTACTTTCATTTCCTAGAGTATTTGACAGAAAGTTTCCTTTCCTATTCAGAATTTCTTCCCCATAACATCAGGGTAAGTTATAGGGCACACCAAGATTTGTGAGTATTAAAAAATGCTGTTTCTTGAGTGATTTTTCTATCACTTTTGCGCTTTAGCTAGCTCCACTTTTTAATAAAATCTGATGTGGGTGTTTTAGTATAACAACTGTTATCTCAACTCATGTCTAATAGACTTAAAATGTCTTGTCATCAGTGCCTAGGGGACTGAAGGCCCCAAATATTTTCCCTTGAATTGGGGATTAAGGTCAGAAAATATCATCATCCAAAAAGAAACCCAAGGAATGATATGAATCAATATAAAAATGTCTGAGGTTAGCCATCTGTAGAAGTAACTCACACTAAAATTGGCTTATCAACAATCTGCTAATGAGATTACAGTGGCCTGAATATCATCAAGAATCTTCTGATCTAGCCTGGCCCGTGTGGCTCAGCAGTTGAGCGTTGACCCAAGAACCAAGATGTTTGGGGTCAGGGCACATGCCTTTGTTGTGGGCTCAATCCCTCAATAGGGGGTGTGCAGGAGGCAGCCGATCGGTGATGTTCCTCTCTCACTGATGTTTCTATCTCTCTATCTTTCTCCCTTCCTCTCGCTCTAAAAATCAATAAAAAACATATTTTTTAAAAAAAGAATCCTCTGATCTAAATATAACCTGTTATGCTGGGAGCCGGTCCATCCTTGCTGTTTCAAGGGACCTGGCATATATGGCATACGGTTCTTAATATGTTTGCTCACCTTCTTGGCGCTGTGTTTTAACCAAAGTCACCTCTCCGAGAAAGGTTGAATCCCCAGGTAGGGATTTTCCCCTGAAGTTAGGGAGGGAATAAAACCCCTCAACTAAGTGCCAGGCGGGTAATTAATCCCTTTAACTACGAACAATCATGCTTAAACTACATAATCTTTTCTCCCTGGAATGGAGATAAGAAACGCCCTAACCTTTGTAATAGAGATTGATAGGATTGAATCAACTGGTATAAATACAGTTGTAACAAGACAGAAAGTCTCAGAACTTAGAACAGAATCACGAAGACAGAACCTACACGGAGCCTAGAGACAGAAGAACTTCGCTGGCGAGAGCATGCCGGAGGATCCTGGACAGGGACTGGCCTCGGAGCTTGGAGGCAAAGCCTGGCGAGAGAGCATGGCAGGGGATCCTGGACTGAACCTGACTGTGGAGTTTGGCAGGAGCGCCTGACTAGAACCTGGTGACTGGACCTGCCTGGAGAACCTGGACAGAACCTGGCTGGAGATCCTAAGCAGAACCTCTCTGGATATCGAGACCAGAACTTGGCTGAAGATCCTGGCTAGGCTGCTGATCAACTGAACGCTGTCTCCGTATCATTCCATCTTCGCCGACTCCGTCCACACCTTTGGGGACCCCTGGACCTGCTGGGGTTGGACCCCAGCACTGTTACATTCAAATCTTAGAAACCGCAAAGTGAGGGCAAAAAGGCAACTGAAGGGTGATGAGATATATGCCGTCAAGAAAGAGTCGATGATGCAAAATTTGTCAATGTCCCTGACACAGTCCCAGTGGGAGAGGTATGATATCTAAGCACTAAGACGGGAAAAGCCTCAGGATAGCCAAGGACAACAGGTATTTGCTAAAGGCAAACCCGTCTTTGCCCAATTTCCTGGATGAGATTTCATTCACAGAAAAAGAAACCTTCTGAACCATACCTTGGACTACTGAGTAGATTTAGCCACCGAGGATGAGGATGCTCTGAGCACGTTTCCATCCACATCATGCTCCTGATTTTAATTAATAAACGGGCATATTCAGTCTCTGATGGGCTTGGCTCCTGGAACAAACTGGAGAGCCAGGTCTACTCGAGATACAGCCATCAGGTGAGACCTGGTCTCCCAACTTTGACACACCTCTCTGTAGAAAAGAGACTGGCCTACCCAGTGAGAGGCTTTCTCTGACAGGTCCACCTCAGAGTCGTTAATCACAAGAGAAGTAACAGAAACAATGAGAGAGACGGGCCATGGCTATGCTTTAGTCTGGCCGGACCTGTTAGCAAACTCAAGCAACAAACCGCAACTTCTCAAAGTTCCAAGCCCAGCATACTCACCTTGGTTAGATTATTTTCATAGATGGTGTTCAGGCGGCTCACGTAGGCGTCCCGTTTTTCCTTTATCACCCTGCGGTGAAACCTGAGTCAGTGCTGAGAAAGAGGATTCTCCTCCTTCAGTTAGTAACTAGGGCATCTATCTGTCCCTGAATCACACCCTCAGCACAAACCCCATGAGTCAATGTCTCTAAAGACAGCCACCCCTCCCTGTGTCCATCTGCTGGCCCCTATGTGGAGAACCCCTATTCTACTCCGTGGAGAATGTTCAGTTGGCATCCACGGTGTATAGATAACGTTTTTCTTTGCACAGAAGACAAAGGTAGCTACTTTGGCACAGTACCTAGCATGGTAGCAATAAGAGCTTATTGGAACTAAGCGGTCGACTGCATCTAAGGGAATAAATAATCTTCAAATCACACTTGCCACTCAATATCTGTTAAATGAATGAATTTGCTAAATATTTTTATTTTTTATTTTTTATTTTTTTTAAAATATATTTTATTGATTTTTTACAGAGAGGAAGGGAGAAAGATAGAGAGTTAGAAACATCGATGGGAGAGAAACATCGATCAGCCGCCTCCTGCACATCTCCCACTGGGGATGTGCCCACAACCCAGGTACATGCCCTTGGCCGGAATCGAACCTGGGACCTTTCAGTCCGCAGGCCGACGCTCTATCCACTGAGCCAAACCGGTTTCGGCATATTTTTAAAAATTTGATGGCTTCAAAAAGTTTATGGCAGCTTCTTAAAAAAATTTAAACACAAAATTGCCACATGACCCAGCAATTCCACTTCTAGGTATTGACCCAAAATAACTGAAGGCACGAACTTGTAGACCAATGTTCATAGCATGATTATTCACAATAAACAAAAGGTAGAAAACCCAAAAGCCCATTGAAAATGAACGGAGAAACAAAATATGGTATATAAATATAAAATAATATCATTCAGCCTTTAAAAGGATTGGAATTCTGACACAGGCACAAGGATAAACTTTGAAAACACCATGCTAAATAAAATAAGCCAGGCATAAGAGGACAAATATTGTACAAAGTACCTAGAACAGGGGTGGGCAACCCCTGGCACCCGTGCCAAACATGGCACGCCAGTAACTTTTGCTGGCACGCGAAACCCTCTCTTATAATCTTCCATTTACAATTTTTTCTTAATATTGACTTTTTTATTTTTCAGATAAATTCAGTGTAGGTGCATCTTAGATAAATAAATAATTTTACATAACATGTATACATTAAAATTAGGGTTGGCACGCAGAAGAATTTTGAGTCAGAGATTTTGCTGGTTTTGGCACGCACTCACAAAAAGGTTGCCCACCCCTGACCTAGAATATACAAAGTAGAAAGTAGAACAGAGATACCGGGGGCTGGAGGAGGGGAGATGAGGTATTGTTTATTTTTTATTTTTTTATTTATTTTTATTTTTATTTTTTTTATTTTTTTAAAAATACATTTTATCCATTTTTTTAGAGAGAAGGGAGAGAAACAGAGAGAGTTAGAAACATTGATCAGCTTCCTCCTGCACAAGAGAGTTAGAAACATTGATCAGCTGCCTCCTGCACACCCCCTACTGGGGATGTGCCCGCAACCAAGGTACATGCCCTTGACCGGAATCGAACCTGGGACCCTTCACTCCACAGGCCGATGCTCTATCCACTGAGCCAAACCGGTCAGGGCAGATGAGGTATTGTGTAATGGGTACACTGAACAACACTGTTTCTGCTTGGGATGATGGAAAAGTTCCGGAAATGGATAGTGATAATGGTTGCACAACACCATGAATATGCTTAATGCTACTGAATTGACAACTTAATCCACTGTACGCCACAAGCATCTGTAGACACAAGCAGCAGACCTTCCCCACACGCCACGTGCATCTATAAAAAAAAAAGTTTTCCCTAAGTGGCAGCCCTGACCAACTTTAAAATCATTTTTCGTGAGAATTTTCAGCTGAAAATATTCAAGAACACCTGCACTGTGAGTAATATATTAATTTTTATAATATTCATTGCAAATTGATTTTTTACATTTAATTCAAAATATCGGGGTGTGTGGGGATGGTTTCCGTTTTAGACATGTGGCAATTACTTGGTTAAAAATGGCTAAAACAGACATTTGATGTTGTGTGTCTGTATACGCACATATTTAATGTATACAGCTTGATGAATATAGAGATAAGTACACACCCGTGAAACCCTCACCACAATTAAAGCCATAAATATCTCCATTACCTCCAAGAGCTTGTAATATATATTTTACCACAATATAGCCCCCCGAAAAAGTTTGTGGAACATTTAATTCTGAAAGAAAAAATACTTATATTTGTGAAAAGAACCCTCTGAGAATGAACACTTACCGCCAATTGAATTTACCATTACAGCTCTGAAATCCGTAATCAACATGATCATGCATGAATTCAGAGTGCACAGCTGTGTTCCACATTATCTGCAAAAAAAGTACCCACAACAGTAGTACATGAGTCCTGAGGGAAGACAGAAATCTCGAATGAAAGGTAACTTTGTAACAGCAGATGATAATAATACTGACCTTTAAATTAAAAATGAAACTATGTATTTTAAAAGAAAAAGTTCAGAAATATGACCAGATTTTATAGGGAGGCTTCTGAAATATTGGGGGAAATTACTTCTAGAGTTAAATTCCCTAGTTTATAAACTCTGAGAAGCAGGATATTATAAGGCTCAGGGTCTTTCCATTAACATCTATTATTGCTTAAATTCTCTTTTGTATATATACTTTTTTTTGTATATATCACTTTTTTTTTTCTTAATTGATTTCAGAGAGGAAGGGAGAGGGAGAGATAGAAACATCAATGGTGATAGAGAATCATTGCTTGGCTGCTTCCTGCACACTCCACCCTGGGGATCAAGCCTGAAACCCAGGTATGTGCCCTGACCAGGAATTGAACTGTGACCTCCTGGTTCATAGGTTGACACTCACTGAGTCACGCCCGGGCTTACCATCGCTTTTTAAGCTTCAGATTTCTTTAAGCCCTGACTTTTGTGATTAGTTCCAGGAAGTGGAATTGCATCTGTAACTTTACAGTACAGTGATTTGGAAGGAAACTATTAGGTAAAGATGAAGACTGAAAACTTTAAGAGAATGAATTCCTATTATGTTTCCAGTAACTATAAACATGCCCTTGTAAGAACATATGTGATCAGACACCTGGAACTCAAAGGTTCAATGCATCTCTTGCGGAATGTAGCCTACAAACTGTAGAAGCCTTTTAATTGCCAACTGATCCTCGTGATAACTGAATTCAAATTGGCATCCGGAACTCTTGATGACAGCCAAACTACCATTTTTCTTGGCCAGACAAGTCTTAATTCCACTTTTGATAAGCCTTAAGATTCCTTGTTTGCACCTTTCTCCCTTTATGCCTAAAGATGAATGAATTGATGGCTACTGGATTCTGTTTCCTTTGCTGAAGTGAAATTCATATACTATAGAATGAATCATTTTATCTGCTAGAGTATTTTTTTTAATGTTTTTATTGTTTTGTTTTTAGAGAGAGAGGAAAGGGGGGGAGGAAGAGAGAGAGAGAAACATCAATTAGTTGCCTCCCATATGCAACCCGACCGTGGATCAAATCCATAACCTAGGTATGTGCCTTGAATGGGAATCGAACCAGAGACCTTTCGGTGCACAGGGTGACACTCAACCAACTGAGCCACACTGGCCAGGGCTATCTGCTAGAGTCTTTATCTTAAACAATACATATGAAAAATTTATCAATACCTCAAATAAATTAATGTTATTTTAAGACACATCACTAAACCTCCTATTATCCTGAGGTACCATATTTATTTACTTCCAGTTTATAGTTTGTACGGTGTTATAGCATCTAACCCTCTGGAGAGGGTGCCTCTGTCTGAACTGCATTTGCTTTTAGACCAGTGATGGTGAACCTTTTGAGCTCGGCGTGTCAGCATTTTGAAAAACCCTAACTTAACTCTGGTGCCGTGTCACATATAGACATTTTTTGATATTTGCAACCATAGTAAAACAAAGATGTATATTTTTGATATTTATTTTATATATTTAAATGCCATTTAACAAAGAAAAATCAACCAAAAAAATGAGTTCATAGGTTCACCATCACTGTTTTAGACTGAGACCTGATCGGGCAGCAGCAGGCCCATCCATCCAGTTCCTTCTCTGCTGTTGCTTCGCTCTACCCTGTGCAAGGGGCAGTTACTCTAGGCGCCAGCCTGCTCTACAGAACAAGAGGTAACTACCCACTGATCTTCAAGAATGCGAAAGCGTTTTGAAATCAGTCGACCCCTACAAAAATATAAGGTCACTATCTGGTACATGTGATCAGAATAGAAGGGTAAGTGAAATATATGGGAATAAAATATTACAAATTCAGTCCACTAGGCAGTATCAGTCCAGATGGTATTTTAAAGTAATGAGGTAGCACCAATCAATAGCAGATTTACTACCATAATTGGTTTAAACTACATATAACTAATTTACATAATCCATATATCCATAATTGCATGATTCCAAGTAGAACAGATTCCAAAATCTAAGACAAAAAGGAAAGAACATTTTTGAGGAAAAATGTCCCACAGAAAACAAGAAATTTTCCTAAGACAGAAAAAAAACCCTCCCTATACTAGAAAACATATTACAGAAAACCTTTCTGGAATAAAACTCAGGCCTGTGTCACTGACGAGATTAGGGTATTTGCTAATTTAACATGTAATCTCAGCCCTGGTCGATATGGCTCAATTGGTTGGGCATCATCCCATGCACCAAAGAGGTCGCAGGTTGGATTCCTGGTCAGGGCACATGCCCGGGTTGTGGGCTGGATCTCCAGTAGGGCATGTGCAGGAGGCAGCCAATCCATCAATGTATGCTTCCCTTTCTCTCTCCCTCTCCCTTCCTCTCTCTCTAAAAATCAACAAAATTTTTTAAAAATAATAATAATAAATAAAATGTAATCTCAGTAACAAAATTTTGTAAGCTTAGGATTATAACATTATAAATTGCATTCAAATGTGGAATAAAATAATTAGCAAGTATAAGCAAGAGTCAGCTTTGGAAATCAGAGCTGTCATTTTTTCCTTTGTCATAGGTAAGGATGAGTTCATTCAAGGTAACCTGCACTATAGCTACTAGCAACAACTATCACTACAGTGGTAAAGAGAATCCATGAGGCTACAGAATGGAAAACTTAAGAAACTTTCACTCAAGAATCTGGTTTGCCGACTGTGTCTCCATATTGAGAAAAAGCTAACCTGTCCTAATTACTAAACCCAGATATAATCTCACTCACACTAAACTGATAAATCAATACCATCATTTTATAAAACAACTAGAGGCCCGTTGCAGGAAGATTCCTGCAAGAATAGGGCTTCGCTCCCATCTCTGCTGTTCCTACCCTGCCCTTCTCTGCCGCTTCTCTCCCGCCCATCTCTGCCGTTCCTACCCTGCCCTTCTCTGCCGCTTCTCTCCCTCCCGTCTCTGCCGCTTCTCTCCCTCCCATCTCTGCCGCTTCTCTCCCGCCCGTCTCCGCTACCTCGGCTCTCTTGCTTGGCTTCCTTCTAAGGTGTCTTCAGTCTTCGCTCCCAGCTGGTATATGCAGATTAGCCACCATCTTTGTTGGCGGTTAATTTGCATATTGCTCCGATTAGCCAATGGTGGGTGTAGCGAAGGTACGGTCAATTTGCATCTTTGTCTATTATTAGATAGGATTTCTTTTGATGTCGGATAATCAATTCACTCCTAAGCAAATCAATATACTTGAATCTCTGGAGTAGCAAAGACGGGGCCAGGCCCCAAGTACACAGTAACTCCATCAATAGACTACTTACCATAAAGGTATCCAAATACTAAGAAATGCCACTGCCCTGGCCGGTGGGCTCAGTGTTCAGAGCTTTGGCCCACATACCAGAAGGGTTTTGGGTCTGATCACTGGCCCTGGTTGGGGCATATGTGGGAGGCAACCAATTGATGTGTCTCTCTCACATTGATGTTTGTCTCCCCTCCCCCCCTTCCATTCTCTCTCAGAAAAGCAATGGAAAAAATATCCTCGGGTGAGGATTAACAAAAAATAAAAACAAATAAAAAGAAGTGCCATCAAGTAACTTGAGAAATCAATCTTAGAGTTGACATAAGATACCCAAAGTCACGTGATTCATGATTTTAATATGGGCAATGTATAGATAAATTGATTTCTGTGCTTAAAAACAAAAACTCACACCAACAAAATGAAACAAACAAACACTAGCCTATTGTTTAAGCCACTATTAGTCGGTTTCTCAGTTATTTTTTCCAGAAAGAATTTTCACTGAAACATTTGGAAATAGCCTTATCCTGATCATGATTTACCAAACATGTAAAAGGAGGGTGGAAGGAATAAGAACTAAAAATTCTACCTTTTTGGGGAGGGTGGGAAGAAGGGGTAAGAGATCAACGAAAGGACTTGTATGCATGCATATAAGCATAACCAATGGACACAGACAGGAGGGGGGTGAGGGCATGTGCTGGGGGGTGGGCGCGGGCAGGGAGAGGTCAATGGGGGAAAACGAAGACATATGCAATACTTTCAACAATAAAGAATTTTTTAAAAAAATTCTACCTTTTTGGGGACACATCCGACATTCACCTAGGAAAAAAAAATTAAAAGGACATATTTTAATAATATTAAACTCAATATAAAACAAACCTGCAAGAAATGAACCCCAAGCATCAACCCAGGAGACTTACTTGAGTTCGAAGTCTTAATCTACAATTATTTAATTTTTTCCAGTATAGAGCAAATGGACATTACTTTTATGTCATGAGGGAGAGAATTTTACTCATCAGCATTTTTTCAAGAAAAGCAGAAGGGGGTGGAGGGGAACAATTCCATTTGCAGGCGCCATGCACTCAGCGACGGTACAGGCCAGGAGATGGCAGAAGCCTGGGCTTGCGCAGAACCCAGAGGGAAGCAGAAGAGAAATAGGTCGGAAGAGGACCTACCAGCTGAATAATCTCAGCAGCTGTCCTAGAGGATTTCTGGGCCCCTGGAGTATCATGGGTAAAACACCCAGACTGCCCCCTTTGAGAAAACCTCTGGTGGAAATCTACATTATTTTTCAGGACCAAAGGATGATAATCAAGCATTAAGGGTCATCTATGCTATTAAGTCTTACATACTTACTAGAAACAGATCATAAATTTGATTCTCAGAATTCTAGCAGCCAACACACAAGGAAAAGCACAAATACTTGTAAGACTTCTTACAAGTAAAAAAACAAAACAAAAAACGAATTGTTTAAGAAAATAGCTATTCATGCCCATTAGACGAGAGATAAGTTACTCCCAAGGGTTCTTGGAAACAAGCTGTGATATATGCTTACACACAAACTTTTGTTTATAGCTGTGTACTTCCTTTTGATCACATCCTAAAAGTAATAACTTTTTTCTTTAACCTGGGTTAAGAACAAGATTGATTAAAACTGCCTTGAAAGCTATTTTGTTTTTCAGGATTGTTTGCAAAAGGGTACTTGATGCAAAGTCCCAACAAATCAGCCTACATGAATACAAACAATCGACTGTGCAAACTGTTTCTCAGGCTTCTTCAACCCCCGCCTCTCCTGCCAGCCTCTCCAGCAGGGTGGCACTATGATCAAGAAAGGTCTTTGTTAGGTATAAACTTCCAGTTATGAGATAAGTAAGTCCTGGGGATGTGGTGTACAGCATGGTGACTCTACTAAAAAATACAATATTGTGTATTTGGAATTGCTAAGAGTATAGAGCAGTGATGGCGAACCTTTTGAGCTCGGCATGTCAGCATTTTGAAAAACCCTAACTTAACTCTGGTGCTGTGTCACATATAGAAATTTTTTGATCTTTGCAACCATAGTAAAACAAAGATTTATATTTCTGATATTTATTTTATATATTTAAATGCCATTTAACAAAGAAAAATAAACCAAAAAAAAAATGAGTTCGCGTGTCACCTCTGACACGCGTATCATAGGTTCGCCATCACTGGTATAGACAGTGAAGTTCTCATCACAAGAAAAAAAATGCTGTGACTGCATATGGTGATGGATGTTAACTAGCCTTGTGATTATTTTGTAATATACCGAATCATTATGCTGTACACCTGAAACTAATATAAGGCTATATTACAATTATAGCTCAATTAAAAAAAAAACCACAAAAAACCCTGATCAGGTAGCACAACTGGTAGAGCATTGTCCCAATATGCCAAGGTGGCAGGTTTGATCCCTCGTCAGGACACATAACAAGAATCAACCAGTGGGGGGTGGAGGGGTGGGGGTGGGGAGAATCAACTAGTGAATGCATAAATAAGTGGAACAACAAATCGATATTTCTCTCTCTCTCTCTCTCATCTTTTCTCTAAAATCGATAAATAAATTTTCAAAAATTAAAAAAAAATTTTTAAAAAGCGTTTTTTGTCCTGGTGATCAACTCTTACCACCTATGCCTATTTGGGGAGCACTACACACCTATCCCATGTGAACCTGGCTACGCTTTATTGCAGACTCAGTACACTCAGCAAGAATACCTGGACATGCTCCCACAGGCCCCGGGGCAAAGGGTGACAGTACATCACAAAGAACTCTTCCTCAAGCGGACTCCTCCCACGTCTGTGTAGGCGGAGAACTCCCAGAAGGCTCTAATTCACCTTGACTTCGGGCACTCCTTGCACTTCTCCACGGTACACATTTGATCATGAGAAAAGCATTACATTTAGCTTTGGGGAGACTCCAAAAACTGAATTCAAATATCATCTCATGTGTTTTTCTGCCTTCAGAAATGACTTAATTAATCACAGTGGGCAACAAGAGATTACTTATCTGTAATTGAATTCTAAGAAAAAAAATTGAGGATTTCTTTCAGTTTCCTACTTTTTACATCTAACCTAACACTCTACTACAACTTTTTTTTTTGCCTGATCCAGAAAAATAAATATTAATTTAAGAGCGAAATCATGTAATTAGAAAACTAATGTCTTGTTGACCTAGCAGTGGTCGGCAAACTCATTAGTCGACAGAGCCAAATATCAACAGTACCACGACTGAATTTCTTTTGAGAGCCAAATTTTTTAAACTTAAACTATATAGGTAGGTACATTGTTATTAACTTAATTAGGGCACTCCTAAGGCTTAGGAAGAGCCACACTCAAGGGGCCAAAGAGCCGCATGTGGCTCGCGAACCGCAGTTTGCAGACCACCGATAGTGTATCCAGTAGAAGTTTAGCGGCAGTTCTGGCCCGTATGAACTAAAGGGAATCAGAATACGCGACCCCAAAATATGCCACTTTGGAATAAGGATTATTTTGAGCTGAAGACAAGAAAGAGTCAACAAGAAGGAAACCTTTGCCCTCCTCCTTTCTGCTTAAAATCAGGGCATAGATTTCCCTGTGTAATGGTGCCCCCCACTCCCCTCCTGAACCAGAAAGAGAACAACCCTTATCAGTGGAGATGAAAGGATAGCACTGAGATGAATCTGCACTAAAAAACATTAATAAAGGAACCCTTATCTTCCAATAGTTTCTTCCCATAATTTACCCGCCTCAGAAGCCCCAATCCCCCCTTTCCTTTGTCTAGTCTCTTCTCCACAACTTACTACTCTCTGTTAAGTTGGTATTAAGCTCAGAGGCCTGACTACTTCCTTATGTTTCCCCACTTCTTTTCTATAATGCTCAATGGGCATATGAAATAGACCTTTTCTCCTGTTCATCTATTATCAGTTTAATGTGTAGGTCCCAGTTACTGAACCTAGGAGGGTAGAGGAAATATTTTCCCTCCCCTACAGAACACAACATGGGACAGTCATCTCATATCTGAGCTTCTTAACAGCTTAAAGTAATAAATTCTATCAAAGAACAGTGAACTCTTCCCATACACCAACACATCAGTCATCTTGAAAATACAGGTGTCTTACTGGATATACGGAGGAGAGGAGGATGGGACACTTTTATAAAGTATATGATTGTCTAACGACTATGCTGCACACCTAAAACTAACACAAAATAATATTAAATGTGAATTGTAATTGAAAATTTTTTAAAAATTCACAAAACAAAAATTAAATTTAAAAGTTGAGCTTATAGTAAAAAAAGAAAGAAAATATAGGTCTCCTTCCTGAAAGGATCTACTCCATGATATCACAGTAAGAACAAAAGGCCCCTGGCAAAGGAAGACTGAAGAGGAGCCAGAAAATCTCATCCTATAGATACTCTGCAGAGCATCTAAGTTGGTTTCTTTGGAAGCATGAAATTAGGAAACTATGCAATGAATGGCTCCAGGACCAAATTCATTATCATCTGACTCCCATAATTATAAAGGATTCACCAGATTCATTCTTAAAAAGTTTTTGTTATTTTGGAGAGAGAGAAAGGGTGAGGGGGAGAGAGAGAAACATCAATGAGAGGGAGAAATATCAATCAGCAGCCTCCTGCACACCCATCGGCTTCCCTCCAGACCTACTAAATCAGGAACTCTGGGGTAGAGACCCATATGGTAGACCTTTTATCAAGTGTTTTCAGAGTAAACGATGTCTGGTTCCTAAGAAGCAAGAGTAAGAAATTTCCTCCTCTGTAATTGAGAATAATGCTTGAAAATGTTCATCAAGTCATAATGACACCAACAAATTACACTAAAGCCATGGTTTCTGGTGGCTGGGCTGCCAGTTCCACAGGTTATGCTCTGTGTGGTTTGTTTCCAACAATATCTTAACTGATGCTCAATTTGCTTGTCGGTAAAGTGAGGGTCCTGGACTAAATGCCTCTAAGAATCTGTGTGAGTCCAATCTTAACGACATGAAAACAACAGGGCCCATGTAATGTTTCATAAAGCTAAAAAAGTATTCAATTTAAAGGGCTATCCTTTCCTTGAAATTATAATATAAGCTTGATTCCCAATGGGGGACGTGCAGGAGACAGCCAGATTGATGTTTCTCTCTCTCCCCCTCTCTCTAAAATAAATAAGTAAAATTATATATTTTTAAAAAACTTTCTTGATAAAAATGATAGTGATAGGCCCTCCCACCATGTGAGAACACAGGAGAGAGGGCCATTGATGAGTCAGGAAGTTGATACCTTTTTTTTCTCAAATTAAATCTTTACTGCCTATTGTTTTTTTTGTGTGTGTTGGTTTTTTTTTTTTTTATGTTTTTATGGAAAGGGGGAGGAGAGTGAGAGAGCTAGAGCAAAAGAGAGAAGGGGGAGAGAGAGAGAGAGAGAGAGAGAGAGAGAGAGAGAGAGAGAGAGAAGAGAGAGAAACATCAATTGATTGCTTCCCATAGGTGCCTCGACTAGGATCGAACCCGTGATCCTTTGGTGCACAGGCCAGAGCTTCAACTAACTGACCCCCCCTGGCTAGGGCTCTGCTGGCACCTTGATCTTGGATGTGCAAGTCTGCAGAACTAAATGTTTATAAGACAAAAGACAAAAAATGATAGTGATATAATTTTTAACAGTAACTACTCTAAAAAATGTAAGTAAAAAAACCAAACATTTTAGGTCAGCAAGCGTATGTGAGCACTTCCATTTTTAAAACAACTACAGTCAGACTGGATCGGGGAATCGCTAAGTCCCTTCCAGCTCTATCACTCCATGAATCTGCTAAGTTTTCATGGAGAAGCATGAAACAAACCCCTACAAGCAAAACCTCGCATTTTTAAAAATTTGTTACAAAACTACTGCATGGAAAATATAGAAACTACAGATAACTACAATGTTTAGTAAAAAGTGTATTTTATTTAGGGAAAAAACTGGTTGGAGAGTCAAGAGTAAAGAAAATTCTACTTGCCTACCACAAAACCACTGCTCTGACACTCTCCTCCTCAAACCCTCTCACAGTTCACAGGGCTTCTGAGACAGGTCAGTAAGCCAGGACAAGTGGAATAAGGAAACTGAGAGACAGTTAAACAGCCAATAGTTGAGCATCAAGTAAATTGCAAAACCCTTCCTTCCCTAACCAAGAACACTTACGACAAACAGTTTAAGAAAAATGACGTGAAGATGGCAGCAGAGGTAGGAGCAATACAAGGTCAGGAACCAAGGAATGTGGGAAGCCTCTAGAAGGTGGAAAAGGCTGGGAAATGGCCTCTTCCCTTGAACCACCAGGAAGAACAAGCCTTTGATTTTATCTGGGCAAGAGCCATTTGGACTTCGGACTTCCGGAACGAAATCACACCTCAAAGCCTCACCCACCTGTTACGGGCCAAGTGACTGACTCACCATGGCATCTAGTCATACTGGGACCTTGAGAAGGAGAAAAGGCAAGGACCTCAGGAGCACCCCAAAAGGCACACTTACAGTATCATTTTTTTAAATGGTCTTTTCTTTCTTTCTTTAAATATATTTTGATTGATTTCAGAGAGGAAGGGAGAGGGAGAGAGAGATAGAAACATCAATGATGAGAAAGAATCATTGATCGGCTGCCTCCTGCACGCCTCCTACTGGGGATCAAGCCCACAACCTGGGCATATGCCCTTAACTGGAATCAAACCCGGGACCCTTCAGTCCACAGGCTGATGCTCTATCCACTGAGCCAAACCAGCGAGGACCTTATAGTATCATTTATATGTAGGTGCAATATGGAACTGCTTAACATTTTCCTTTGATTTCCTGATTAGCGGGAATGGTTTCTAAATTAAAGAGTATATGGGGGGTGGGGGTGGGGGAGCAGAAATGGTTTACACTTCCCCTCCGGAAATGGTTTACACTTCTCCTCTGCAACCAGGGGCGTAAATGGCTTAAATCACCCTATTCAGGGAGATAGATAACAGAAAAACAATTAGTGCCATCTGTACCAACAACACCTAAGGATGGATGAAGTCAGGGGAATAAATCTCATTTTGGTGCATCAGCATAAAGCTGATGAACATTCTGTTGAGATCCTCCCCTAAAATACCTCCCTTTAGCCCTAACCGGTTTGGCTCAGTGGATAGAGCGTCAGCCTGCAGACTCAAGGGTCCCAGGTTCGATTCCGGTCAAGGGCATGTACCTTGGTTGCGAGCACATACCCAGTGGGGAGTGTGCAGGAGGCAGCTGATTGATGTTTCTCTCTCACTGATGTTTCTAACTCTCTATCCCTCTCCCTTCCTCTCTGTAAAAATATCAATAAAATATATTTTTTTAAAAATAAATAAATAAAATACCTCCCTTTAGAGAACAGATGAGAACCCAGGAGACAAAGATCCAGAGTTGGCTCTCTCTGGAGCATGCCCATGCCTTTCTTCCCTCTCAGGCAAACATCTTTACTTTTCTCTCCTAAGCTTTTTTTTTTTTTTTTTTTTTTTTAAATTTCAGAGAGGAAGAGAGAGGGAGAGAGAGAGATAGAAACATCAAAGAAAAGAGAGAAATCAATGATCAGCTGCCTCTTGCAAGCCCCATGCTGGGGATGGAGCTGGCAACCCGGGGATGTGTCCTGACCAGGAGGTGACCTCCTGGTTCACAGGTCAATGCTCAAGCACTGAGCCATGCCGGCCAGGCTTCTCTCCTAAACTCTTAAGAGTCCCCACCATACTTGCAACTGTCCCGGGCTTACCTCCTGAACCTGTTTGTCTAAGGCCCCATTTTCTCTAACCTTTCAGTGAGCTAACAGCAGCCCTGCTGGGCTTCACTTCTTTCCTATAATGTTTCTAGAGAGCCAAAGCAGAGCCCCACCTAGGCGCTCCCCTGTTACTTCTTCTATCCTAAGCCCTTCCTTGTTTCACTGTCCCCAGCTTTAATAAACGTACTCTTAAAATAAAATAAAATAAAATAAAATAAATAAATAAAATAAAATAAAATAAAATAAAATAAAATAAACATACTCTCAAAATCACCTAGACTTGCTTTGTGAAATCTTTCCTGCATGAAGTCAAGAGCCCACACACTACCAGCCTGCACGAGGCAGACCTGCTCCAGGCCCAGTCCTTTTCCGGTTACACTTCCAGAAACTTCACTTAAAAATATTTATATATATATATATATATATATATATATATATTTGAGAGAGAGACAGAGAGAGGAAAGGAAACATGGATACGTTGTTCCGCTTATGTATGGTTGATTCTTTATGTGTCTGGACCCGGAATTGAACGCACAGCCTGGGGGTATCAGATGATGCTCTAACCAACTGAGCTACCCAGTCAGGGCACACCAAAAATCCACATTTTTTTACCACTGCCATTACCCATTAGCTTCCCATCTTTTCAACTAGAGACACCCTCTGCTCCAGTTAAATCGATTATACAACATACACTGACTCTAGGGCTTTGCCCTTACTCTACCCTCACAAAAAATACTCACCCACATATTCATCTGTTCAAGTTCAGAAAGATACTATTCCCTCACAAACCCACCCCATGTTGCCCAGGCAGAAATGATTAATTATAACTCTTCTCTCAACCGCTGTCATTTGTTATTACTGTAGCAATTAATATAGTCCACCTCACTTTGGGGTTGACTGTCTACCCTTTGTTCCCCAACTACTTTGTAAATTCCTTCATGGAAGGGACCTTTGTCTACAAATATCTGTATCTACCTACCCTTTCCTCTCAGCCAGCCCCCTCCAAATACTTAGCACTTAGAATTCAAAACAATGAACAAACAAAATAATGTGCCTCAGAAAGCCTTAAGTTTCCCTACACCTGCTTGGAAATTCCTGCACCTAAGAAGCTTATTTTTGCAACTGAGGAAAACCCAGATATCTGGAATCTGAACTCCTGTCGTATCCATGGGTTATATCTTCTCTCATATTCAACACATGCCAACACCCTTCCTTGTATAAAAGCCAGTTTGAAAATGTTAAATTGGGGATTTCCCCAAAACATCAACGCTTACAGCAGTGGTTCTCAACCTTCTGGCCCTTTAAATACAGTCCCTCATGTTGTGACCCAACCATAAAATTATTTTCGTTGCTACTTCATAACTGTAATGTTGCTACTGTTATGAATTGTAATGTAAATATCTGATATGCAGGGTGGTCTTAGGCGACCCCTGTGAAAGGGTCGTTCGACCGCCAAAGGGGTCGCGACCCACAGGTTGAGAACCACTGGCTTCCAGGCAAATAGAAGTTGCTGAAACAGGAGATAAGAAAGGCCAGGCGATCTACATGAAAGCAGTAACATGCTGACTGCCCTTGGTTCACTCTCAGAGGCAGTTTATCTCTCAGTGTGTTCACATTACTAACAGGAACCTAAAAATGGGTCAGCCCCTTTTTGAGTAATTCCAATAGAACCAGACAATGAGGAGTTACACCATAAGCTGACTGTGCCAAAAATAAGGAAGGAGAAAAGTAATGGGGTACAAAGATGAGTAGTTATCAAGTTGTCCAGGGGGCCTCTTAGTGGCACCCTTCAATCTGCTTTCTGCAGAGACAGACTTCTGCTAATTCAGTTTCTCAGGAATAAGGTGTCAAGGTGCAAGTTGATAATTAACAGGGATTTTTTTTTCTCTTCTCATTCCCACTTTCGTTTTGAACTTGGAAAATGAGGACTGGACAAAGGAGTCGGCCCTTTCATAGCTGTCAATATTGAGTTTCATTCATTTCACATACAGTTATTGAGTAAGGTATTTTGTTAAGATGATAAGAGGTGCACAAACACAGGAACCCATCCCTGCCCTTAAGGCGTTCCCAACTTAGTACAACTTAAACATCAGTGTCCAAAGGAACTTTAGAGAACCCATTCCCAATCCCAGGTTAATCTTGGAGACATTTTAATAGTAACAGCAAGTACCTCACCCAATCAAGTCTTGTGATAGAAAGAGCCACGCCATTCACTTGGGGACAAAACTTTTTAAAAATGATGAACAGTTTTTTAATTGCAGAATTTACAACCCTCTTTTTGGGGGGTAGTTTTAAAATCCCCGGGCCCCCCAAAAGACAAAAATAGCACAAGGTCTGAGAATTCATTTACTAGTAAAATTCCTACATCGAGGTAGCCTGTGGTCAGTGGTTCTCGGCCTTGGCTGAAATTAGGAATCGCCTACGGAGCTTCTAAAAACTCTCCCGGTCAGGCTGCACCACAGACCAATGAAATCAGAGGCCACGGGAGCGGAACCCAGGAAGAATTTTTTCAACTCCTCCGGTGATTCGAATGTGCAGCCACGGGTGAGAACCATCGCTGCGAATCACTCTGCCCTTGAAATGGGCGAGGACCAGGAACTTCATTGCTCAAGGACAATACACCCCTTCTCCCCCTCCTCCCATACACACGGGCCAGCTGCCATGTTTCCAGGTGCGGTTTTATGTTGCATGGATCTGGCGATGAGCTCCAGCGTGGAGCACAATACTCGTCCACCCTGAGGAACGAGGATGTAGGAAAGCTGCGTTTGCTTTAACCACTACGGCTGCCGCTGGTTTTGCACCTGGGCCGGGACCGACACAGGCTTAGTTTGGGGGTGGGGGGTGGGGTCGCCAGGATGCCCCTTTACACTTTTTTTCATTTAAACCAGCTGGGATCCTGGCCTCGGCAGCGGGTGGGAAAGCGGAAAGCACAGCGCCGGGTGCCCAGGCTGGGGGCCCGGAGGAACGGATCGCTCCGCAGCAGGAAAGAGCGCAGACCGCTCCCGCAGAAGCGAGGAGGAAGCGGGGCTGCAGCGGAGCCGGGGGTGCGGGGCCCGGTACTCACGCAAGTGCCGCCCAGCTTGTGGCTCTCCACCACGGCGACCCTGGCGCCCAGCTCGGCCGCCCGGCGCGCGCTGGCCAGCCCGCCCGAGCCGCCGCCGATCACCAGGTAGTCGTAGGCCCGGGTGCCGGGCGGCGGGCCCTGCGGCTGCGGCTCCTGCCTGCACGCCATGGCGCGGGCCACGCAGCGGGAAACGGCGGGGGCGCGCGGGGAGCCGGCGAGGGCACGCGCCGCCCGCTGCCAGCTCGGCCACTCGCTGGCGTGCAGGGCCCGGGGCAGCAGGGCCATGCGCGGAAGTGCGCGGAGGGTGCGGCCCTGGGGCCGGCCCCCGGGAAGGAGGGGGCGCGGGCCCCGGGCAAGGGTGGCCTCGGGGTGACTAAGCACCTGACCGGGGTGCGCGGGGCGGCGGGGGTTGGGGGGGGAGGGGCGGGTGCAGGGCGGGGCGTGAGTCTCCGGGCCGCGGTTCCGTGACACTGGGATAGGCGGGCGCGAAGGGCCGGCCCCACCCCAGCCCGTTCACCTGCGTGCGAACCACCAGCCCTACCCGAAGTGGGGAGCTTGGGGGTGGGGAGGGATCTCTCCGCTTCCTTGTGCGCCCCAGCACCTGAGGCCCCGCACCCGCGGGGCGTCAGCCGGAGGTAGGTTTCTGGAGGCCGGTGGGGCGAGAAAGGATGAACGCCCTCTTTCTTTTCATCCGCCTTTGGAGAGTTCCCTCCATCATTGTGGAGGCCGGTGTTAGTTTTGGAAACATCGGAATAACGAGTTTCGTGATTGTCGAAACCAGGGTCGACTGCCCTGATTTAATCCACAATCGATTATTTCTAACTAAATTCACCCGAGAAGCAGGAAGAGCTGTCTGAATCTCTGTCCCCGTAAAAGTAGGAAATACATCTCTAGGGTAGGTGCCCTCCCAGTCGAATCACACGTTATAAAACCCAGGATTGAAAAGCTTGTATAGCCCTGGCCAGTGTGGCTCAGTTGGCTGAGCATCGTTCCATGTAGAGAAAGGTCGCCAGTTTGACTCCCAGTCAGGGCACATGCCCAGGTCCATCCCTGTGGATGTTTCTCTCTCCCTCTGCAATCAATTAAAAATATATATATATTTTTAAAGGGTGTGTAAACAAACCTTGTAAAGCCTTTACTAATTTACTGCCAAAGCCCAAACTTTTGTTTAGATTCCTCACCAGCAAATACCTCCCCTTGCTTTAGATTCCTTGCTAATGAACACTTTTTGTCCTGTCAATTTCTCAAAAGTTTCTTTGTCAGAAAAAGTATAAAACATTATAAACTTATAAACAAAAATAGATACAGAGGCAGAGCTGCCTCCAACAGACTGTCAAACTACAGCGGGAAAGCCGGGGAGGGTTGAGGGGTGGGGGCGGGGGGTAAGAGATCAACCGAAGGACTTGTATGCATGCATATAAGCATAACCAATGGACATAAGACACTGGGGGGTAGGGGAGGCCGGGGGGATTAAGGGCGGGGGGGGGGGAAGGAGACATATGTAATACTTTTTGTAATACTTTAAGCAATAAAACCATTTAAAAAAAAGTATAAAAGGGTGCCCAGTTCAATCATGTCTTTGAACCTTATTTTATGTTCTGAGCATCATATTGTCATTCTCCTGTGCACACGTATTGTTTTTTTTCCCTGTTGAGCTAGTGTTGTGTCAACTTTATTATTTTATAAGTAGTCCAACCAGAAGAACTAAAGAACGGTAGAGTGAAGGAATTCCCCCACTCCCAACAGGATCTACAGATGAAGCCTAAAGATAGGGTAGAGCCCTGGTCGGCGTGGCTCAGTGGTTAGAGCATCAGCCTGCGCACGGAAGGGTCTTGGGTTTGATTGCTCGTCAAGGGCACCGTACCTGGGTGGCAGGTCCAATCCCGGATCCAGTGGGCACACGTGGGAGGCAACCAATTGATGTGTCTCTCTCTTTCCCCATTCCTCCCTCCTTTCCACTCTCTCTGAAAAGCAATAAAAAAAAAAATCTTTGGGTGAGGATTAAACAAACAGGGTAGAGACGGCGACAGAAAAGCGTTTTCCTCCCAACCTGTCCAGACTGGGGTATCGTTTTACAGTATCTGGAACTACCAACTGGACAACAAAGTGGTAAGTGGGCTTTGAGTTGGTGATGATAGGCCCACAGCCCATGCCCATCTATAGACCGAGAGCTATACAAGCAGAGGAGTGACGGTCCAGGTCACAGGCACCGCCCCAGCACACTGAAGGGGGCTGGGAATCAACCACACTCCAATTCCAGTTCCTTTTTGAAGGCGTTTTTCCTGATGAAAAAGTTGTATAGGGGGAAATGGGCAAGTTCTTCCTTCCAGTAAAATGCTATATAATACATGTAAAAGGAACAACAGAGTTAGAAAGGTCACCATTTTGCAACTATCATAGTAATAGTGTCATTAACAATCAGTGAATATTAAAATCACTCGGTGAAAGTATGATGGCTAAAGGGTTACTACACAGTCTCTGAATAGGTCCCCATAGATTGCTTATTAATCACAAAGGGAAAAATGGTAACTTAAGAGTTAAACATTGCCAGTGATGAGACATTTGTCATTGTGTACCTCATGAGATGATTCAGTAAGAAGTGCACACAACTAGCCCTGCTGGTGTGGCTCAGTGGTTGAACATCAACCTGTAAACCAGGAAGTCATAGTTCGATTCCCTGTCAGGGTAAATCTTGGGTTGTAGGCTTGATCCCTGTGTGTGTGGGGGGGGGGGCGGGGGGGGGGGATGCAGGAGGCAGCCAATCAATGATTTATCATTAAAGTTTCTCTCTCCTCCTCTCCTCTCTGAAATCAATTTAAAAAAAACAGTGCACAACTTCACTTATGTAATACTCTTGCTAAAATTTCATAACCTGAAAAACCCACATTGAGGGAAATTTTACAATTAGCCTGGTAGTTTAAAAACAATGTCTTAAAACAATGCAAGGCTGAGGAAATTTTACAGGTTAAAGACTGAAGAACCCTGGCCAGTGTGGCTTAGTTGGCTGAGCATTGTCCCATGCATTGAGAGGTCGAGAGGTTGCTGGTTCAAGTCCAGGTCAGGGCACATGCCTGGGTTTCAGGTTTGATCACCAGGGTGGGGCGTGCAGGAGGAAGCAGCCAATGGATGTTTCTCTCTCTCTTCCTCTCTCTCTAAAATCAATAAAAATATATTTTAAAAAAAGATGGAAGAAATATGAGAATTAAAACTAAGGCTTGCCCCCTAGCCGGTTTGGCCTCAGTGGGTAGAGTGTCAGCCTGTGGACTGAAGGGTCCCAGGTTCGATTCCAGTCAAGGGCACATGCCTGGGTTGTGGTTCAATCCTCAGTAGGGGGTGTGCAGGAGGCAGCCGATCAATGATTCTCTCTCATCATTGATATTTCTATCTCTCTCTCCCTCTCCCTTCCTCTCTGAAAGCAATAAAAATATATTGGGGGGAAAAAAGTAAGGCTTGATCCTGGATGAGCTTTTGAATTGGGACAATTGAGAAAACTGGAATATGGCCTGTGTAACAGATAATGGTACTACATCAGTATAAAATTTCCTGAGTTTGATCACTGTACTGTGGTTATAAGAAAATATCTTTGTTCTTAAGAGATGCACACTGAAGTGTTTGGCAGTTAGGAGTCTGAGTCAGAGGCACTTGGATTCACATCACACCACAGGCACTGTCCTAGTTAACTTAACCTCTCTGAGTGTCAGTTTCTTCATCTGTGAAACTGGGAGGCTGACCAAAAAGGAAATGAGCACATGAACGCGAACCATGTAGAGCGGAGGAAGTGAGCCAGCAGGAGCTGGAAACAGTAGGCAGAGCAGTGCAGATAGGCAGCTTAAGGGGGTAATGGAGATGGGTGAAGTAGTCCTGGAAGCCGGGGTTGTAACCTGGCACAGGTGTTTAAACATCACTCCGTAGCCAACAGCGTCACTGGAGACTTCCCAGCGGTGTGTTTCCCTGGAAACATATGAAATGAACTGGAGGTGGTGAAACTGGCAGATTAAGAGGCAAAAGTATTAGGCAGCAGTATTGATAACAGGGAAGGAACAGGCTGGACAGACATGAAGTCAAATTGACAAGTTGAGCAAGGGGTCAATGGTCAAAGATGACAAGTCTTGAACCAGGAAATATGGGTGGGGAGTGGGGGAGAATGGCTCCATTAAGCAAACGTAAAGAAGATGAAAGGAAGTAAGAGTCTATGATTCCGATAGTTTCAAAGGAGAAAGGAATTTTTAATCACCTAGTTACATAATCCATGCACTATGTTGCAACCAAAGGTTCATAAGGTATTATTTAGGGCTAAATTATTTTATTTTCATGTAAGCGTTTTACCTTTTTGCTTCTGACTTATGTGGGAAGAGGAATAGGTAGCCATATCCCAAACACTTGAAGATTTCTGACCTTATCTAAATTTTCTCTTTAGAAATGTCAGCTAGCCCAGCTGGTGTGGCTCAGTGGGTGAGTGCTGACCAGGAACCAAGAGGTGGCAGGTTCGATTCCCAGTCAGGGCTTATGCCAGGCCATATCCCCAGGGTGGGCTGTGAAGGAGGCAGCCAATCAAGGATTCTCTTTCATCACTGATGTTTCTCTCTCCCTCTCCCTTCTTCTCTGAAATCAATAAAAATATATTTTTTAAAAACTACACTAAGATATCATTTTAAGAAAAGAAAATGTCAGCTAAAGTAAAATTTTAGTTAATGCAGTAAGAGGTAGTTTGGAGATGATTAATGCCAAGAATAAAAATCAACTGAGTTACTGTTCAAATGTAGCAGTCTTTTTTTTTTTTAATATATTTTATTGATTTTTTACAGAGAGGAAGGGAGAGAGATAGAGAGTTAGAAACATCGATGAGAGAGAAACATCGATCAGCTGCCTCCTGCACATCTCCTACTGGGGATATGCCCGCAACCCAGGTACATGCCCTTGACCGGAATCGAACCTGGGACCTTTCAGTCTGTAGGCCGACGCTCTATCCACTGAGCCAAACCGGTTTCAGCAAATGTAGCAGTCTTAAGACATCATGATAAATTAGCATGATTTGTGGGAAACAGCAGAGCCCAAATTATTTCACCTTTTAATAATGTCATCATTAAAAATACTAGGGGCCCGGTGCACGAAATTTGTGCACTGGGTGTGTGTGGGGAGGGGAGTGTCCCTCAGCCCAGCCTGCCCCCTCTCACATACTGGGAGCCCTCAGGCGTTGACCCCCATCACCCTCCAATTGCAGGATCAGCCCCTTGCCCAGGCCTGACGCCTCTGACAGAGGCGTAGACCCCCATCACCCTCCGATCGCCTGATCGGCCCCTTGCCCAGGCCTGACGCCTCTGCCAGAGGTGTCAGGCTTGGACAGGGGACCCCCATCTCCCCCTGATCACTGGCTCTGGCCCCCCGCCCAGGCCTGAGGCCTCTGGCCCAGGAATCATGCCTGGGAAGGGGACCCCCATCTCCCTCTGATCGCTTGCTCCACCCCCTGCCCAAGCCTGACGCCTCTGACCCAGGCTTCAGGCCTGGGCAAGGGGACCATCATATCCCCCCAATCCCCGGCTCCGCCCCCCGCCCAGGCCTGATGCCTCGGCCAGAGGAGTTGACCCTCATCACCCTCCGATCACCAATCACCGGATCAGCCCCTTGACCAGGCCTGAGGCCTCCGGCAGAGGTGTCAGGCCTGGGCAGGGCACCCCCAGCTCCCCGCGGTTGCAGGCTCCGCCCCTGCCCAGGCCTAACGCCTCTGGCCTAGGTGTCCGGCCCGGGCAGCGGGGACCCGCAGCTGCAGCGGCCCCGTGATCGTGGGCTCCGCTTTAGGCCCAGGCAAGGGACCCCTAGCTCCCGGGACTGCCAGCTTCGACCGTGCCCAGCTCCCATCGCTGGCTCCACCCCTACTTCCTGCTATCACTGGCCAGGGCGGAAAAGGCGCCTGATTCTCCGATCATGGCTGGGGGGCAGGGCAAAGGTGGCCCCAGGGCCGCCTTTGCCCTGCCCCCCAGCTCTTAGCTCCCCCCTGGGTTTCCGATCACTGTCAGTGGCAGGGGGCTTCTTCCTGCTTTCTCTTTCACCTCCCTGCATTGTGCCTACATATGCAAATTAGCCGCCATCTTGTTGGCAGTTAACTGCCAATCTTAGTTGGCAGTTAACTGCCAATCTTAGTTGGCAGTTAACTGCCAATCTTAGTTGGCAGTTAATTTGCATATAGCCCTGATTAGCCAATGAAAAGGGTATCGTCGTACGCCAATTACCATTTTTCTCTTTTATTAGATAGGATTTTTAAATGTTTTTTACTACTAAATAAACTTAGGTGATTTCCACAAAAACACTGTGAAATATTTTTCAGAAATAATAAGCCTAGTCAGTGTAGCTCAGTGACTGAGCGTCGACCTACGAACCAGGAGGTCATAGTTGGATTCCCGGTCAAGGCATATGCCTGGGTTTTGGGCTTGATCCCCAGTGTGGGGTATGTAGGAGGCAGCTGATTAATGATCCTCTCTCGTCATTGATGTTTCCATCTCTCTCTTCCTCTCCCTTCCTCTCTGAAATAAATAAAAATATATTAAAAAAAATAAATATGCATTGAGCTAAGCCTGGCTCTAAGAGCTTTACATGTTGTCTTCTCCTCAACCCGAGAAATAAATACAGTACTATTATCTCTGTATTATCTCTACTAAGTGACTAAAGAGCAGGAGCATCAACAGCATGGAGACATGGAGATAGTGGCCAAAGGGATGATTCATATCCTGGCAGGACGGAGTAGCATGAGATTTCATCACAGCACTCAGAATGGAGCACAACTTAAATCTCATTGTTTATTTCTGTATTTTTTCATTAAGATTTTCAAACCACGGTTGACTGCGGATAACAAATTGCAGAAAGTGAAACATGGATAAAGGGGCCTACTGTACTTCTGTAAACAATCTGAGAAGTCTGTATGAGAAACTGGTATTATAAAGAACCTTGCTCATACAGGTTGCTCAATGAAATGTATTTCTCATGAAGCATATATGAAAATAATTGCAGTCATTTATGAAGATAAAAATAATATGAGGAAAGAAAGAAAACAAACATTACTCCATAGCACAATTTCAGTGTTTATTAAGGCAAAGGATAAACACGAAAGAGATAGAACTATAACTGATTACAAAATTAACAAAAAGCAAATTTTATGATGGGAAGGAATCTTTCTGAGAATAGGAAGTTTGCTTTGTTGGGAAACTGGATACCTCAGAAGACACTTCTAGCAGGAAATGATACTTGTGGTGAATAGCTTTTCATTCTTTGATCTCAAATTCATTGTTTTACAAATGTATTTGAAAATATAAAATGGGGAAGATCATAAAAAGCTTTAGAAATAACACTAATATTCCTATTCTGAATCTAAATATGTGGTTTTATTTCTGTAACTATTTACAGAACAAAACACCCTCCAAGTTTATGTATAAAATTAACCATCACACACTAGAGTACAAACTCCAAGAGCAGGAATCTTGTCTGCCATGTTTGTGACTACGTTCCCAGCATCTGTAACAATACCTGGGGCATAGTAGTTGCTTCATATTTGTTGTTGACTGAATGAATCAAGTCTATAATATTTGAATCATGGTTCCTCATATAACAATACCATTCCTTGTCTACATTCACCCTTCCTCTCCTCATCACTGATATCTAAATATGGCTTCTAAAACTTACCTGTGGAGGCTTGGACAGGTTGCTCAGTTGGTTGGAGCATCGTTCCATAGACCAAAAGGGTTGTTGGTTCGGTTCCCAGTGGGGGCCATGTAATAGGCAGCGAATTAGTGTTTCTCACTGACTGATGTTTCTCTCTCTCCCCCTTTCCATCTCGCTAAAAATCAATAAAAACATATTTAAAAAAAGAAAAAAGAAATTCGGTCCATTCTCCTTACTCAAGAACTGCCTATCATCATGGAAAGATTAACAGCCTTGTTGCTGAAATAACGGAGTCCAGGAGGCACCTGCCCTTTGCAGCCCTCAGCCCTAACTGCCTGTAACCATTACATCCATTTTTATTCCTTTTGCATACCCATTCTTATTTCTTCTGCTTACTTCCCCATGCAATCATTGTCCTTCCACCCAATATAAGCAGCTGGCTTATCAGGTGAAGGGGTGGTAGAGCAGATGTGTGTGGATTACCTGCTGCTTTCCCATGCTGCCGGCGATATTGGAAAATAAAAATACTCATATCCGATTCAACCCTGTCTCTGCTTAATTGGCTCAAGTAGTGACAGGCAGCCTGGACCCATTCGTTGTCTGGTTTCACCTCTATGCACGTCCATTCAAATCTTAAACTGCAATATTTTAACTGCTGGTAGTTCCTTTGCATTGTTTTCTAAACTTGAACTCTCACTCTTCTTGTACCCCCGCCCCCATTCCTAACATTTACCACACAATTTTGTCACGATTTCTTTCAGGAAAGTTTTTGCCCAAGCCTTGGAGTATCCCTATCACAGCACTTAGACACTGTATTGCATTTATCTGTCTACAGGTCTATCTTTCCCACCAAACTGAGTTTGTGAGGACAAATTCAGTAACTTATACGTATTTGAATATCTACGAGTTCTACAGTACCAGGCATATTGTGGGGTTCAATAAATGTTGGCTGAATTGCATTGAAGGGTGAGGTGGGAGGATTGATGGGTCAGAAAACAAAAATTTAAAGCATGAAATCTTAAGTTTTGAGGACCTCCATAGCTTAACTGAGTTGCAGGTCGGCAGAAACGCCATAGAGGTGAGCCATGCGATGGCAATGAGGTCATATAACTGTGAAGTCAAGTCATCTATATATATAAAAGCCCAAGCTACCGTTGCGACCAAACGACCTGAAGGACCAGTTGACCAGTCACTAGGATGTGCACTGACCACCAGGGGGGGCTCAATGCAGGAGCCGGCCCTGGTGGTCAATGCACTCCCACAGCCAACCTCCCAGGCCAGCCAGTCTCCTCCGGTCCCCCCCCCCCCCCCCCCCAGTAAACCTCCTGCTTGCGGTCCCTCCCCCCATTCCTCCTGCCCCATCCAGCAGGTCCTGGCTGGCAGCCAGCAGGCCCTGGCCAGCCCGGTCCTGACTGGGACTGGGTGAAACACCCCGATAGGCCCTGATTGCTGACCAGGCCTAGGGACCCCCCACCAGGGCATGAATTTCGTGCACCAGGTCTCTATTTAACAATAAACTGGTGGGCAAAAATGATAAGCAGGCAGGCAGAACAAGGGGTGGCAAGTCTCTGGGATCTGGAATTAGGTGCTAGTCTCCACTTGTTAATTTAATTTTACACTTTTTCAATCACCATGTATCCTCTCTATGCCCTCTTCCACCATCCCCCCTCCCCGCAATCACCACACCAGTCTCCGCTTTTGAGTCATCTTTCCGGGGTCACCAAAGACTACAGGATGCGCCAGGAACCTTGCAGGGCTGGGGAACCTCCAGCCTACGAAATCATTTGGTCTGGCCCTGCCAAGGGATTAGGGATGAGTTCATTAACTGTTGGACCAAATACAGAGGCTAATTTTAAAGTGGATAACTTCACATGCCCCTCCCCCCAATCTTATGTAACAAAAGGCTAATATGCAGATTGTCCCCTGGACCGGGAGTTGGACCAGGGGGCAGGGTGGCTGGGCAACAGCCCGTGGCCCCGCCCCCTGGCTGGCCCCGCCCCCTGGCTGGCCCCGCCCCCTGTCGCCTTCCCCAACCCCCCTTTCCCGCCCCCCCCCCCCCCAGCGGCCGGCAGGACCCCCACCTGTGCTTGAATTCCTACACGGGGCCTCTCGTTGTTATAAATATCCAAACGGTCTTTGGCAGAAAAAGGTTCCCCACCCGGGAGAGAAGAGGCAGATGCTTGGGAACCAAGTGGTGCTTAGTAGCTCCGACCCCAAAGCCCACAATCACCCGTTAGAGTCACAAGGCCAAGGGGCCAGGCGGTCTCCCCCCCGCGTGCACTTTCTCTTCCAGCTGACTGTACTCTGAGAGCTCTCTCTCTCTCTCTCTCTCTCTCTCTGTCTCGGCCTCCACTGCCCCACGCGAGGGGGAGCCGCCACGTCGGAGCTCTCGCGGGGCTTCCACAGCTCGCGGCTGGACCGCGCCCAGGTGGGCCATCTCCCCGGACACCACGTGACGTGCGGAGGGACTCGTCTTTCTCCCGACTTAAAGCGACAGATGATGAGCTCAAAACAGGGGCTGACCTCAGTCTGCGCACCGACGGGGCCCTAGGCTCTACCCCTCGGCCCCAGGCCCAGCCCTCTCCGGCGAGGGCTCCACTCCGCCTTCCCCGGGGGCGGAACCGGAAGGGGCGGGCCTTCCGCCGCCATGGCAGCCCGAGGGGTGGTGGGCATTTTCCTCCTCTCTGCGCTCCCCTTCTTGTGTCTGGAGCTGCGGCGTGGGATCCCCGACCTGGGTAAGTGTTGGTGCTTCCTTCTGGGCGCCCACACGGGGTAACTGCCCCGCGAGTGTGACGTAGAGGTACCCGCGTTGACTACAACTCCCAGGCTGCATCGCGCCCACGTCCCGCTTCCGGCGCCGGGTCCCTCCCCGCTCCCGTCTGCGGTCGCCAGGGGAGGCCGACTGCACTCGGCGAGAAAGTGTCCCCGCAGACCTGGCGTAGTTTTGCGTGTACGGGGACAGACGCAGGAAGCAAAGGGACAGACAGAGACACTACTTTCAGGTTGTGTTGAATGCTCCAGAGGAAATCAGCAGCGTAATGTGACGTAGGCCGCCTGAGGAATCTGAAGAGATTTGAATGATCTGGAGCCACCGCTTTGAAAACCCGGGGCAAAAGCATTCCAGACACAAAAGAATTGTGACGCGTTGGAGGAAAAGGACGAAGACCCCGGGCCGGTCGGGGAGAATATGGGGGAGGAGAGTGGCCGCAGATGCATTCATGGAGCGCCTGTGAAGAGCCTAACACGAAATGCTCTTTCGTTCATTCTCTAATCTGGGTACTCTGACAGCCCTAGTGAGAGTGGAGGAAACTGATGTAGGGAGGAAGGTGCCCGCAGGTTTTAAACCGGCCACGGGGCCAGGGTGGAGAGTGTTCGGGAAGGAGGCGGTGGCGGCGGCAGTGGGGCAGCCGGGCTTGGAGGTGGGCGAGCGGCCAAGTAGCCGGACCGGGATGGTGACCGACGGCGGGCGCGCAGATGTGGGGCATTGGCAGAGGACAGCCCGCTGGGTTTGTTCATGGGAGAAGCGGGACTCGGGGGTGACTCTCGGGTGTGAGTGGAGCAGGCCGAGCAGCTGGTAGTGCCAACGATAGAGGGACATGGTGGGCCTGTGGGACATCGGGCCGTTTTTGGACTAATCAGGGGTCAGTTTAGGTATCTCCTCATTAAACCCGGCTCTGAAGTTAAGGACCATGATGCAACTCAGCTTTAATATTTCCTGTTTTCCCATTCTCCCTCGGCCACCCCTAAGAAGTCGGGTACCCATGAATGTTCCCTGAAATAAAAGAATACACTAAGGTTGTGAGTGCAGTTCCTGGTCAGACCACATACAAGAAGCCACCAAGAAATGCATAAATAAGTGGAACAACAAATCTGCACTTGCCTCTCTTCCCCTTCCTCTCCCTCTTCAAATCAGTTTAAATCAATACATTTAAAAAAAGTTAAAGACATTAAAATGCTTTTAAAAAATCTTACAAAGACCCTCCAGAAGCCTGAGTCAAGTCTAACACGACCTTTATCCAAATGAGATATCCAGATGTCTCCAAAATATGTATACACACTTTAACAGCTGGTAGCTCAATTTTGAAAATGAACTGTATTTTAATAAACACTGCCTTTATAATTATCAAAGTGTGTGTATACATTTTTTGGGATACCCTATAGAAATGTTAAATCCACACTTACCTATTACAGAATTCACTTTGCTCCTTTACCTCTATAGCGTCCACCTCTACTCTGCCCATTTGGAATCGTCTACTTTGCACTAATATTTGAGTCACAGGTCAATGAGAAGGTGGTTATTGAGGTTGCAGAAGGATGTCTGTTCACACAATCAGCTCTGACCACACTTCTGTACATTGCTTGAGGGCAGAGACCAATCTTATTAGTTTTTGTATTCACAGCAATTACCATAATCTCTAAATTAATAAAGGCAGGCCAAAATTTATAGAAAATGCAGCTGGGTCCCTGACAGCATCTCCATCTAGTTCCTTCAATTTTCACTTAACTCCTTTTTCCTAGAATCCTCTCTCAAGTTGTGAAATTATGGTCGTTTACTTTTTAAAAAATAATATATTTTTAGTGATTTTTAGAGAGAAAGGGAGAGAGAGAGAGAGAGAGAAACATTGATGGGAGAGTAACATCAGCGTTGGTCGGCTGCCTTGATATTGGTTCTGCGATTACCCACTGACCTTATTTAAGTCTGTTTTACCACTCATACATCCCAGTGCAGCAGCTGCAGGGCTAGTTATGTGTGAGACTGTACTTAAAGATATTGATCTTCTTAGCTGGAGCTGCTAATTGAATTTCCAGGGGGGAAAGTGGAATTCTAAGACCTATTCATTCACCTGGGCTGCATTTTTGGACAAACATTGAAAAATGATCCCTGTTTTTTTCTACTGTATAAAAGCCTTCATTGCCAATGCATTTTTACTTGTACTCAAGATAAGTATTTTAATGCTGGTTCCTCACACTTGTTATCCTTTAAATGACCTGCACATGGGCTCTTGAGAGTAGGCACACAAAAATAATTTTAAACTTTTTTTACCTGAAAAGTGTACACACAAACTAATTATTTTCTATTCCCATATAACATTTGCAAATTGCATGCTTGTTAGAACAAAAAGCAATATTATCCTATATAATAAAAGGCTAATATGCAAATCGACCAAACAGTGGAACAACCAGTCGCTATGATGCACACTGACTACAGGGGGAAGATGCTCAATTCAGGAGCTGTCCCCTGGTGGTCAGTGCGTGCCCACAGGGGGAGTGCTGTTCAGCCAGAAGCCCTGAGCTGGGCTCACAGATGGTGAGCGCAGCAATGGTGGCGGGAGCCTCTCCCACTTCCACAGCAGTGCTAAGGATATCTGATATTAGACCCGGGGAGCAGGTCTAAGCTAGCAGTTGGACATCTCCTGAGGGCTCTCGGCAAGAGGGCACAGGCCGGGCTGAGGGACTCCCACCCCGCGAGTGCATGAATTTCATGCACCAGGCCTCTAGTGGAACATAAATCCCATAACTGAGAGGTTTCTTTAAATACCAGCACTCTAGTATGAAATTACTTACATAATGGCCAGTTACCCCAGATTTACTTGTTGTATTGAGCAACACCTGAATCAGTAGTTAATGCTGTCAAAAGTTGGAGGGACTGTAATGCAAAAAATATAAATGTAAATATAAATATATATCTGCCTGCATATATAATTCCTTCTTTAATTTTTAGTTAATTCACTACTAGCCACATCACACTGGTAAAATGTTTCCTCTACCGCTGCCTGGTAATTTTTGAGACTTATAAAATTAAACTAAAAATTCCTGGCGGGTAGAAACCATTTGTAACCCAACTTTATAGCTCCATTCCTTCACCATTTAGCAAATTATATTACACAAAGTGGGCACTTGTTACATTTTTGCTGACTTCATTTTCATCTTGGTTCTTAAAACAATATGTATGACCAAATACTGGTTTTTTTTCTAGGCAGACATACATGTAGTAATTTTATTTACAAATGACCAAATTGAGACATAAAGTGCACACACACACTCACACACACACACACACAAAAGAAATAAAGTACAGTTTTAATATATAACGGTGAGAAGTAAGAAATTGGTGTTTCAGTGGGAATGACTGTGTGTGTGTGTGTGTGTGTGTGTGTGTGTGTGTGTGAATGACTTTTTAAATAGAATTAGAATTTGAAAAGATGATAACATCACCATCATTTAATTTTTTAATATATGGATAATTTTATCTCCTTCTCTGGGCAGAAGGGAAACCAGAATTTATGCATTAATGATAGTCATACTATGTATAATGTAGATAGTCACTTGAATTAAACTTATATTCCTGACACAAAAGATGTTCTAGAATTGTTTTCTGAAAACTTTTTGGTATTGACAAACATGATGAATTTTGATGCTTAAAGGATATGAAAAGTCATAAGACAGTTGCATAACTTAACTTTTACTGTATTTTTCTAGGACAAATAATTTTCTAATGTGTTATAACTTATTAGTAGTATCAAAAAAGTGTTTTTAATTTTATTTTTTTCCTTTATAAGGAATTAAAGATATAATTTTGCTGTGTGGCCGGATTTTCTTACTGCTTGCTCTTCTTACTTTAATTATTTCTGTGACTACCTCATGGCTTAACTCATTTAAACCTTCCCAAGTTCACCTGAAAGGTAAGTTTATTGTTTATCTACCTTTTAATACTATTCTTTAAATTTTTTTTTTATTGTTTAAAGTATTACATATGTCTTCTTCCCTGATTGACCTCCCCCCCACCACCACTCCCACTTCCCAGGACAAGCCCCCACCTCATTTCATTATTTCAAAATATCTGTTTTTCATTATTTCAAAATATCTGTTTTTTGAAGGCTTGTCTAAAAAAATGTTAAGATCTATAGACCCTTTTCAGAGAAAATAGTATTCAACTTATTGATACTTGGGAATTAAAAAACACTTCTATGTTTTGATGTCTTAGATGAAGAAGAGAAAAATGTGCAAAGGCAAAAACTTGCAAGAAAAAAACAACAAGAGGCACAGGGTGAAAAGGTAAAGCATAATTTTTAGCGAATATACCTAGAAAGAATACAAAAATATCTGGGGCATTTAAAATTTAGGTCTGTTGCTGTCTGTGCTCAGATTTTTTAAATTATTGAGGTCAAATTCAATGATATAAAATTAACCATTCTAAAGGGTACAGTTCAGTGGCATAACAGTCACAATGTTGTGCAACCACTACCTCTATCTAGTTCCAAGACATTTTCTTTGCGTCCAAAGAAAACCCCACCTTTCAGCCAGAACTGCCATCTCCCATTTAATTCGCCAAAATGACTAACTTTACAAAGGAAAGAAGAAAGGCATCGCTGTATGTTCTCAAGACTCAAGGCCTTTTAGAAAACCTGAGTGACTCGTTTGGCAGAATACATTGTGAACCTACAAGAAAGGTGATATTGTAGACATCGCGGGATTGGGCACTGTTCAGAATGCCCCACAAATGTTTCCATGGCAAACTGGAAGAGCACAATGTCCCCCCATGTGGTGGGCACTGTTGTAAACAAACAAGGGCAAGATTCTTGCCAAAAGAACTAATGTACCTATTGAGCATGGTAAGCACTCTAAGAGCCGAGATAGCTTCCTGAAAAGTGGAAGGAAAATGATTAGAAAAAGAAGGAAGCCAAAGAGAAAGGTACTTGGGTTCATCTGAAGTGTGAGCCTGCTCCACTCAGAGAAGCACACTTTGTGAGAACCAATGGGAAGGGGCCTGTGTGTTGGAACCCATTCTGTATGAATTCATGGCAGGATAAACAGGGGAGGGGTGGGGGGTGGGGAGAAAACCCCATACCCATTAAGCAGTTACTTCCTCATTCCCCCTCCTTTCATCCTCTAGCAGCCATCAATCTGCTTCTGTTTGTATGTATTTATCTATTCTGGATATTGCATATAATGAAATCTCATAACATGGCCTTTTGTGTCTGGCTTTTTTCACTTAGCATAATATTTTCCAGTGTTCATCCATATAGCATGTATCAGAACTTCATTCATTTTTATGGCTGAGTAATATTCTATTGCCTGGAACTATCAGAATTTAATTATCCATCCATTCCCTGATGGACATTTAGGTTGTTTCCTCCTTTTGGCTATTGTGAATAGTGCTGCTAGTGTTAACTGTTCGATAGAATTAACCAGTGAATCCATCTGGTCCTGAGTTTTTCTTGGGTGGTTTGTAATTACAGATTCAGTCTCTCCTTAGGTCTGTCCTGTTTCTTCTTGAGTCAGTTTTGATAATTTGTATATTTCTAGGAATTTGTCCATTTCATTTTGGTTATCTAAGTATTCTGTTATATTCTTTTTTATTTCTGTAAGATTGGTAGTAATATCCCCATATTTATTTCTGATGTTATTTTTTCTTAGTCAAGTTATAGGTTTGTCAATTTTACTCATCTTCTCAACTAACCCATTTTTGGTTTTGTTGGTTCTATTGTTTTCTAGAATTCTGTGTGTTTTTATCTCTCTGTAATCTTTATTGTTTGCTTCCTTATTTATTCTAGCTTTGGGTTTAGTTTTTTTCTATTTTTTTATAATGTAGAGCTAATTTACTAATTTGAGATCTTTCTTCTTTAATTAGATGTTATATCAGTTACCACTCCTCCATTTGCCCTCACATATAGTGGTTTGGGGATTGTAATATTTATTTCATCAGTGATGAAATTTGGAATCCAAAAATAGTTTCTACTTTAACATGATCGAGCTATCAATTTATGTTTTCCCAAATTGTTCATGTCTTGGACACATTGCCCTGACTTTAAGTTCCTAGAAGGAATCTTTGTATCCCCAGCCCTCCGTTTTTGTTGCATTGAAAACACATTAAAGGATATAGAGGGGACTGCCATACAAGCAAAAGTATAGAACATTTGTTTTTATTTGCATTATGTACAAATGCAGATTTTTAGAGAGTGATGCAGAGGTGGTAGATGCTTTTTTGGCAAGATTGAGTTAATGTGAAAACAACTTCTGACTTGGTTCTTACTGACAACTTTATAGACAATGTAAAATCTTAGGAATGTTAATGTATAGTAACAACACCTAATTTACTTTTTTGAACAGGCCAGCAGATACGTAGAGAATGTTCTAAAACCTCATCAGGAAATGAAATTGAAAAAACTAGAAGAGCGCTTTTATCGAATGACGGGTGAAACCTGGAAGTTAAGCCATGGTCATAAACTTGGGGTTAGAAAATATTCCATTTTGAATTCTATTACTTATGTTTTGTTTTACATATATTGATTTTTTAAAATTGCAAATGAAACCTGTTAATACAGCCTTTTTTAGGAGTTTTTATTAGTGACTGTATATCAATTTTTATTCAGCATATTTGTGTGTTGAGCAGTTAAGTGCTGAAGAACATGTAACTTAGAGCCTTGAAAGGCTCTGACATAGGTAATCTTTAAGAAAACTATTGACTCTATCACTGTGTTTCATATGAGGGAATTCATTTTTCCTCAAGGAAGATCTCCAAGGTATTATAAGCTCACATTATATTCACTTTGTTTGGCTCTTCTTTTGTAAAGCCAAATTAACCTATGACTCTTTTTTCCTTTGGCCTCAAATATGAATTTTGTCATTTGCTACTGGAAGTTTACAATTTCGTTTTCTTACAGAGGAAAATGGACGTTCATGAACGAATCAAGTTTTAGAATAACTGGCCGTAGATTTTATGTGTAACATTTCTGTCCCCAAAACTTATTTGCTTTCTGTTTATACTGCACCTGTCACCATGTTATAAAGAAAATGACTTAGTAAAGGTGAACAGGATTCTTATAGTGAAGCAGAATCAGTTTTTATTTATTGCATAATGGTAAATATATCACTAAATAATCAAGGGTGGGTGATAAAATTAATGTGAAATGCACCTGCTCCATATGGTGATTTCACTTCGGAGTTGAATTTGCCTTTTGTTCAGTTTTGTGGTGTTAGACATTGATAGCCTTATTTTAGTCTGCCATGTCTCTTTCTGAAATGGTCACAATGTGAATTAGTCATTCTGTCCCTTGCTTTTATACTGTATCTTCATGGTACTAGTAGTACCATGGCTAGTGGGGACAACAAAAAGTTGGACTGGGTAGACCTTCAGTGTTATTTATAACGTAAGGCTCTCAGGACTATCAAAGAACATGAGAATTGGAACATAGAGCTGAAAGAAAGTATCTATCAGCTGATCCAGCCCCGGAATTTGCAGTGAAGTGGCTTAAGTTTGGTCAGTTAATTGTTCAGCATCAGGATCTCTTGACTTCCATTCCCTATGCTCTTTCCACAACTTCTCTTAGGATAAAGGAATGGGGAAAGCCGCCTATCAAAATGGTGGCCATTTTAGTCTGATAAAGAGAACTTTTAGAAAGTCAGTAGATATGGAAGAAAGACATTAGTGAGCTAATAAGTATACGTTCGAGAATTTGACACTTAAGTGAATTATCTTGATAAGGAAGAAATTTTGATACATAATATTAATACAAATAATCTTTATGATTTCTGGAATAAAATCCTTTGCCTCCTAAAGTGATTAATTCAAATGGAAGCTCAAAGTTTGAATTTGAGAACTAAAATATGTGTACATATAACAAGATACGAGGGCTGCATTCAGCTGTGGCAGCCTTGCATCACAAAAACATGTCAAACTCACAGCCAGCGGGCCACATGTGAGTTTGACATGCTTGAGAGACGTGTTTTTACATAGATGTACTATTTTCACGGCCGTTCAAGGCATCATTCCTTGCACTGCCTTGCTTCCTTTACTGACAGGAGGAAAGGATATCTCCAGGTTTCCTTCTTTCTTCCATCCTACTGAAAACCTTGGGAGTCAATTAAAATGGAAAGGCCTGTCTCAGCCTCGTATCTATCAGACGGAACACCAGCGCTGGATAAGGGTAGTGTCTGCAAGATGTTAAGCTCCATGTTTTCCTGTCTAAGGAGATAATGCTTTAATTTTCCGGATCTTTTAGTGACTTAATTCTATTTTCTACTGGAATGCCATCAGGGTAAAAGAAATAACCATTGTGAATACAGTTGAAAGGAAGCAACACTTCAGAAAGTGTCCGTTGTTTTTGACTAGGGTGATGAAGATTTGGCGCTTGAAACTGACAGTCAGGCATCTTTTGAAACAGCAAACAGAAAAGCAGCAAAGAGACGGAACTTGCCTAAGCCTTCAACCAAGGTTTCACCACCTGCTGAACAGCCCGTGCAGAAGGAGGTTGGTTACTTAATGCCTGCTCATTGCACTGTCTCATTGTATTGCAAGAACCTTGTTCTGTGGGTGAGGTGGTGCACTGAGGAAGAAGGACTGGCTTTTTAATCCAGATGTCTTCCCACTAATTTACAAAGTGATCGCCTTCATTAAGGGTCACTTTCCCTGCTTAATATTAGTGTTCTGAAGCAAACTTAGAAGGAAGCTATGAAGAGACATAATAGGTTTAGGAAATAGTTCTTTTTGAGGAAGTAATTTGGTTATGTAGAAATAAAAAATATAATGTTTACTAAGGAAACATCCCTCTGGGTAGCTAAGACATGGCTAAGCCATATTTAGTGAGCGGCTGCCGTTAACATGCGTGTGTCATTTTCCTCAGTAGCACTTCTAGGGAATGGGTCAGTGACCATTCACTTTGGAACAGTGCCCAGGTTTATTATTCCATCTTTCCTTTCAAACTTTTAATCCTTGAGTTAAATTTGGAGCTAGCAAAGATTGGAAATAAGAAGTCTGTTTTTACTGCCTCTTAGGGAAAGCTGATAGGTTATCTATGCAATCCTTGAAAATGGTTTCTAATGTATTGCTTCTCAGTCTGAGGTTTCCTGATCCCTTAATGGAGTTTGAGGGTGAGAATCAGGTCATGGAACTATTTCTTACATTTCAAAAGATCTAATGAACTGGATGGACTAGTTAAAAATTCAAGATTCTTTGCTTTGACTGTCACATGCTTTTGATACCAAAGAAAAACAAATGGTTTATTTAATAAATGCAACTAGTGTTTGTTAGATGAAATGTTATAAAACGTGGATTTCTATGGTATCAAACAACAAAAAGTGTACCTAGAGGTGAAATTGTTGGTAATAAGTATTTTAATGAGAGAAAATGGTCTGAACATCTGGTTTTTTAAGAGATTAACCAAAATAGTTGAAGCATTGAGTAAATCATGAAAGTAACCAAAGTGAATGGTTGTTAACCAGTCCTGTAGAATTGCCAGTGAAGAAAAATATACACTCATCTTAAAATGTATATATGTATGAACCTAAATTATTTGTGGGTCTTAATGAACTAAATGTGTACAGATTGGTAGCTGTCATCTTAAAATCCTATTTTTATGATCTTTTGTTAGCACAAAGTTGCTTACCCAAAAATGTTTATTAATTGAGCTCTCCTTTGCATTGTAAGCTTTCTTCAAAATGTATTTATTCCTATTACTAACACTTACTTTTCCTTAGGTTTCAGATTTACCCGAAGAACCCTCTGAAACAGCTGAAGAAGTAAGCTTATTTTCTTTCTTTAAAAATTAAATATATTTTCTATTTCCTTTAACATCGAGTATGTCTTGTCTAAATTTGGGTTTTGAAAGTGAAGATAGCAAACGTGTTTCTGTGATTGCACTGTAACTAGTCTTGTTTTGAATATGGTAATATCAACCCCCCCGCCCTGTCCCCCACTCGTGTCCTGTTTTGGAAGCCTGATGTCTGCAGAGTGTGTTTTTAGAGCTTAGGTAAGGGTAGAATACATGGCTTTTCTATAGATACATACACCTGAAACCTATATAATTTTATAACCAATGTCACCCCATTAAATTCAGTTGGGGGGAAAAAAAATATATATGTATATGGGCTTTTCCAGAACTTCAAGTCAGCAAATGAATTCTTTTATTAAAGATGAAAATAGGCAGATGACTTCAAATTGCAGTTTTCCCCTTAAAAAAGAGAAAGCAAAGAATGCAGCTATTTTTTAGATATTTGAATGGAAGGATGGTTTGCTGTTTGGGAGGCAGGGTCGGACTGAATCCCACTCTGCATTGAGCTGCTTTCTGCCCAGTTGCTTTGTTATAATCTAAGCTGCCGTTCGGCCGTTGCCCAGCTCAGGTTTAGACACATCTCCAATGCACTGGAGCACATATTTTTAAAGCCAATTACTCATTTAGGCAAAGGAGGGCCCTAGTGTTTTCCATTAACTTGGGGCTCAGGGACTGTTACACTCCTTAAAAATCATTTTTGCAACAGTCAAGAAAGCCATTGGGAGTGGCTCATTTTTGTCAACACATTTGTAACATTTAAGTTTAGTACTTTGGATGTCATAGGAAAATCCAAATTCCTACAGAAATAGAGATAATGAAGTGTATAATGTTTTTTTAAAACACACACACATTCCTAATTCCTCACCATTATACATGATAAATTCATGCCTATGATATGTCTGTCCTGACACACATTCTCACTTCTTCTCAAGCCTGGGTTGGTATCCATGACAACAATTTATAATACAGGAGTATTTAAATATAGCTCATGTTTGACAGGGAACTCCTTTGATGAATTTACTCTGGCTTTAAAACACATGAAATTATTTTACACAACTGCAGTTTGCCACCAAAGGTGCATGGATTATAGACCTCAGGTTGTCAGTGAATCCTTTTAAATTACACCTTTTTGTGATTATATGTAAAAGGACAGTGCTTTTCCCCCCAATCTCAGATCTTCTGTCCCTAAAAAGGTTTAGGAACCTCCACCACAGAGGCAGTTGGTGTTGCTTTCCTCTTGTAGAGAGTTATTTATAGTCATTCCATTTTGCTTTCTTCTCTCCCCTTTTCCAGTACTTGTTAGGGGATATTTTGTGTTACACTCATTAAAGTTTATGTCAGAGTAATGGAATTTTCGAGCTGGAATGAGCCTAAATAACTCATCCCATCTCCCTACTTGAGGCTGAAGCCACAGAGAGGAGGCGTTTCCGAGGAACCTGCTGGGAGAACTTAGGCCTCTGGCTGTAGCCAGCTCTCCCCCCTTATTCACTCTAAGCAATACTGTCCCTCTTTCCTTCTCCCTTCTCTGATGTTTGCTCCTCTTTGTTCTGTTTTTGGTTAATAAAGTCAACAAAATTATAGTAAATAATTGTTACCTGAGAATCACATGTAAAATATATGCACTATATATTGTTTTAATTGGTATAAGCAGCTTTTATAATAAAGTTTTATTAAGAATATTAAGAATGGCCGAAACCGGTTTGGCTCGGTGGATAGAGCATCGGCCTGCGGACTGGAGGGTCCCAGGTTCGATTCCAGTCGGGGGCATGTGCCTGGGTTGCGGGCACATCCCCAGTGGAAGATGTGCAGGAGGCAGCTGATCAATGTTTCTCTCATCATCGATGTTTCTGGCTCTCTATCTCTCTCCCTTCCTCTCTGTAAAAATTCAATAAAATATATTTAAAAAAAAAGAATATTAAGAATGCCACTAATGTATAGTTAGTTGATACTGCTTGATACTTTTACAGTGTATTCTATTTCCCACTAATCAAGAAAAGCTAAGTATTGGAATATTTTGATTCTACCAGAATCATCATTGGGAAAGGCATTTTCCATCTGTACAGTTGCTACTGCTTATAGACTTCTAAGAAGTCAGTGAAAAAATTCTTAACTCCCTACCAACCACTCATAAGCTGTTAGTCTTATTTCCCTGGATGACTTTAAATAAATACGCTTTTATTGATTTCAGAGACAGGAAGGGAGAGGGAGAGAGAGATAGAAAAATCAATGATGAGAGAATCATTGATCGGCTGCCTCCTGCATGCCCCTTACTAGGGATTGAGCCTACCACCCAGGCATGTGCCCTGACCTGGAATTGAACGGTGATCTGGGTTCATGGGTCCTGATTTATGACAAGGGAGGGAGGGATGTGAAACATAATTAATGCAATTCTTTCTTAAGTAGTACACTCTGAGTTTTGTAATACCTGTTACCATATTACCACAGTAACTACTTTCATTATTGTATGCTATCTTACTTCATTTTAAGAAGTACCTGGGAACCAAATTTTAATTATTGCTGCTACTTCCAATTTATATGTAATTTAAAAATCTGCATTTGTGACAATGATGTACTTTCTAATTTTGGGTTGTATCCCAGGCATTTTATCCATTCATAAGTGAGTCCACTACACTGTTGTTAATATTAAGAGAAAATGTACAACCAACTTTCACGATAATTGTAATAACAGAACAGTTGCTAGATTTCAAATAATAATCATTTCTGTCAAGTTCCATTTAATCATAATGCAAAAAACATTAATTCACTATATTTGAACCTCAGTTTCTCATAAAGCATTTGGCTTTAATTCTCTACCAGATCACAGAACAAACCATCACTGAAAAAGTTAAATCTTATTTCTAAAAATAAGCAAAATTGACCTTTTAGTCTGTGATTCAGTTATTCTATGATTTCTTTGTTTTATTATAAAAGTTTTATGTAGACATAAATAACAGCCCAACTGATTTGGATGTGAGCCAAATACCTTACCTACTTGAATGGAAATATTTTCTAATATGGCTTTCCTGAAGGGGGTAGGTACTGTTATAAAACCACCATTTCACCCTAGCTGGTTTGGCTCAGTATATAGAGCATCAGCCTGTGGACTGAAGGGTCCCGGGTTCAATTCCGGTCAAGGGCACATGCCCGGGTTGTGGGCTCGATCCCCCAGTGGAGGGTGTGCAGGAGGAAGCCAATCAATGATACTTTTTTATCATTGATGTTTCTATATCTCTCCCTCTCCATCTCTGAAATCAATTAAAAAATATATTTATATATAGAACACCACCATTTTTATATACTGTGGTACTCATATAACTTCAGGATAGTTACTATGATAAGACTGTAACAAAGGGTTTCCTGACAGGTAAATAATGAACATCAGAAGAAATGAGTAATTCATCATCTTTTCTTTTTAGAATGTCCTTTATATACTAGCAGTTTGTAAGCCCTTTATAGCTGTTTTACTTACAGTTTTATCAAAGGGAAGAGTATGGGAAAACTCAGTACATAATGCAGATAAAGCAGGACTGCTCCCACGACAGTTCTCCGAGCTCTCAGCAACCAGGACCAGCTCTAGGCTCGTCCCCTTTGCTTGGATGACCTAGGCGTGGTGCACAGCCCACAGCAGTAGAGTGGACGGGGGAACTTTTGTTCCCGTCAGCCTAGGGTTTCTCTTGTCTGTAGACTGAGCTGGCACTGACCTTCCTGGGTGGGTAGGTCACTTTTGAAGCCCAATTGCAATCTGGATGTGACCTGGGCAGACAGCTTGTTTGGTCTCAGGTGTCCTCTCTGGAAGGCTCTCCTCAGTCAATAGGAAGATGTTTTCAGTTTCAGAATTACTTCTGTTTAGTGAATTTTATATGGACCTTTATGTTGGTCTACTCTCGCAGAGCTAATTTCTGCAAAATCCCTCGTGAGTTTTTATAATCACAGATGTTATAATTTTGGAATTGCATGGAGCAGTGGATTGGAATTCTTATCTGAACATTTTTATTCCTCAGGTAGTCACCATAGCTCTCCGGTGTCCAAGTGGGAGTGTCCTGAGGAGAAGGTTTCTTAAGTCTTGCAGTTCACAGGTGAGGAAATTCGTATTTTGAGAAATATTTTTATTGAATTTGACAATAGTATATTCTCATGCAGTGGGAGAGGTTTTACTAGTCACACTGTTACCTGGTACTCTCATCACTTACATGTAGTCCGTGTTGAGGATAAAGGGCATTTCTATGTATACTACATTGCAGAAACTTAGGTAATCAGGCCTGCTGGGTCCTTTTGAACTGTGATTGCTGCAAAATTTTTTTCAGTTTTCCATTTCCTATTTATTTTTTGTTGTTGTTACAATTACATTTTCACAGGTTGGTGGGTAAGATGCTTTCAAAGCAGCCAGTATTAACTTTGTTCCCATTATACATTAGTTCTGCTTGATTTTGATGTGGCTAAGATTATGATCCAAATCATTTTTTCCCCCCAAATGCTAACCTTTTGTTCTCAACCTTTTTATTTTTTTCATTCTTTTTTCCCTTGCTTGTTCTCAATCTTTTTATTGAATAATCTTTTCCTTCCCTATGATTGGGGCCTTGCTATTTGTTAGGCGAACGTGATGACCACTACACTACGGAAACATGGGCCTTGCTATTTGTTAAATGCCTCTGCTGACTGTGGGTGCCAGTAGTCCCTGGGCCTTAAACAAAATGTATTAAAGGTTATTCACATCTCAGAATCCATGGTATGGTATTTTCTTTACACTCCAGAAAGTCCCTTTGAAAGGTGTAAGCATTGTTTCATTATTCCTAGGGGCATGTTAAACAATGAACAAATTGTAAAATATCATGATGACCCTGAGGGACACCAGAGTGTACAGTATTGACAACTACTTTTCTTATCTTTTAGGTTCTACTTGACTGGATGGTGAAAATTGGGTACCACACATCCATATACAGCCTTTCTACTTCCTTTCCAAGAATACCTCTGGAAGTTGAGGGAGGCTGTTCACTGCAGGACATAGGAATAACTGTGGATACTATACTCAATGTGGAGGAAAAAGAGCCATGCAACTAGAAATGAAGAATACCTGTTCTACATAAAACCAGTTATGTTGTGACCTTACAGGACAACAAAGGATTCACATTAAAATCATGACATACCTTGATTGAGCTCAAGGCAGTAAACACGTTAGTGTTAATATCCATGGGAATATGTGGACATAAAGGGTTAGAAAAGGAGTGCTTTCTGCATATAGTGAATCTTATTCTTTGGTATCACCTTTGCTCATTCGCAGATCTTTTGTTTCTTTTTTTAAATTTAAAAATTTTTTTCAACTACAGTTATTCAATATTATATTAATTTTAGGTATTACAGCATAGTGAGTAGGCATGTGATAAGACATATAACTTAAGAGGCAATCTCCCTGTTAAGTCTAATACTCCTGACTCCATATGTAGTTATTACAATATTATTGACTATATTCCTTAAACTGAACTTTACATCCTCATGACTGTTTTGTAACTGCCAGTTTGTACTTCTTAATCCCTTCACCTTTTTCTCGCCCCCCAACCCTGCTCCTATCTGGCAATGGGAGTTTATTCTTTTTATCCATGAATTCGTTTGTTTTGTTTGTGCATTTTTTTATATTCCACATACAAGTAAAATCACATGGTATTTGTTTTTCTCTGTCTGACTTATTTGACTTAGCATAATACCCTCTAGGTCCATCTATATTGTCACAAATGGTAAATTTTCATTCTTTTTTATGGCTGAGTAAAATTCCACTGTATATATGTACCACATCTTGTTTATCCAATCACCTGTCATCAGTAACTTGGACAGACACAGAGACGTAAAAATTAAAGAGGCCTTCGGACCCCCCAAATTCAACTGGCAGGAAGCCAGCTGAGGAAAATGGCTATGCTGTAAACCCGTGCTACCTGTCATGCAAAAGGAGTGACCCCCAGGCCTTCGAGGGCTGAGTCAGGAACCACTGGAGCGTAACTTCCCGGCAGGGAGTAGGGCTGAGTTCTAGCTGAGGACTTTCTAATACTTGCCCACCTGGGCCTCAGAACTGCTCACGGGCAGTAACTTCCGTCCGCCATTCATTTTCAGTCTTTCTCACCAGAGTCATCCTGTCTACCCACCACTGTGTATTGGGTTTGCGGAGGGCAATAACATGCCTCTGGTTCACAGGCCTACAGATCAGGAGGAAATGTACGTGAGAGCTGTACTAACAATTACACACGCCCAGTCTCATCTGCCTCTGGCGCTGATGCTGTAGTGGGTGTAGGCTTCTGTGTGCTTTGGGAGGGAGGAGTCACTAGGTGCTAGAGGGCAGGCTGTGGGAATCAGCCTCCACGATGGCCCCCAACCATCCCTATGTCCTGGTAGTTACACTTTCGTGTTGCTCCCTCCCACAATGTACCAGTGCTGATCAGTATAACCAACAGAATTACCCAGAAGTACAGAAGTCCTCAGTTAACATAATCGACAGGTTCTTGGGAACTGGGACTTTAAGAGAAATGGAGTCCAGTCATGGGTAGCATAACAATGTTTCAGTCAACGAAGGACTGCATGTATGAACTGCATATACATGGTCCTTCAAGATTATAAAAGAGCTGAAAAATTCCCGTCACCTAGTGACATAATAGCCATCATAATGTCCTCGCTCAGTATGTTACCCATATATTTGTGGTGATGCTGGTATAAACAAACAACCTGCTTAACAAATGTATTTGTTTTTAAGCTAAGTATTACTACAAAAGAGTTGATAAGTTAAAAAACTAAAAAGCTTATAAAGTAAAAATGTTATAGTAAACTAATATTTATTATTGAAGAAATGTTTTCAAATTTGTAGCCTAAGTGTACAGCGTTTATAAAGTCTACAGCAGTGTACAGTGATGTCCTAAGCCTTCACATTCCCTCACTGCTCACTCTCTGACTCACCAGAGTAACTTCCCGTTCTGCAAGCTCCATTCATTGTAAGTGCTTTATATACCAGATTGTACCATTTTTTACCCTTTATGCTACATTTTTACTGTATCTTCTCTATGTTTAGGTATATTTAAATACATATTTACCACTGTGTAATGGCCTACAATATTCAGTACAGTAACAGGCTGTATGGGTTTGCAGCCTGGAAGCAATAGGCTATACGATAGCCTAGGTATGTAGTAGGCCATATACCATCTAGGTGTAAGTAAACTCTATGGTGCTCACACTCTGACTTAAAATAGCTCTAGATTTAAAAAAAAAAATATGGAACACCTCATGCATTTGCCTGTCATCCTTGCCCAGGGGCCATGCTAATCTTCTGTGTCGTTCCAATTTTAGTGTAAGTGCTGCCGAAGCAAGCACTAGTTTTAGATTTTTTTTAAAAAGCCCTAGGGAAAACAAATGAATCCTATTTCCACTTAGGTTGTTTATTATTGTTTTTAATAATATACTTCAGTGGAAAAGTAAAATTGAAAAATGTTAAAGACCTCTATCTCCAGTATACTAAAGAATATTCTAGTATTTAAAACCAGTCAAAATGCTCAAGAGTGGACTATATAACCTATATACCTCTCATACAGCGGTTCTCAACCTGTGGGTCGTGACCCTTTGGGGGTCGATCGACCCTTTCACAGGGGTCGCCTAAGACCATCGGAAAACACATATATAATTACATATTGTTTTTGTGATTAATCACTATGCTTTAATTATGTTCAATTTGTAACAATGAAGTTGGGGGTCACCACAATATGAGGAACTGTATTAGAGTCATGGTATTAGGAAGGTTGAGAACCATTGCTCTAATACAAGCCACATATCCTTGCAGTGGTTCTCAACCTTCTGGCCCTTTAAATACAGTCCCTCATGTTGTGACCCAACCATAAAATTATTTTCGTTGCTACTTCATAACTGTAATGTTGCTGTTATGAATCGTAATGTAAATATCGGATATGCAGGATGGTCTTAAGGCGACCCCTGTGAAAGGGTCGTTCGACCGCCAATGGGGTTGTGACCCATAGGTTGAGAACCGCTGCCTTAGAGAATTTCCCTTACTTTTATTACTCTTCATCTCTGTTCATGCTTCACTTTGTAAACTCCCTGTCATGGAGTGATGTGGGAGTGAGTTTAATAATACAATAGCTGCCTGTTGTCAAAACATGTCATTTTAGATAGTTCTACTATAATGACAGCAGCACTAAGGGGTATTTTGAGGAGAAAATAAAAAGCATAAAGCCATCTTTTTCCGAAGGAAACTGTAAAAAAAAAAAAAAAAAAAAGACATTCCCCTTTAAAAGGGGGAGAGCCTAGCCTTAATCAGTTAATTGTTCAGTTCACTGAAACTGAGGTCCTAAAAATAACAAGTTCTAAATGTGCAGCAGTTTCAGACTTTTACTTAGGATGTACCAGGTAGAAAGCTGCAAAGAATGTTCCTCCCACCATAAGAAGAAACAGCTGAATGATATACAAAATCCTAATACTTTTGAGCCCTTAGGTCAGTGGTTCTCAACCTTGGCTGCACATTAGAATCACCTGGGAATCTCTTTAAAATCCTGATTTCTGGGCCTCATCAGGAAATTCTATCTCTTTGTTTTGAGGTGGGGCCACAACATTAGTAACAAAGAAACAGAATTTCTGGAGGATGAGGCCCAGAAATCAGGATTTTAAAAAGATTCCCAGGTGATTCTAATGTGCAGCCAAGGTTGAGAACCACTGCCTTAGGTGGTGGAGGCTGCAAAGCACTCAGGGAAACTCAGAGGACAAAGCACTCAGGGAGAGATAGAAGTCTCGCTTTTGGCAGGGCATAGGAGAAAAGGTGGCTGCTCTATAAGCACGTGAGGAAATTAGATTTTAACATTTTTAATGGCCAAGCATGGGCTACTGCATCACTTTGGAACAAGACTGGCTATCCTATCTAATAAAAGAGAAACATGGTAATTGGCCGTACCTCCGCTACCCTTCCCATTGGCTAATCAGGGCGATATGCAAATTAACTGCCAGCCAAGATGGCGGCCGGCAGCCAGGCAGCTTGAAGCCAACATGAGGCTTGCTTGCTTCAGTGATGGAGGAAACCAACGTTCCCCGCCTGCCTTGCTGGCCTCTGAGCTTGCAGTTTGAAACATTGTTACAATATAGAAGCTAAACAAAACCCCAGAAACCTGCTTTCAGCCAGCTGGGATCTCAGAGCTGGAGTTGATACAGTGTTTCGATTGTAAAACCCAAACAAACCAGATACCTGCTTTCAGCAGCTGAGGCCTAAGAGCTGGAGCCAAGCCTCAGAGCTAAAGCTGGCCCAGAATAAAAAAAAACAAAAAAAGCAAAAAAGGAGCGGTTGGGAGCTTCAGTCACCCGCCAGCCTGAAAACAACCCTTAGCCCCTCACCCAGACTGGCCAGGCACCCCAGTGGGGACCCCCACCCTGAAGGGTATGTGACCAGCTGAAAACAGCCATCATCCCCTCATCCAGGCTGGCCAGGCACCCCAGTGGGGACCCCCACCCTGATCCAGGACACCCTTCAGGGCAAACCAGCCAGCCCCCACCCATGCACCAGGCCTCTATCCTATATAGTAAAAGGGTAATATGCCTCCCAGCACCGGGATCAGCGTGACAGGGGGCAGCACCCAAACCCCCTGATCGCCCTGCGGCTCTGTGTGTGACGGGGCGAGGCCACAACCTCCCTATCCACCCTGCTCTGTTCGTGACAGGGCAGGCGCCCCAACCCCCTGATCAGCCCTGCTCTGTGAGTGACAGGGGGCAGTGCCCCAACCCCCTGGTTGCCCTGCGGCTCTGTGTGTGACAGGCTGCGGTGCCCCAACCCCCTGATCGGCCATGCTCTGTGAGTGACAGGTGGCAGTGCCCCAACCCCGATTGGCCCTGCTCTGTGTGTGACAGGGGGTGGTGCCGCAACCTCCCCATCGACCCTACCTTGAGTGTGACAGGGGGCGGTGCCCCAAACCCCCAATCGGCCCTACCCTGAGCGTGACTGAGGGTGGCATCGCAGCCAGCCTCCCAATCTGCCCTGCTCTGTGCATGACGGGGCGGTGCCCCAACTCCCCAATCGGCCCTGCTCTGAGCCCGACCAGGGGCTGCACCTAGGGATTGAGCCTGCCCTCTGCCACCCGGGAGCAGGCCTAAGCCAGCAGGTTGTTATCTCCCGAGGGGTCCCAGACTGCGAGAGGGCACAGGCCGGGCTGAGGGACCCCTCCTCCCCCACCAAGTGCACAAATTTTTGTGCACCGGGCCTCTAGTTTAATATATGGGTCATAAAATGAAGGCAGGACACCTTACTCAAAAATGAAGAATTCATATGTGGCTCAATGGTTGAGCATCGACCTATGAACCAGGTCAGGGTTCGATTCCCAGTCAGGACGCATGCCCGAATTGCGGGCTTGATCCCCAGTGGAGGGCGTGCAGGTGGCAGCCAATCAATGATTCTCTCAATATTGATGTTTCTAGGTCTCTCTCCCTTCCTCTCTGAAATCAATAAAAATATATTTTAAAAAAATAAATGAAGCTGGACCGGTTTGGCTCAGTGGATAGAGCGTCGGCCTAAAGAGTGAAGGGTCCCAGGTTCAATTCCAGTCAAGGGCATGTGCCTTGGTTGCGGGCACATCCCCAGTGGCGGGGCATGTAGGAGGCAGCTGATCGATCTCTCTCATCGATGTTTCTAACTATCCCTCTCCCTTCTTCTCTGTAAAAAAATCAATAAAATATATTTAATAAATAAATAAATAAATAAATAAATAGATAGATAGATAAATAAATGAAGAATTCAAGACAGTGACAGCACAGCGTTATAAGTGTGGGGCTGTGAGTGACTGCACAGGTCACACCATGAAGCCAGTCCGGGCTGCGGGCCTCAGACACACACAGAGTTCCCCCTCACCTGAAAGCTCTTCTCCCACCGGCCTTCAGCTGGTGCCCATGAGGAGTGAGAGCAGTGCAGATGACTGGAGAAGACAAAACAACCACGATGCAAACGAGGTGATTGGTGGCTATGGAGGAATAAACTCAAAGCCCCACCAGCTCCTTGGTATCCTTCTCTACAAAACCAAAGTCGTAACCCACAGGGAGCAGTACGTCAAATACTATGGTCACAGGACATTGGCAAATGTGTTTCTAGAGAAGCAGTAAAAGCAAAAGCCATCCTCCTCCCCCAGGACAGGCAAACACTTAGTGCTGCTAGGGGAAGGGTAGAAGCAAATATTCTCTACTCTTGGTGGAGGAGCAGGTTCAGGTAACAGATGTTTGCTATTACTGGGGAGTAACAATCACAGTCTACAACCGGGGAAGTGTAAGAGCAGGAGGAAGGCCCTCTCTGATACAGGTAAGCAAGGCCAATGGAAAGCTGAGGGCAGAGCAGGCACACAGAAAAACCTAGCATCTCCACCCCTACCCTAAAGACAAGGTAACAGCAGCCAGCCCATCATTAGTACAGCTTGAGGTCTATGGGCTCCGAGCCTCTGAGTAACAATAGACTTCTATTGTAAAAATATCTTTCAAAAATGAACATGAAACACTTAAGGCATACAAAAGTTGAAGAAATTCATCACCAGCAGACTTGTACTATAATAGTTAAACAAGTCTTTAAGGCAGAAGAAAATTAAACCAGGAGGAAATATGAATCTATACAGACATAAAGAGCACTACTTGGGTTATTTAAGAAATCTTTGCCTAACCCAAGGTCTCAAAGGGGTCTGTGTTTTCTTGTAACAGCTTGTATTAGGTCTTATGCTTAAGTCTATGATCCATTTTCAGTGAATTTCCAGTCGAGGCA